>NC_052057.2:32115394-32715394 GCF_903992535.2 Arvicola amphibius | reverse complement strand
TTTTTGTGAATCAGTAACTATTTTGAGAGGTTCTTTAAAATCCCATAGTACCATTAGAATAGCATATAATTCTGACTTTTAGACAGAATCATAAAGGCTTTTATCCACTTTACTTAAATTTGCTCATTTGTAACCTACCTTTCCTGTTTTATTTACATCAGTGGAGAATGTAGGGGCTCCAGTTATTAATGTGTCCAATACAATATAAGGGAGGATCCAGTTAGTCCTTTTTTATATATTAAATTCTCTTGCTTTGGGGTTACTTTTTGGGATAGTTGGATGAGTCTTGTGGTGTTTGGAGCCCAGGTGATTCTGTAGTTTGTGAAGTAGTTAGAGACTGTTTCACAGAGACTACAACAGGAAATTCCCAAACTTGTTTAAAGTCTTGGGGAAAGAAGAAAATAAAGCTTAGCCCAGTTAGCCTGGAGCCCACATGTAGCTTCAGCCTGTGTTGGTTTGCTAAAAAGCCACAGGCTAATGGCTTTTTCATGAGTTTGTACCCCCAAATATTGGACACCAAATGTAGCATGAATAATAAAAACCCCGAGACAGATACTGGGCTTCAACCTCTAGAGCAGAAAACCAAAGCAACCAGGCCATTAGGGAGCTCTTACCTCTATGAAATCTTCAGGCTGAAAAATTTAATGTAATATTTCTTCTGGCACATCATTTTGGCGACAGAGAGAGACTGAGAGCATTGCTGCCCTAACTATTCTTAACTACTGTATATGAAGTTCCCATCTTCCTGAGTGCTTACTTGCCCCCTGAATGCATTAGTTTTACTTCTGTCATGTCTTGATTCCTTAGCAAACTTCTTAGTATTTTAGTATGATTTGTATCATATCATGGGACTTATATGAATTTCTAATATGACAATAGTGTTTTTCAATTTATAACTTCTGAGTTTCATAAGAAACCTGAAACTTCTCTTACTGCAACTTTTTTATTTTTTATCAATAATTTTTTAAAGACAATTTTCTCATTTTACATAGTTATTCCCGTTCCCACTTCCTCCCCTCCTCCTACTCCACTCTTCCCTCGACCCAACCCTTCTATCCACTCCTCAGAAATGGAAGGCTTACCATAGGGAGTCAACAAAATCTGATATTTTATTTCAAGTTGAGACCAAGCCCCTCACCCTTATATCTATGTTGAGCTAGGTATCCTTCCAAATATATGTGCTCCTAGATGCCAGTTCAAGTACTAGGGATAAATCCTGGTACCACTGCCAGTGGCCCCAATGAATGTTTAAAACTCACAACTGTTCCCCACATTTAGTGGTCTTAGTTTGGTCCTTTGCAGTTCTCCCTGATGTCAGTTAAGGGTCAGTGAGCTCTCACTAGTTTAGCTTAACTGTTTCTGTGGGTATCACCATCCTAATTTTGAGCTCTTTGCTTATATTATCAATCTTCCCTCTCCTGCTCTGGTCTCCAGTATCTCAATCCAGTGATTTGCTGTAGATCTCGGTATCTTGTTCCATCAGTTGTTTGAAATTTCTATGATGACAATTAGGGCAGTGATCAATCTGATTACATGGAAACGCCAGTTTAGGTGTCCTCTCCACTTTTGCTTAGCGCCTTTGCTAGGGTCATCCTTGTGGATTCCTTGGCATTTCCCTAGTGTCATGCTTCTTGCTAGCCTTTTAAATGCTCCCTCAATCAATGTATCTCTTTCCTTTCTCTTCATCACTGTTATTCCCTCTTCTTGAGCATCCCATTCCCTCATGCTCTCCTCCTCCCTCCTCTTCTCCCTTCTCTTCTACCTTTCCTTCTTCCCCCTCCTAATTTTCTCACAAGGCCTATCTGTTTCCCCTTCCCAGGAAACAAAAAGCTTCTCTGAGATCACGGTCTATAGGCCAGTTATCCTCTACTTTATATCTTATATTCACTTATGATTAAGTACATACTACCTTTGCCTATCTGAGTCTGGGTCATCTCACACAGGATGGATTTTTTTCTAGTTCTAATCATTTGAATGCAAATTTTAAGATGTCATTGTTTTTTACCACTGAGTAGTATTCCATTGAGTAAATGTACCACATTTTCCTTATCCATTTTTCTGCTGAGGGGCATTTATATGGCTTACAGGTTCTGGCTATTATAAATAATGCTGCTATGAACACAGTTGAGTCCTTCTGACATGAGTGTTCATCCTTTGGGTATTGTGCTCGAGAGTGGTATTGCTGGCTCCTGAGGTAGATTGATTTCCAATTTTCTGAGAAACTACCACACAGATTTCCAAAGTGGCTGTACATGTTTGCACTCCCAGAAGCAGTGGAGGAGTGCTCCACTTACTCCACATCCTCCCCAGCATAAGCAATCATTTGTGTTTTTCATCTTATCCATTCTTACCTTTGTAAGATGGTATTTCAGAATCATTTCATTTTGCATTTCTCTGATGACTAAGGATGTTGAGCATTTCCTTAAGTGTCTTTCAGTCATTTATAATTCTTTTGTTGAGAATTCTCTATTTAGATCTGTACCCCATTGTTTATTGGATTATTTGGTAATTCAGTATCTACTTTCTTGAGTTCTTTATGTATTTTTTGGCATCTGTCCTTTGTCTGATGTAGAGTTAATGAAGATATTGTCCCATTCAGTAGGCTGTCATTTATGTCTTAGTGACTATGTCCTCTGCTTTACAGAAGCTTCTCAATTTAATGAGGTCCCATTTATAAATTGTTGCTCTCAGTGTCTGTGCTACTGGTGTTATATTTAGGAAGTGGTCTTCTCTGCCAATGTGTTCAAGGGTAATTACCACTTTCTCTTCAATGAGGTTCAGTATGACTGGATTTATGTTGAGGCCTTTGATCCATTTGGACTTCAATTTTGTGGATAGAGATAAATATGGGTTATTTACATTCTTTTCCATGTTGACATCAAGTTATGCCAGTACCACTTGTTGAAGATAATTTCTTTTTCTCATTGTATAATTTTAGCTTCTTTGTCAAAAATCAGATGTTTGTAGGTATGTGGATGAATATCATGGTCTTTGATTTGATTTCATTGGACCACCTGTCTTTTATTTGCCAATAGCAAGCTATTTTCATTATTGTAGCTTTATAATAAAGTTTGATGTCAGGGATAGTAATGTCTCCAGACATTGCTTTATTGTACAGGATTGTTTTTGCTATTCAATTATTTTCCATATGAAGTTAAGTACTGTGCATAAATGTGTTTGCATTTTGATGGGGATAGCATTGAATCTGTAAATTGCTTTTAATAAGATTGTCATTTTTGCTATGTTGGTCCTACCTATCAAAGAGCATAGACGATCTTTCCATTTTCTAGTATCTTCTATAACTTCTTTCTTCAAAGACTTAAAGCTCTTGTCATAGAGATCTTTCACTTCTTGGTTAGAGTTACCCCGAGATATTTTATATTATTTGTGGCTATTGTAAATGGTGATGTTTTTAGATATCTCTATCAGTTCCTTTTTCATTTGTATTTAGGAGGGCTACTGATTTTTTGGGTTGATCTTATATCTTGCCACATTACTAAAAGTGTTTATCAACTGTAGGAGTTCCCTCACCAATTTTTTTTTGTGGTCACTTATGTGTACTATCATACCATCTGCATATAGCAAAAGTTTGACTCCTCACTTTCCAATTTTTATACCTTTGATCTTTTTTTGCTGTCTCATTGCTCTAGGTAGAACTTTAAGTACTATGTTGAATAGGTATAGAGAGAGTAGACAGTCTTTAGTGGAATGACTTTCAGTTTCTCTCCATTTAATTTGACGTTGGCTGCAAGCTTGCTGTATATTGCTTTTATTGTGTTTAGATATGTTCCTTGTATTACTGATTTACCTAAGAGATTTATGATGAAGGGGGGTTAAATTTTGTCAAATATTTTTCAGCATTGAATGAGATGACCATATGGGTTTTTCTTTTAGTTTATTTATATGGTAGATTCCATCTAAAGATTTTCATATGTTGAATCACCCCTGCATCTCTGGAATGAAGCCAACTTGATCATGGTGGATGATATTTTTATGTGCTTCTGGATTCAATTTGTCAATATTTTTTGAGTATTCTTACATCAATCTTCATGAGAAAAATTGGTCTGTAATTTTCTTTCTTAGTTTTATCTTTGATCTTTCGGATACCAGGGTAACTGTTGCCTCATACAAGGAGTTTGGCAATGTCCTTCTGCTTCTGTTGTGTGGAATAACTAGAGCAGTATTGATATTAACTCTTCTTTGAAATTCTAGTAAAATTGTGCACTGAAACCGTCTTGCTCTGGGCTTTTATTGGTTGGGAAACTCATGATGACTGTTTCTATTTTCTTAGTGAGTTTAGTTCTTTTTAAGTTGTTTATGTTGTTGATTTAATTTGGGTATGTGGTATCCAGAAAATTTTCCATTTCCTTTAATATTTTCAGTTTTGTGGATTACAGGTTTTCAAAATATGACCTCATGATTTTCTGTATTTCTTCTTTTATTGTTGTTATGTCCCCTTTTCATTTCTGATTTTGTTAATTTTCATATTCCTTCACTGCCTTTAAGTTAGTTTGGATAGAGGTTTGTCTATCTTATTGATTTTCTCAAAGTACCAACTCTTTGGTTCATTGATTTTTTTATTGCTTCCTTTGTTTCTATTTTATTGATTTTAGCCCTCAATGATTATTTCTTGGTGTCTACTCCTCCTGGGTGAGTTTGTTTCTTTTTGTCCTAGAGCTTTCAGATGTGCTATTAAGTCACTTTGGTGAGATTTCTCCAGATTCTTTATATAGTTACTTAGTGCTATGAACTTTCCTGTTAGCACTGCTTTCAAAGTGTATCATAAGTTTTGGTATGTTGTACATTCATTTTCATTTTCATTCTAGAAAGTCTTTCATTTCTTTCTTTATTTCTTCCTTGACCCAGGGGTGATTCACTTGAACAGTGTTCAATTTCCACGAGTTTGTAGACTTTCTGTGGTTAGTATTGTTGTAACTTTAAGCCAAGGTGATCTGATAAGATACACAGGGTGATTCCATTTTTTTTTTGTATCTGTTGAGATTTTCTTTGTGACCAAGTATATGGTCAATTTTAAAGAAGGTTTCATAAAGTGCTGAGAAGAAGTTATATTCTTTTGTGTTGTGTTTGGGTGAAATGTTCTGTAAAAATCTATTAAGTCCATTTGTGCCATGCCCTCTGTTAGTTCTCTCTTAAGTTTCTGTCTGGAAGAACGGTCCATTAGTGAAAATGTGTTGTAAAAGTCTCCCACTCTTAGTGTACAGGGTTTCGTGAGCAATTAAACTGTACTGCAACTTTCTTACACTGTACTTTTTTTTTTGTCTCACTTCTTCCAAAGTGATCTTCTCTTTGCCTAAAGTGGGGGATTTATTATATACACTGAGGGACTTTGTGTTTAATCTGATTGGAAATCTTTGATCTTCCTGTGGCAGAATGTTTAAATGCTTTGCAAAACTGGGGTCTTCTGTTGCTTCTTTTAGCAGTCTTTAAACCATCTGTCTCTGATGTCTTAATCTACCGTTCATCAAAAGTGAATTTTTTTCATAAATCCCAAAGCTTTTCTTTCTAATTTTAATTTTGCTCATTTAATTAATTATTTTCAATACTTTGTCATAGTTTCTTCCTATACTTTTTCTCTAAGTAAGCTCCACTGTTAATGGTTAACGTTGAATCTTCCCTCATTTAATGTGTTTTCATCTCATAATGTAATCTCATGATTTTGCTATTGTCTAGAATGTACCAAAGCACCATTCCATATTTTTTGTGATTTACTTTGCTTTTTTTAAAAAATACTTTTAAGTTCCTTTTTGGGAAATGTGTGCTACCATTTAAAAAGTTTGGTTCATTGTCTTTGCTTAGTTTTCTTATGACCCTGTCTTTTCACGCCATTTTCTTCCCTTGCTTGTGTTGATATAGAAATATTTTGCAAATTTTACTGATAATTGTGGTTTAAAAAACTGTTTATGATGATGTTGGTAGTGTTGTATGTGATGTAGTAGAGAAAACACATAATTGGGAAGCTGTGTTTCTTACACGAGTGAAGGCACCAAGTTTGTAGAAGTTTAAAAGTTCTTAGTTTAGTGAGGTCAGAATTGATATAAGGTGGAAGGTTTTCCTGGCCTAATGGATGTCTGAAACAATGATGGATTGTTTTGGCCGTTGGTAATGATGACTACTAAACTATATAAAATTTGTACAATGTACTTTTATTTACCTTAAGAAGCTGTGTATGACTGTATGACTCTTGACACATCATACAATTTATGGACACCATGCCACCAGCTAAATTCCAGAATACATGGAGATACTAAGTGATGGAGTTGGGATGATATCTTAGTTAAGGTTTCTATTCCCATGAAGAGACATTATGACCATGGTAACTCTTAAAAAGGACAATGTTTCATTGGGAATGTCTTACAATGCAGAGATCTAGTCCATTGTCATCATGGCAGGAAACACAGAAGCACATAGGCAGACATGATGCTGGAGAGGTAGAGAGAGCTGAGGTTTCTGCATCTTGATTGGCAAGCAGCAGGAAGAGAGAGAGGTTACTGGACCTGACTTGAACATTTGATACCTCAAAATCCCACTCCAGGGTCACACTTCCTCCACAGGGCCACACCTATTTCAGTCTAGCCTACTAGTACGAGCCATTAAGATCTGCTTGGAGATTTTGTCTGCTTTTCTCATCAAAGTCCCAAAGAAAACCTTCATCCAAAAAAGCATACTTCAGGCTATCACAGCAACATTCCAGTCCCTAGTACAAACTTCTGTCTTCTAATGGGAGAAACACCAAGACCAGAACAACTCTTATAAAGAAATGCATTTAACTGTAGCTGCATACAATTCAGATGTTTAGTCCATTGTCACCATTTTTGGAAACATAGCACCACATAGGCAGACACAGTGCTGGAGTGGTAGCCTAGTGTTCTGTATCGGACAGGAAGCACAGAGACACAGCCTGGTTCCATCACTCAAAGAAACCCCCACACCACTGACACACTTCCTCCAATGAGGCCATACCTACTCCAACAAGACCACACATCGTAATGGACTCTTTATGCACCTATGAAAGAAACTCTTATTCAAACTGCCACAGATGTTTTATTTCTAGGAGCCAATCTTGACATGTTAACAGCATAATTCAAAATAAAGATACTTGTGAATAAGCTGGGGTTTCTAAGATAGTTGAGTTGGTGGCTCTTCGGGAATTCTGTTGGCAAGCCCTTGCGATATCCTAATGATGTAGCTATACTGTAAACCAAAAGTATGGGAATGAATATGCCCAGTTAATATAGTCCCAAGGTCAGGGTGGGTTCAGTTTTCATGACATATGGGTAATATAAAGCAAAGTCTTTGCTCAAACAATGTTCATTCTCTCTCTCTCTCTCTCTCTCTCTCTCTCTCTCTCTCTTCTCTTCTCTATCTTTCAATGTGTGAGTGTGTGTTTTTCTATCTGTCCCTATTCTCTCTTTGTCTATATCTGTGTGCACAGATTGACAGGGAGACCAGAGGGGTCAACGTTTGGTGATAATTTATTGTCCAAGGTAGGTATTAGATTTACCTGTTGAGGTAAATATTGATTTAACAGAACTCTAACTTCTACCAAATCAAAAGTCAACAATAGTGTGTCAACCTATAGCATATATGCCCTAAGTTGTTAAAAATTATATACTTGATATCTTCATAAATGTATTTTAAAAAGCCCTATTTCTGTTTTATTTTATCTTATTTTTGTTTATATATAAAACAAAATTAAACTCTTTTCACTTTGGAACAAATTGTTTGGGATAATTTTAATCCATGTTTGCTTGTATTTCAAGAGCAAACTATTTTATTCCTTTTGAGGTGAGATTTGTATTTTATATCAAAATGGTTATTCTTACATTATCTTCTACTATTTATGTATCTGTGCATGTAGCAAAATCAACTACTCTGACTCAGCCTTTGCCTTTATGATTCTTGCATTTCATTAAGGTTTACTTCTGATTTTCCTTCTGGAATGATCTGAAGAAATTTGATGATGTGATCAAAGGGTGTATTCCACTCTAAATTATTCAGAAAAAAGTCTTCCATAAACAGCTCTAGTCTAGGATGCAAAATGCATGAAAACCAGAACAAGCACATTGGCATTAACCTGTTATTTTATGTTAGACAGAGTTCTCTCTCACACATACAAGAATTCAGATCCGGTAGAGTGAAGATAATTTTTATAACTGGTGTTTAATTAGACTTTTTAAAAATAAGTCTTCCTTGTGCCTAATTCTTCTCCTATTAAATGGAACTCCACCTAGACATTTTATAATCCTTTAGCAAATAGTATCCTCCTCACTACTTACCCGGGATGTCTCCATTCTTACTGTGCTCTGTGCTCTCTCTTTTCTTCATAAAAGTGCCTCTGTTACTATTTATATACAAAACTGCCTTGGTGGTGCTTATGTCCGCCTCCCTATTTAAACCCCAAAGCCTCACAATGACTTCAAAACCTTCCTCAGGTTTTAGAAATTGTAAAAATCCCCACATGGAAATAAAAAGAAAGAAATATAAGTGCTAACAAAATATTGCTGAGTTGGCAAAGTGACTGCAGGATTTATAGACTTTTGTTTATGTGTGACATTAAGATAAAAACCATGGAAACAAAGAATGGCGTAAAGGCTATATTGGGCAGTGGATTTCACTCTCAAAACAAATATAACTAAAGTCATAAATTATTTAAAATCCTGCTGAGAAAACAGAAATGAAAATAGTTTCTTAAATCATATTTTTCAATTTATTTTGAAGCATAAAATAACATATTAAAGCAGCAAAACCTATATCACAGGCATACCTGAACAATATGTATTAATTCTATTGTATGGTCAGATTTTAGTAATAATGCTATTGTACTCACATTTGGAAGTCATATCAGAAACTGCCTACTTGGTTATGTATTTTCTCCTGTTTTGACATTGCTCCCAAATAAATGCTTGACTCAGATTGCAGTGATTAATAAGTCCCATTATGTATTCACACCATGCAGCATCAGCACCATCCCTGGCAGTTACACACATTAACAGAGGTATTCATTATTTGTGGTGCGGTCCTAGTTCTCATTTACTAGTGTCATGCTCCTTGCTTGGCCTTTAAATTCACTTTGTTCTTTTACTGTCTTTAAGAGAATTAAATAAGAAGTAAACAAATGAAATGAAAAAGTGTTGAGAAAACTTGATACATAATTACTAATATTAAGAGTAGGATAGCTGTGAGCCTCAAGTTGAGTTAAAGGTTGTCAGAATGGCAGAAAATTAGTCAATAAATAATATTTTTTCTCTTTTACTCTTTGACATCTATTTGTGTGTGGGGGTGGTGGGGTGGGGTAGAAGAATGACTACTGGAAAATGATCTTTAAACTGCAAGAGAGCCCAGGAATGTCAGAGAACAGGTACAGCTAGAGTCTCTCCCTAATCAGACTGGTTAGTGGACACTAGACAAAAGTTTGAGAACACATAAATAATTACTGCATGGGATTAATTCTTTAATTCAAACTAATAATCTCCATAAATTTGTATTCTCTTATGAAGATCTGTTTTCCCTATAAGATTCTTAAATAAATTGCATCAGGGTATTCAAATTGCATTGGTTGTTATCTCTAGATGACCACATATGCTTACCACAATAGATTTACATCTGGGTCATCTCTGAATGCTGTTGATTAAAAATGCTTTGATTTTGATGATATGCATTACTGATTGTTGATCCTGGGAGACCACTGCCTTTGAGATGGTGGTTGAATGATCAATCTGTGAAAGAAATTGATTTTATATTAATATTGAAACCAGACTTGTTTATTAACCGAAACTGAATAAAATGAAGTATGATGTATCACACAAAACACTAGCTAAACAACAGCATAAATATTTGAAATATGTTATATTATTTTTCAAAGAACAATTAATATTTTAGATAGAAATAATTTTAATAATCAATTGATATTATGAAAGTAAAACTGACTACTGTTAGCAGCAGCCAGTCTGGGGCATTTATTAAAATTCACAAATATTTAAAAGAGAGAAGAAATGAGATAGAAAACTATTAAATTCTCTGCTCTGGGGAGTGAAGAGTCATCTATGCGGCAAGGGGCAATGGTATCTCTAGGACTTGAAAACTGAGAGTTCTTTGCTTTGGAGAAAGAAAACACAAGTATACAACAAGAAAACTGGAAGAGAGAAAAGGGCCATTTAGTAGGGTGTGAACTGCCCAAAGTCCTCAGGCCTGGCAGCATCCAGCTGTTCAACACATGCTGGCCTCATCAAGCAAGTGTGAAATCCTGTCCTTTTGTGTAAACACCATTAATTTGTGAAAAGCAGTTAAAGACAGAAGTGACTTACTAAACGATGTTTAAAAGGATCAATCTGATTACATGTTGAGTGACAATAATTCACAGGAAGCAAAGCTGTGGGAGGACAGCAGAAGCATCAAGTAGCTGCATCAATCAAGTTAGAAATGATACAAGTTTAGATGACGGTAGCAATAAAGACTGCAATGCATTTTCGGATGTTAGATGTGGAATGGAAGCTGACATAAGAGCTGCTGATGTGGGGTGGCCTTGGTAAAGGGGTGCAAAGTTCTTGACATATTAAACTGACGGTTATATGCTTGAGTTTCCTGAGTGTGAGATGTGAAAGCGTAAGACAGTGTCAGGCTCAGGCTAAAGAAAATGAACTCTTAAACTTTAGATAACTAATAATATGAAATCTTAAATACCCAAAGAGAGGTGTGCCTCAACAGTTAGATTTAACTCTTACATAAAATAAGTGTGCATTAATAGGATATTCAAGGACACCTAGATAAAATCTGAAAACTTAATTGCTACATTTACAAGGAATAAAGGCTGTGAGTAGAACCGTAAGTTATCAGGACTGAGTTGTGTGAACATAAACTGTAGTTGAAATGTGTGAAAGTTTCCTCCTGATTACTCTGTATGTATGTGCGTGTGTGAGTGTGTGTGTGAGAGAGAGAGAGAGAGAGAGAGAGAGAGAGAGAGAGAGAGAGAGAGAGAGAGAGAGAGAGAGAAGGAGAGAGGGAGAGAGGGAGGGAGAGAGAGAGAGAGAGAGAGAGAGAGAGAGAGAGAGAGAGAGAGAGAGAGAGAAGTGCATCCATGTGTATGCAAGTATATTCATAAACACATGAGGAGGTTTTGGGGGCACTATGCTCTATAAGTCTCTTGATCTTGAAGCTGGATCTCTCATTAAATCTGAAGTTCAGCATATTTTGGCTACCCGGGCTGGAAAGAAGCCTTCCTATCTCTAGTCCCACCATCCCAAGTACTGGAGTCACAGTCACATGCAGTTTTTCTTTTGTTTGTTTGTTTGTTTTTGAAATATGGATGCTGGATATCCAACTTGAGCTCCTCATGTTTGTGTAGGAAACACACATTTTCACTGCGTTTTCTCCTCAGCCTTACTTTCTCTTTAGAAGAAAATTAAGAAATAAAATTCGTTTCGAGAGTGATGCCATTGAAAGACAGGAAAGAGGTTGGATAAACAATGCATTGGGAAGTGCTTGCAAAATACCGAGCAGATGGCACATTATTGTCATCTTATTGTAGCTATTATTGAATTGTGTATACTGCCACAATATATTTTTACACACGTCTACTTGAAACAATGTTTTAGGCAAAACTAATGGCTTTAATAACAGTGATTTAAGCTACGATAGCAAGCACTAATGAGAAGATGCTTGGTGGGCATGTGAGCCCTGTTGAATTTCTTCAGCTGTGCACATTCGCTTCTCCCCCTTTCCTGTGTCAGCTATCACCACGCGTCTCATCTTTTCAGAACCTATCTGCGAGGCCTCTCCTGTTTCTTCAGAAACAAGCCCTAAATCTGCCCTTGAATTATAAGCAAGACTCTTATAGTTGGAAAAATCTTTAAGATAAATCCAAATTGTGTTTTTTTTTCCACAGAAGATGTATACTACTCTGAGGAAGTTGGAAATGAAATCACCATAACTGAAGTTATATTTATGCCTTTTTATTAATAGCAACTCCTTTTCCTAAGTGTTACGCACACTCCAAATAAAAACATGACAGTGTGTACTTACACATGTAAACATAGGCATATTTTTGTTTAGCAGGTCAAAGTACTACAGTTGCATTTATTCTGCTTGTGTATGACATCATTCAAATAATTTCTTCTCTGGAACAGGAAAAAAGGAGTTTCTTCAGCATAAACAACTCTTCTAGAATTTGAAGGTATATATACACAGTAACTTAACAGAAAAATTTTGCAAATAAGATTGAATGAACAGGATATCCAAATAATCTTTGTCTTTGGCCTTTGGGGATTCTGTCACCTTCCCTCCACTGGTGGTTGAGGTGCACAGAATACTATTTATAACTCTGTTTGCAATAATAGAATTGTGCAAGTGATATCATAAACCTCACCCTTAATAGCTACCTTTAAGCCACCTAGCCTCTAAGATATTATATTGATAAAGAAATACATTTTGACTAATAATTATTAAGTTATCTGTGGCTTTCAATTTTTGTAGTGGTGCATAGATCAATGGCCTACCCTTATATGTATATAATATTTGTATGTATGTCTATGTTCTTCAGACCCTTTTATGAAACACATGCTGCTAGCAACGTGTCTTTTATTAAAGCTATTAAAGTTAAAGCAAATGGGGGTTTTGCTGATGAGAATGTTGAGTCTTGATGATCATGAGTACCTAGTAATGTGTTTCTCTTGAATATAAAAGTTTAGGATTGCTGAGCGGTGGTGGCGCATGCCTTTAATCCCAGCATTCAGAAGGCAGAGGCAGGCGGATCTCTGTGAGTTTGAGGCCAGCCTGGTCTACAGAGCTAGTTCCAGGCTAGGCTCCAGAGCTACAGAGAAACCCTGTCACACACACACACACACACCAACAAATGTTTAGGATTTACTAGTTCAATATTTTCAGACTTTTCCTCATATTGTAAGTGGCAATGGCCATCAATCAACCATGCATGGAACTCAGTATTCCATTGTTAAGTCATGAATATTTGAAATAGATGGAATCTGGGATATTATCAGAGGCTTCATAGAGAAGAATGCTGTTTTTTTTTTTTTAACTTTAAAATGTGCAAGACTTTTGTATGGGAGTAGAGGGGCTATAGATAGCATTTTAGTTATTTTGTAATCAAAAACAGTATGAGATGCTATGGCATAATGTATTTGAAACTAACATGAACACGACTATGACTTGAAATTTAATAGGACATGTTAAAGAAAATGTGGCAGTCTGGAAATATAAAATTGGAAGGAAAGTCTGGAAATATAAAATTGGAAGGAAAAAGTCAAGACAGAGCACAACCAGGCACGAAGCACATATTATTATACATTTATGACAAAAGAACAGTTTACTCTTATGGAGGCCCAAAATGTGAGCTTACTTCCACCTTGTCTCAAGGTCAGAAAGTTTCAGCTGGCTCAACGTTATTGAGAACAAATGTGGCTGCATACCCTGGCCTATGATATGGTTAGTTGATGTTTCGGGTATTAAGATGGCCCATACAGATAGATTCTCTCCACCCTACTAAATGTCAGGAAATTCAAGTATGCTTCTGATCCTTCTTTTGAAACAAGAGGATTGACCTAAGGAGTGTCTGCCTTTCAGGATACTTGGTCTATTATTGGTTCACTACCTAAAAATCAGAATGCTTTTCTCATTAAGTAATGGTCTGATGTCTCAAAGCATTGAAACAAATAACTGTGTTATTTGTCCTTTGTATCATGTTAAAGCAGTATTTTGCCTTCTCCCCTATTCCATTGTATTGGGGCATAAAAATGATTGGAAAATTAAATGCGGGCAAATTTCAGTATTCACTGAAACTTCTTCCTAGTACTATCGTATGCTTCTGTTTTGTTATTTTTACTCATATATTCACTCTCTTCACTTATTTTTCTAATCCCTGTGCCCCTAATCTAGTGAGTGGTATACTTGTTGAAGATGGTCTCCGACACACGCTTTGTAAACATGTGGAAAGATTGTACATTACTGTCTTCATTCCAGGTTGGAAATTAGCTCCATCATTATAATTACATGTAGTACTGATGCAGCACTTGCCTTTGTTGTATATGTAAAAGAAAGATAAATCAAAACAGTTATTGTTGTGTCTAGAAACTGAAAACAAGAGTCTCTTAGAGGCTCTCAGGTTCTCTTCCTTAAGGTTTTGGTAAAGTGACAGCAGAGAAAGTCTACTTGTTCCATTTTGGATTTTTATGTGTGAAAGTGAATGTTTATTAAATTAATCACCTGTTATTTAAGGTTAATTTGTTAAGACAGCATTGTCTTTTTCTTTCCTTCCTTCCTTCCCTCCTTTCTTCCTTCCTTCTTTCCTTCCTTCCCTCCCTCTCTCCCTTCCTCCCTCCCTCCCTCCCTCCCTCCCTTCCTCCCTCCCTCCCTCCCTCCCTCCCTCCCTCCCTTCCTCCTTCCCTCCCTCCTTCCCTTCCCTTCCCTTCTTCTCTTCCCTTCCCTCCTACCTTCCTTTCTTACATTGCTCCAATTTCTTCTCTTCCTCCTTTTCCTTCTCCTCCTCCTCCTCCTCCTCTTCTTCCTCCTCATTCCTCTCTCTCTCTCTCTCTCTCTCTCTCTCTCTCTCTCTCTTTCTATGTGTGTGTGTGTGTGTGTTTCTCTTCCTTTTAGACTTGTGGTGCCCTAATACAACACTTGAATTATATCATAAATAATTACAATCTAAAAAAAGTCTTTGGACACTATCTAAATTTATATCAAGCAACAGCAATAATTCTGTACTATTATTTTCTATGTATTCAAGTTTTACATTATACTTTAGATTAGGATGTTATATTAAGAGATGTTTACAGTTGGGTAGTGGCGGCACACACCTTTAATCCCAGCACTGGGGAGGCAGAGGCAGGGACGTCTTTGTAGGTTCAAGGCCTGGTCTTCAAAAGCAAGTTCCAGGATAGGCACCAAAGTTACATAAAGAAGCCCTGTCTTGAAAAACAAAAACAATAATCAAGCAAACAAGAATGTCTACACAGGTATCAGACTGAAGATATTATGATTAGATACAAAGCTTTTATAAGCATGAGAAATAATATTTGAAGTATCTAGAACAGAAGAATTTGAATGTTTACAGATATGAAGGAAACAATGAAACCTTCATTAACATGGTTAAGAAAATTAAAAGCTAAAAATGTCCTGTTTTTTATATGAAAATAACCAGACAGCAAGCCATGACATTTGCCATATTTACATCTAATTCCTCACTCTTACTAGTTTGTCAAATATTTAGAGTAAACTTTGTTATATTACTAACAATGTACGTAACACTCTATGACTTTCTTTTATGGAGTCACATATCCAAAAATTGAGCATGAGCTTACACCAGGTAAGGCAAGGTTCACATTTTTATTGGTGTGTATTATCTAAATTATCTATTCCATAAGTGTCTGTGCGCGCGCGCGCGCGTGTGTGTGTGTGTGTGTGTGTGTGTGTGTGTGTGTGTGTGTGTGAATATATATATATCCCCAGCAATCATATAAAAATTTGGGTGTATTTGTACACCTGTAATATTTGCTCTGGAGGTAGTGCAGAGAGTGGGTATGATAGAACACAATAGCTAGACAATATAGTGTAGTAAAACAGATTGTTATAGGTTCACCGATAGATCTTATATTAAAAATTAAGGTAGAGAGTAATATAGGACGTTTCCTGAATTCCTTGCTAAGATCTTAATCACTTAGACATCTCTATACCTCAATTTAAAACACACAAAATTAGTTGGAGTTTTTTTGTTATGGTCTCCTTTTGATGAAAATAGAAGCTTCCTTGGTGAGAGGTGAGGTCTATATTTAACTTGGACATAAGGATAAATATTTAGGGTATAAATTAGAAATTATGCTGGCTTCTTAAAATAGCAGTCAGAGGTTCTTCTCCAAGAGCTATGACTCAACGACTCCTGAGTAGTTGACTAGGTTTCCAGTACTAGAGAAAATTTTTCTCCTCTTGAACAGGCCTTGACTAGAGAGGTTTTGATAATCAACAAGGTGTGTATGCTACTATATACCCTTAGAGATATATTCTTTTGCTGGTCCTTGTAGTTCATAGGTATCATAGCTGGGTGGGACTCTTAGTTGCTTCCCTATCTTGGAAGCAACTTCTAGTGGCATGAAAGCTAGTACTAAAAGAGGAGGCTTTCACGTTTGAGCAAGGTCTGCTTAAAATGTGGATAATAAGTGACTATGTAGAGCCCATCTTCAATAACACATCTATAATACAGCTCAGACATATATGCTCTGTAATCCCCAAAGAAAACAGGGTTCAGTCAGAGGAACAAAAACTTTGATGTAATATAGCGTCTCCTGGAAATGTCTTAGAACCTATGTCATCAAGTCTCATCACCATGGCTGCATAAAAAAAGTGCCTGAATAACCATGACAGCAATAGAAATGCTAAAGGTGAAAAAGAATGAAATCTCATGGGGCCTCAATCAACCGTAGACCAATAATGACAGAAAACAACGGAATGCTGAATGTAGAAAGACCACACCAGTTGATTATTCAGTATCAAATAGTCCTTTCTGAAAACATGCAGTCAAGTCTGAGTAGGTTGTATTTTATGTTTTAGGAATAATTTATATAATATATTTATATATAGTATACATACTCATATAATACTTATAATGTATATCATACATACACTCATATATCATAGTATGTGTCAATGAAATAGAGACTATGAATTTCAATGAGATCAAGGATGTATGAGTAAGAAGGGTTGGAGAAAACCTAAAGTGAATAGGGACATGATGTAATTATATTTTCATTTTAAATAAAAACGAATATCTTGCATGCCTTCTTGCTGCAAAAATTTACCTATTTAGTGTGTAGATCTTTCCCGTCTGACAATAGAAGTTACTAATTGTGCTCAGTATTTGGCACCAACTCTTCAAAAATTCACATAGAATATTATTTGGTAGCCAATATTCACAATGTTAAAATAATGGTGTTTGGATATCTAACCTGTGAGGAATTTCTTTAGCAGAAAGGACAGTCATTTCTGGTATTGGTTTGTGGACTTCACGTATTTTATTTTACAGACTTACTGCTTAAATAAAGTAATAGGACAAATGCACCCTGAGGGGAAAGGAGAATTGAAATGAGGTAAGTTTGGCATTGCTAGGAGTTAAGACATTAAAACCTTAATGTATCACTTAAACAGCTGAGTTGTGAGCTTAGAAAACATTCAGTCTCCTAATCAAATACATTTTATGATAGTGAAGCTGACAGAATAATTGTCTTGTTACTCATGAGGTGTGAACATTGGAATTTAGCCACAGGCCAGAATTGGAAGTAAATACTCTTAGGAGCAAGTCACTATGCAAGCGAAGATTTGCATACTGGTTACAAGCTGCAGAAAGAACTCTTCCTAGAATGACGTCCTAGGCTGACTACCAATGCAGAAATTCTAAAGTCAGTCTCTTGCACTGGGTCATCTTCAACCCCAGGGAAGCTATAGGCTCATGACCCCTGGGGCAGATCAAAAGCATGCGTCAGCTGGCATCTTTGGCTTGGATCAGTTAGAAGCAGGTGCCATATATACACAGGTCTTACTTTGTCTTCAGCACCTGTGCCCAAATGCTGTGGCACTGTCTGAGCAGGTGCACTTGTCAGGGTGAGGCTCTCCACTGACCGTGTTCAAATGCCAGAGAAGAGTGAGGTCACTTTACATGGACTCAAGTGCCCATATTAAGCAAGCAGTGGTTCTCAGAAAGTGCCAAGCTCATCTGACATTTCCAGTTCCAGCTATATATTTGACCCTGTCTCCTTTCTCTCCATGACCCTGCCCTTTAGTTTGCTGTCCTTGTACTCAGGACTCAAGCATTAATGATAGAAATACAAGAAATACAATTCAGACATCACAGAAAGGTGAGCCCAAGATACATGCACTGAGTGTGTTATGGGCAGAGCTATGTCCAGGTTCCTGACACTGTCATAAAGATCAGTCACATCCCTTGACTCTGCTTGTATCCTTTCTGGATCCAGTCTCCAGAAAGGATCAGAGACCTCCTCAGAGTAGATCAGAGACCACACAGCACAAGCAATTTCCCTAATCTCTGATGGACATGCTCTTCTGCAGCCAGCTGCATGCCATATCGCTTCCTGAGACCTGCAGTACGATCAGCTCTTCCCAGGACTCAAGGGTGGGAGTGTCCTTTTCCCCACACTGTACACCTTTGACCCACAGATGTCTAATGTTGTTTTGACTAACAGGGCTGCCTGGGAAGACACAATGGTAGGGAAGAGAGAATGGGTGGTAAATTTTCAAGTTTCACACTGTAGTAAAGAGGCTGCCTGTTCATTCCCAAAATAATCACACATAAAATGTACTAATTAAATCACTGCTTGGTCCATTAGCTCTAGCTTCCTATTGGCTAACTCTTACATATGAATTTAACCCATTTCTATTAATCTGTGCATTGCCACACTGCTGTGTCTTACTAAAATTCCTGCTTCTGTTCTCAGGTGGGGCTACATGGTCTCTCTCTCTCTCTCTCTCTCTCTCTCTCTCTCTCTCTGACTCTGTCCTTCTTTCTCCCAGCATTCAGTTTAGTTTTTCCTGCCACCCTAAGTTCTGCCTTGCTATAGGTCCAAAGCAGTTTCTTTATTCATTAATGGCAATCACAGCATAGAGAGGAAAATCCCACATCAGCACACTGTGATTGAGCTTGCATACAGTCTATCCTTAGTATACTTTCATACATATGTAGAGAGCAGTGCAATTAACAAGTTCCTTCAGCGAAAAAGGCAAAATAAAAGACCTATTAATTAATGTTGAAATTTTTGTTATGCTTAAAGTCAATGTAATGGCAAGACTGCGAAAGATTTTCAACTCCAAGTTTTAATGCCATGACTGTTTTATTATCTCTATAGCATTAACAGAATTTTCAGGAAATTACTAGGATTATTTTGTGGTGTATATTTGTTTCTCTACAGGAGAAGTGAAATCTGTGTTCTTGGTTCATAAAAGTTCACATTTGCTTGTTTACTTGTGTTCTGAGCTATTTGATCTTTTCAGGTTAAAGAAAGTCACAAATTATTACTGGTTTACTTATTAATTATCTAAACGCTAAGTGCTTTAAATACAAGTATCTAATCAGCTCATTAAGAATTCATTGATTTTTAAATATTCAGAGATGAAGACAGAGAGATGGCTTAGTGAATAAGAATGCTTATTGTTCTTGCAGAGGATTGGAGTCCAGTTCAAATCACTAAGCTGGGTATCTCACAAGTGCCTTTAGCTTCAGGTCTTGTGGATCCACTCTTGCCTTCTGACCTCCTCAGATACCACCCACCATGTGCCTTTGCATGCACACACACAAACAGATACAGAAAAAAAATAGACAAATTATACTCAGTGTAAAGAAAACCAAAATGTTTTCTTTCAACTTAAGCCTGCAAAAGTCTGTCAAAAGAAAGATAGCAAATATTTTGAATTAATATACAATGATGATACCATTGCTTATTTAAAATGAACCTAAGCTTCCTTTTTAAAAAATTTATAGAGCTTAAAATTTTCGTGTGTATGTCTGCCATTTGCAAGCCTAGAGACCATAGAGTCCAGAAAAGGGCATCAGGTCCCATGGAAAGAACGATATAGTTACAAGCTATCATATGGATTCTGACAAAAGAACTAATGTTCTGTGAAAGATAATTCAATGTTTTAACCACTGAGCCATTTCTCCATTCCCCAAATGAGCATACAATTTAGAATCTAAAAACAGGACTATCATAAAGCACTGTTTTCATGTCACAGTTCTGTCCACTACAGCCTTATGAAGGATTTATCATAAAATGATTCTTAGCCTTAGACCCTAAAAGTTTAAATAAATTAGCATTGTTCCCAAAATCTAAGCCCAAATTTTCTTCACTTAATTACAGCTAAAATTATACTCAATTATTCTTTTATTTTACCTAGTTTAGTAATGATCATGATTCACCAATTTTCCTGCCTTCTGGAATATTTCTATTTATTATAGTGTCAAGAAACTGTCAAAATAAGCCATTTGTGGAGGAGCGAAATTAAGTTTTCAGAAGTTATTGAAAGGTTATGAATAAACTTTCTTCTAATTATTTTGGAGTTCTAAAGATTACATATACATTTCCGTGCACCGCGCCCCCGTGTCTGCGTTTGCTGAGCTGGCAAGGGGCAGGAGGTTAAAATACACAAACACATACAGACAGAGAGACAACAACACCAACAACACCGGTCATCCTTGAATTCCCCAAGAATGCCCCCTTTATTGTGTTCAGGGGGCAGATTATATAGAGATAGCCACGCCCCAGCCAAACCCACCAGAAACCACTCTCCTGCCATCAGGAACTCCTGAAGGTCTCGTGCTCAGAGCAGCTGTAGGCACTCAGATCAGGGGATTACAAGAAATTCAGGATCTGGGGTCTCACTGCTCCCAACATCTCCCCCCTAAATTTTTTATAGTGGTGTGTCTGATCTTAAGTATTCGGGGGGGGGGGGATGAGGGGTCAGTATCTCCAGGTAACATGTACTTCGGGCACTGCTGTGGCATCCGCCAGTCTAGGCACCGACTGGGCTAAGGCAATGTGCTTTCCACCACAGCCACCTAGCAAAGCTCTGCTCCAGCTGCCTTCTAGCCCCAGCTGCATTCGTTCTGGGTCCAAACTGGTGCATGGAGTGGAACAGAACTCAGGGAAGCAGGCTTGAAGCTCTGCAACCACTGAAGAGGCCCCACTTAGGGAATTTGGGCGTTGTCAGTCTGTCTGGCTACTTCCTGCTGAGCGGGGACACTGCATTCTTAGGGGTATTTACTGTAATTTACTGCCATTTTCCAGTCACATTCAGATGCAGGTCGCGATCAAGCTGTGCTTCGGTGCCCTGAGGCTCATGCTGGAAGCGGGCCTAGCGTTCTTGCCTCTTTGGTCCTCGAGGCAGGTCCCGGGTTTGCATGCGTTGCAGCCCCTCAGCGCTGACCACCTAGAGCCACTTGGCCTTGGAGCTGCCACAGCTCACACTCCACTGCAATATTTCAGGAGGTCTCGGGGATTCAAACCACATGAATCTTGAATAAATCCTTAGGCTCTCTTCATCTGTGGAGACAAAAACAGAACCTCTTTTCCAAAGCATCAAATTCTTAAGCCCATATTTTAAAGTCAAGATACCTTTCTTAGCAGTTCCTAGAATCAAATGTCTTTCTCCAGTCCAGAACACAAAAGACAACACAATCAACACATCATACATCTGTACACATTTATCTTTTTAAGCTATATACATTTTTTCTATCTTTTCCCAATACATACGTCCCCTCCAGCCGGGGACAAGCCTGTTCGTTTACCCCTCTTTCTTGGTTGGACTTTGCTTTGCTGCCAAACCGAGCGAAGGACGTCAGGATTAACCATACCCCAATCCACCCTCACCTTCTGAGGGCGACCTCTCAGCGTTCCCTTGTTCCCAATATCTTGGCTGGAACCTCCAATTGCCGAAATCACGGTGGAGACCTCAGTGTCAGCATTTGATGCGCTTGAACCCTGTTACCAAGCTTCGGACAAGGGGCTGGAGGTTAAAATACACAGACACTCAGACAGACAGAGAGACAGAGACACAGGTCATCCTTGAATTCCCCAAGAATGCCCCCTTTATTGTGTTCAGGGGCAGATTATATAGAGATAGCCACGCCCCAGCCAAACCCACCAGAAACAACTCTCCTGCCATCAGGAACTCCTGAAGGTCTCGTGCTCAGAGCAGCTGTAGGCACTCAGATCAGGGGATTACAAGAAATTCAGGATCTGGGGTCTCACTGCTCCCAACAATACATAATATATATCACATATATTTCTGTGTGTATATATACAGAGATATTATTAATTTTTTTAAAAACAACTTGAAATGTGAGGCAATGAAGCCATGTGGGTTTTACTATTTAAAAATATTTAACTGACATACACAGGAATCATAGAGGTTAGCACATGTCAGGAAGCACAATGGGCTACCTAATGTATCTAACAGTGTAGCAGTGGGAGAGGAGTTTTTAAATTTCCACATGACCACACCACTGTGTCATTCCATTTTTCCTATTGTCATAGATGCTTGCAGAAGCATCCTCAGCTTTGGCTCAAGTGGTCGGAGTGACTGACAGACAGGTGTGGAACAGGCCTGAATTTTATTGTACCATATCCTGCTAAAGGTATACAATTCTCTCTAAATGCACTGAGATTCTATTTTCTCTAAGAACATGGATTCTAACAGGACATAGGTCTTTCCAAGTGAACACTGTTATTGTGGCCATACAGTGTAATTCTAATCAATATAATGGAAGTGGAAATGAGGTTTTACATTTCTAGATTTCATCTTTGTAAAGGTAAGTTTCTTAGCCTGTCTTTTCTTACACAAACTAGATCACCTTGGTTTGGAGAGATGAGATTCTTTATCCAAAAATCCTACACTGGTGCAGGGTAAACACCTGTTTAACTCCTTGGTAGATTATAATTGCAAAGGGGAATTCCTTTATTTTTTGCTTATCATTTTTTTAAAAATAATTTCCCAAACTATTAGTATGCATGGTTTTTCATGTGGTGTTTTGACACTCTCTTTTATTGTCATTCTTTTTGAGACACATCAAAATTGATTATAATATGAGATTAAGTTGAAAGGAAAAAAACGGCATAGCCTATGCCAATTCACAAACTATTTTCAGTAGTTACCCTAATTTCCTTAAAGTTTATTTCAATTTAGAATTCAGTCCAATTTCTCTATGGCAAAGAGGGAATTAAAGCAATCTTATATTATATTGCAAATATTTATACAAACTGTTTAGAATTTCCCTATTATGTATCCTTCACAATACATATTCTGTTCAACTTTTGAGTAAGAGAGTACAAAAATACAAAAAATACATTTTTCACTTGTAGCTGAAATACAGACAACCTACTTAATCTCCTAGTCAATGATCTCACAAGAAAGAAACCTCGGTGACAGAGTGGCTTCTCCTCGGTGACTCTTACTAACACGACAATTAAAAATACTCTTCTTATGAATAAATATCACATCATGACTTATGATCCATTCATAAAGTATTCATGAAATCAACATTCCCTCCATTGTTTGGTTTGGAATATAGAGGAGTATGGACCCCTTCTTGAGTTCCATACATTAAAGATTTAAATCTATAGTCTTACTGGGGAAAGTCATGCGACAAGACAGAGCACTTTAGAGTGTGTTTCTGAAGATGGTACTGAGATCCAGAATCTTCTTGTTCCTCTTCTTGCTTCCCAATTCTCAGAAAGAGCAGCAGCCCCTCCATGCATTTCTATGATGCTACTCTCCTTCAACATAGATCTGAGGCATAATTCCTCATAATTCCCTTAATGTGGGATGAGAGAATAATTCCTCCTGTTATAAATTGATTTATCCCAGATGTTGTTTATAAGAATATAAAAGATAAATAAATAGCTGAGAAGTCAAGGCAGAACAAGTAGGTGTAGGTCTTCCTAGCTGTTGACCTGATTGTAGCTTTGCAGTTGTGTTTTAACTGATACTACTATCACAGGGTTTCTTATGTCTTTCCCATATAGTGATTGTTTTATGCCAAATATTGCAAATTTCTGTAAAATTTTATATACAGTTATCCCCCCCCCACCAAAAAAAAGAATAACTTTTTTTTTTTTTTTTTTTGATAGCTGAAATTAAGCCCTGTGCCTAGTGGGAGTGTGTTTCTGGTACTGAAGGCAAGGTTTCAGTGCTCTGCTATGACAAAGAATGTGAGGAAAGAAGAAAGATGAAGGAGCCTGACTGATACAGTGATAGCCATCACAGGGGCAAAAGAGGACTAGCCCAAGGCATAAGCTTCTGAGTATGATAACTAGACAAACTTTTATATTAGCAGCTAGAGAACAATGTACTTAACCCACAGAAACAACTCATCTGGGCTCATAGGAGCTCACAGACTCTGGACTGACAGCTAAAGAAACTTGAAGTTAGAGGGTTAATCTATAGCAAAGATGTTCATAATTTACATGCACTTACGTTAAAACTCTTAATGTTAGTAAAATCTGTCTTTTCTTCCCCTTGAAAGAGATGATTATATCTGCCTGTCACATGAAGAAGAACATGTGAAATGACCTGGATGGATAAATCTCTCCATCAGAAAGTGCTACTTGTCATAACACCAAGGTTTATAAATGACAATTAGAGATAAGAGTGAGCATGGAGTGTCGAACTTGAAAGATTTTATAAAATTGTAAGCCATCTCTACCTGATTTGTATAGTGCAGATGTGTTATAGTGGCGGTAAGATTTATCAAAGACCACTGAACCTGACAGATCCACTCAATCATTCTAGCAATTAGAAAAAAAAAAAAGAAACTTCATGGATGGACCTAGGTCCTCTACTTGTGGGACTCCTAGTGGTGGGAGGAGGGTCTGTTCCTAACTCTTCCGCTGGCTTTTAGGAGACTATTTCTTATTCTGGGTTGCCTTGGCCAAGCTTAAAACAAGAAAAGGAGCTTAGTCCTTCCTCAATTTGATATGCCATGACTGTTGACACCCAAAAGAGGGCTGCCATTTTTTAACAGAAATGGAAGAGTGGATTAGGAGGCAGCCCAGGAGGGACAAAGATGGAAGGGGGAATGGGAAGAGAGGAAGAAAGGGAAATGGCAGTTGGAATGTAAAATAAATGAATAAATTTTATTTATAATAATAAAAAATCTTCCTTTGTTTTATTTTAATGTATTATAATAATTATTGAGAAATCAGAAATACATGCAATGTGTTTTGGATATGTCCATCCTCCACTCTTCTCCTTAAACCCCTCCCAGACACCTGACCATGTCTCCTTCCAGTTTCATGCCCTTCATGGCCTATGGGCTATCCATCGAAGCATAGGCAACCCTGAGGAAAATTGACTCTCTCCTCCCCGAGGAGCCATCAACTGCCCATAGTTTCTCAGAATTGGGGCCTGGGGAATACCGGCCCCATCTCCACTGGAAAATTTACTAGCTTGTTCCTGTGCAAGCAACCACGGCTGCTATGAGAGCACATTTACAAACCTCCAAAGTGTGGCTGCAGACGAAAACCACCCATTGGTAGATTTGGCTCTACAACCTTGCTATCTATCTCATGCTAACCTTAAACTTGTGACAGATAATCCTTCTGCCTCAGTCTCCACAGTTCTGTGATTACAGACATGAACACTGAGTTGTATTTGAAAATCTGAATAATAGTTTTGTACCTTCTTAAAGCACAGCATATACTGAATCTAAAGCCTCTTAAATCCTCTTTTATAAAAGTAAATACGGGCTAAAATAGGATTTAAAAATTCAAAGTGAATTCACAGCTTCGTAGAAGCTGTCTTAGAGTAAAAGCATTTACGATCAGGTAAATAACTATTTAATTCTTGTGTCGAATATATTTAAAGTCATTCCTCACTCAGAGAGCTACTAAATAAAATTTATAAAATACAAACCTATTTTTATGATTTCCTCTATTATTTCTAATTTTATTACTTAATATCCATAATATTTATAGTATGGAATTGTGATCTTCGTTTCCTCTAATTCCTATGTGTTTAATTGCAGAAGCTCTAATTTTATTTGAGTTGCAAAATTTATTTTGGATATTAAAATGACATAGTATTACAGGAATGTGTAAGTGATAAAAGCTGAGCAACAAAAGTGCAAAGTGAATATAAATGCTTCATTAATTAGTCCAAAAGATTGCAAGGGTAACTTCTTAAATTAGAGCCATTTGACTTATATATAGTTACAATAAAACAAATGAAAGTCATAACCTCATACCATATACAAACTCTGTAATTTGTTCAAAATGTTTCTTGGTCTATAGATATGAACATTGATGGAACGTGGAGAAAACTATATCTGAAAATAAACTCTAATTGCATTTTGCTCTATTTTGTCTCATCTTGTTTTACTAGCAAAAAAAAAAAAAAAAAATCTTATCCCTTTAAACCTCTGTGCAAGAAGCATACCAGTGTATCATTTGAAAGCTATCCCAATTGCTATATCAGGCTTTTAGCCCTTCAAAAAGTCCCCTTTGTTCTCAAGATAACAGTTAAATTCTTTCTCTGTCTGTAAGGCCGGACCTTGTCTGAATCCTACTTCCATATCTAGAATCAACTCGTGTTTTTTTTTTCCCCTTGCTCCAAATTGCCCCTCTGCTGATATTTACTTCCTCCAGGACAGTAGGTCACGACCTCCCAGGGACTTTGTTTGATAATTTCCTGAAACAATATCCTTCTTTTTCCCAGATCAGGCAACCCGCAGTCACCCTGCATTTCCTCAGAAAACACACCCTTGAACTTTCAGACTAATTTATACTTCGCTATTACATTCTCTGAGAGACTCACAATTCTCCTTTCACTATTGTTTTTTATAATCTCTCATGACTGGAGAGGTCACTTCTCCAACCACACAGAATGTAAGAACAAAGAAAATATTCTACCTTCCAATTATTAATATTTATGATCTCATGCTCACAAATATGCCTATGCATAGTTGGTGCTGGTTTAACATATTTTGCATAATAAAATGAATTCTTTCCTCACCAACTAAATGTACATATATTCACATAAATAGCAAATAACCTCTCGAATGGCATAATACACAGGGAAAATTTGATAAGTCAGAGGATGTCCTATAAAAATATAATTCTCAGGGATAATTGTACTCCTGTTTTCTATTTTTTGCCTCCCCAGCACAAAGAGAGTTTAACTCCAACTATTGTTACTATTACACAACTTAATCCTTTAAAAATCTTAAATAAAAATTAGGGTGTAGACTTAGTGTATTTTAATTAGGAAAAATGCCTTATGGATCTATCTGTATGTGAGCTATGAGCACAGTGATGAAGTGATATTATGTTAAAAAAGAAAGTTGTGCATTCTTGTTTAGCTAGCCTAGAATGTGCTATGTAAAACAAAAAAAAAAAAAAGCTGGGTTTCTTTGATTTATGTTTAAACACCACTTATGAGTGAGTAGATATTATTATCTTTCTGGGTTTGGGTTACCTCACTCAATATGATGTTTTCTAGCTCCATCATTTTGCCTGCAAATTTCAAGATGTCATTTGTTTTTCTGCTGTATAGTACTCCATTGTGTAAATGTACGACATTGTCCTTACCCATTCTTCAGTTGAGGGGCATAGGCTCTGGCTATGACAAATAATGCTGCTATGAACATAATTGAGCACATGTCCTTGTGGTACGATTGAGCATCCTTTGGATATATACATAGAAAGTAGTAAAAGACAAGGTCTCCTGAATAAATTGGGAGCATGGGGACCATGGGAGAGGGTCAAAAGGGAAGGGAGAGACAGAGAGGGGAGCAGAGAAAGATGTATAGCTCAATAAAGTCAATATAGAAAGAAAAAAATGGAAAAAGCAAGGAAGATCCTGTTTCAAATAATGTGAGAGTTGAGAAACAACTTTTGAAAGTTACTGCCTGACTTTCACACACAAACCTAATCTTAACGGGTGCTATATACCATGGCATATTTCAGTCTGGCTGCTCCTAAGAAGTCTTGACTGAGTCCTCTCTCCACCATTTGTTTTGCCTTAGAGAGCTAATTACAGATGCTGATTCATGCCACCAAGTTGGGCTTTTTATGTGGGCTCTGGAGTTCAAGCTCTTGTTAGCAGACTTTCAGTAGAGATGCCCTTGTCAACAGAGGCATAGACACCAGTCCATCACCATTCCACTGTGTTCTTTGTTTTTTTTTTTTTTTTCCTCATGGTTTATTTTTTTATATTTAAAAATTTCCATCTCCTCCCCTCCTCCTCCTCCTTCCCTCCCCTCCTCCACCCCCTTCCCTCCCCTCCTTCTCCCCCTTCCCTCCCCTCCCCTCCACCCATACATCCCCTCCCTCCCTCTCAAGGCCAAGGAGCCATCAGGGTTCCCTACTCTATGCTAAGACTCCTCCCAACTTCCCCCAGGTCCAGGAAGGTGATCGACCAAGCTGAGAAGGCTCCCACAGAGCCCGTCCATGCAGAAGAATCAGAGCCCAGCGCCATTGTCCTTTGCTTCTCAGTCAGCCCCCGCTGTTGGCCACATTCAGAGAGATGGGTTTGGTCGCATGATCCACTGTGTTCTTTTAATTAAGAATATAATTGTAAGGAAAGAAATCTGCATCTAGGACAATTACGGCATTCTAGTGAATAATTAGAAGTTACGTGGGAGCAAAATATTTTGCAGTTTGCTAAAGGTAAGGTCCACGTTAGATTTAGTAGTAGACTGCTGCTTTATCAAGCATGAACAGACACATGTAAATAATATATGTATGTATAAATATACACACATATATATGTATGTAAATAATATATGTACGTATAAATACACACACATATATATGTATGTAAATAATATATGTATGTATAAATATACACACATATGTGTATGCAAATAATATATGTACGTATAAATACACACACATATATGTATGTAAATAATATATGTATGTATAAATATACACACATATATATGTATGTATGTGTGTGTATTCGTGTCACATAACTGTGTGAAATAGCAAACAAATGTGTTTGTTGAACACCAAATAACATTATAAGTAGCAAAAATTTTGGAGCAAAGAAAATTTGTAGGAGAACTTTTTATACATTTATACAACCAGAAAAAGACAATGAAGATGAGAATGAACATAAAAATTACAAGATGAGTAACATCCATGGGTACCTTTGATTTAAATAAAAAGAATTTCAGGTGAATAAATGGCAAGTATTTCTGGGAAATAAAGTAACCAAAATAATACACTTATTTGAGATGTCTATATGCAAGTATATTCACATATATTTCTAAGTATACACATATATTTAGAAGTCTAAATAAGTATATACTTCTAATAGAAAGTGTATATATAATGAACACAATATGGGGACTCAACAAGTATATGTGTATGTAGAAGTAAATATATGTAAATAATAGCAGTTGATGAAAAATGATGAATTTTAAGGTTAGGTAAAAAAGGAATATATGTAACTGTTTGGAGAGAGGAAAAAGAAGGGAGAAAGAGACAAAGAATAAGTTACCAATTTGTTCACCCAAATTCCCAATAGTTATGTTTGATCTCCCTGAAATGGATACTAAGAGTGAGCTATGGTGAATTTGACAAATATTCAGAGATAATCATTTATATTTCAGGTCTCATGCAGTAAGAGAAGAATTCATGATCCAGTGAGCCACAGAGAACTAAACCCACAGAATTCTGTAGCTCAGACAACACAGTGGGGAGGACAGAAGAGCTAAAAGAATACTCCCCTGTCTTCCAACATTCCCAGTGCTGTCAATCCTCTCTAGTTAGGCCAAGTACAAGGGTATATTTTTAATGAATTACTTCTATCTCTGTCTCTGTCTGTGTGTGTGTGTGTGTGTGTGTGTGTGTGTGTACAAGTACAACTCCCTCTCTCTGCATTCACCTCTCATATTTTTTTTATTAGATAAACACAGAAACACACTTACCAATATAGCCCCACTCTCTGTTCACTGTGTAACTAAAATTGGCCTGGGCCTCATGGTTTTCCTATCTCCACCTTCCCAATGCAGGGAATGCAAGTGCACACTGTTGGGGGAAGATGCTCGTTCATTCCCAGACACTTAGACCTGAAATAATAACTCATAAACTACAATATTTGCAATTTTGTTTGCCCAATAACTTAAACATATTGCTAGCTAAAGTATATATTCTAAACTAAACCATCTCCATTAATCTATGCATCTATGTCCTGGTGGCAGTACACAGCTTCTCCCTGATTCTGCTTATTCTCTCTCTCTCTCTCTCTCTCTCTCTCTCTCTCTCTCTCTCTCTCTCTCTCTCTCTCTCTCTCTCTCTCTTTCAGCCTGGCTTTACTCTGTTAAGCCATTGGCTGAAAGCAGCTTCTTTATTACCAATAAAGCATAGTCACAGCATACATTGCCTCCCACATCAGCACAATATTTCATTTTGCAAGATCAAGGCTAGCTTATGGACTTTGGAGGTGATATAGGGAACCAAGTTTGTTTATCATGCAATCAGAAACACACACACACACACACACACACACACACACACACACACACACACACATATATATATATATATATATATATACACATACTATTACTAAGTATGCTGATGACACCTGATAATTATCACCACTAAGATCCTGCTCCAGTGCCCCAGCAGAGGAAATTGTTTCTCATTGGATCATTCTGGAAAGATACTGCTTCGCATTGATCTGCTTTGTCAAGATGATATAGCATACTGTGAACTGGCTGAAAACTAATCTTTAGACTATATTTTGGCTTTCTAGGATTTTTACTATAAACAAACAAGGCAGTAAGAAATTCAGGACTTTTTTAGTTTAAAGTCAAGATTGTAGTTTATCTGACATGAATTTGTCTCCACTCATCAGGACTCAACTGTGTTAGGAAAAGAATATACTAAAAAAATACATGTGATGTACATTTCAGAGAAATCCCTAGGGATAGGAGTCCAGAACTAATGACACAAAGTCCTCAGGGCAGGGCCATAATGATGTACTTCTGTTAGTATCTCCAAATGGCTATAGAAAACAGGTTAATAACAGATTGTATGTGACATAAAGCAGAGAAATGGATCTAAATAACTATCAGTCTTTCCACAGTTTCTAAGGACTGAACTCTGGTTCTCGTGTTTGAAAAGCATGGCCTTTATAAACTGAGCCATTTCCCCAGCACCCTAAATATTAAAAAAATAAGTTAAATTAAATGTATAGAAAGTACACATTTTGTGACTCAAAAGGGTTATTAAGATAATACTTATAATGTCTTGTTAATCTCACTAGTGTCCTTAATTAGCGGAGACAAACAAACTTTGCCAGTAAGGAAAGCCTAGGAATATACCAATCCACTGAAATATCAATGACTTGGAGTCTGTTAATTCACTGTGGGAGGTTATTTAAATTGCATGCTGGAAGACAAATTATGTCTGTATATGGTGGCTACAAGTTCAGTGAGCACTGAGGTATAATGTTACTCCCCTCAGCTTTAACTTAACTTATAATTATAATAAATATGAAATATAATCTTACAGACTATCCTTTTTTTTTCATTTTAGTAAAAGATGTCTTAGCATGCTAAGAATGACCTAAGGGCTGTTGGGGTGTGATTGTCTTCCATTTTAGTGTTAAAAATCTTTGTGCCAAATAAAATTAGCATTGACTCCCTTAATAGCGTATACATGTTGGAGATTAGTATCTGTAGTTCCAGGGGAAAGAATTCCAAAGTCAAAATGTATGGACGTTTTCGGGGGAAGTTTTTGTCCTATTTTGGGGACTGTCGTGTTGTCCGTGTCTTTATATAGTGAAAGCATGAAAGAACTCAGAGATATTTTTATGTATATCCTTTGTTCCTTGAGGCAGATTCTTGCTGTGTAGCTCAGCCAGCCAAGAACATGAGATCTTCTCATTTCTACTGCCCAAGTGTTAGAACTCTATGTGTGTACCACCATAGTCAAGCTGAGCCACCCTTATGTCTCACCTTCTTAGATGCCTAAACTCCAACTAAAAAATGTAAGAATGGCCACAAGGGGAAAATAAAAATCTAAACTCTGTGTTCTCAATCAGTTATCTATCAAAACATATTTCAGCAAATTTGTGATAAGATCCTAGGTTGGGCCACAAGCCCATTCTAAAGGCAGACACAGAGCCCCTGGAACTAATCCATGTGTAAACTACTAGCAAGAAGACAATGCCAAACACGGCAAGTGGTAAATCCCACTAGTGAGAAATTTAAATAGGCTTGTATCTTCACTGGTTTTTATTTCACAATTGTTAATTTCACAGAGTGCATAGTTGAATAATGCATTATGAGTGTCCCATACACTTCTTTTAACACCTATGATATGTAGGTTATGAATAAAATTTACTGGATTAATTTACAAAAAATGTGTAGGTCTCTCTTGCTGAAAGTTTTCTTCTTTGAACTAGAGCATATACATATCTATCATATGGCTAGTGCTTCATGACAAGCTCAGCATCCCTGACTTAATACTGCATCTGTTCTCTTTGTTGCTTTAAGTTCTGAGACCTTAGATCTTCATGCAAATGTGTCAATATTTTTCAATGTTTTGTTCAAGAAATTAATACCAGGGTGAGCTTGGCCTGTTCCTCTATGCTTCTTTGCCCTCTGTCTTTGCTTTCTCAGTGTCTAAAGCATCTGCCATCTTTCATTCTTACAAAAATAAATTGGTCATCCAGACCAAATTATGAGCCAAAACAGTTAGATACAATGATGATATTGTAGTAACTCAGTCACTGCCCTGTTGGTTTGAATTATCCCTCAAGTACTGCTTCCAAATGCTTATACACACTAAACATCTTGTGAAACTGTGCCTATGACTAATGGGTATTTATCAATATTTGTCATGTTGTTTCCTTTCTTAAAAAGAGAAGCCTGATCACATCTAAGGAGTGTTTCTCCCTTTGCCGGGAATGGCCTGACTATAGCAGAGTTCCAATTAAAACTCTGGAGTTTTGGTGGCTATGAACTTTCAGACATGTGCGCTGGGAATTGAACTCAGGTCCTTCACTGTATGCAATGCTTTTAATTGTTGAAGCATCTGCCCAACACTTTATAGTAAATTAAGAGCATCAATTAATCAATAAATGAATCAGTAAATAATCTAAAATTCTTCCTGAAGGACAGGTTGAGACCTATTTCATTTAGAAGATTTTGTTAATAAATGCTTGGTATATGGCAAAATTATAAAGTTGTAAGTATCATTGGAGTTATATTTCATGAATATATTTTATTATCTACCTAATAAAACAAAATTATTTTTTTTGTGTCTTCAAAGTGAAAACATACTAATTTACTGAACTGTAAAAATAAGACATTTCCTAAGTTAACAGGAATTGAGAAACTGCATTCACATACATAAAGTAGACAAAAGAGCCCTAAATATTTTATATTTTATTTAATATAATCCTATTTTTGATGTATGAGAAAGATAAATGAAATTTTCCATCAAGTTCACAAACTATACCATGTGCAATAAGGAGTCTGAAAAGCAAAACAGCACATCAAAGTAAATATCTGGAAGGGATAGAACCCCTAAAGTTTCTTTTATTTAGTTATTTATTTATTTTTAAATTGTGGGTACAATTTTATTCTAGTTTGTTTTTTTCTTTTTCCTGTATACAATGCCATTAATATTTAACCATTTGGTAATTGCATATTTTTTAGGTTTTTTATTAATTTTTTAGTTTTTTTAATTACTGATAACTCTTTTTATTTATTTATTAAAAATTTCCACCTCTTCCCATCCTCCCATTTCCCTCCCACTCCCCGCACTCCCCCTCCCCCTTGCTCTCCAGTCCTACGAGAAGTAAAGGTCCCCTGCCCTGTGGAAAGTCCAAGAAACCCCCCCTCCATTCAGGTCTAGGAAGGTGAGCATCCAAACAGACTAGGCTCCCAAAAAGCTTGTACATGCTAGTAGAATCAAAATCCGGTGTCATTATCATTGGCTTCTCAGTCAGCCCTCATTACCAGGCACATTCAGAGAGTCCTGTTTGATCACATGCTCATTTAGTCCCAGTCCAGCTGGCCTTGGTGAGCTCCCATTAGATCAGTCCCACTGTCTCAGTGGGTGGACGCACCCCTTGCAGTCCTGACATCCTTGCTCATGTTCTCCCTCCTTCTGCTCTTCACCTGGACCTTGGGAGCTCAGCCCAGTGCTCCAATATGGGTCTCTGTCTCTATCTCCATCCATCGCCAGATGAAGGTTCTATGGTGATATGCAAGATATTCATCAGTGTGACTGACCACAGGACAAGGCCAATTCAGGCACCCTCTCCTCCACTGCCCAGGGTCCTAGATAGAGTCATCCCTGTGGACTCCTGAGAACCCCTCCAGAGCCAAGCCTCTTGCCAACCCCAAAATGGCTCCCTCAATTAAGATATCTCCTTCCCTGCTTCCATATCTGTCCTTCCTCCGTCTCATCAACTGTTTCTTAAGGAACATATAATTCTAGGGCTTACAAGGTTTCATTATCATTTGACCCCACTTAACATAAAGTTGAATAAATTTTTGACATGTTCCATACTGCTTCATTGACAGTAACACATTCATCAGGTCCTGGATTAGTTGTTAGGTTAGGTACTTGCAAATATGAAATGATTTTCCCACATTTACTAAGTTGAAGTTTTTTTTTTTTTTTTTTTTTTTTTTTTTTTTTTTTTTTTTTTTTTGGTTTTTCGAGACAGGGTTTCTCTGTGGCTTTGGAGCCTGTCCTGGAACTAGCTCTTGTAGACCAGGCTGGTCTCGAACTCACAGAGATCCGCCTGCCTCTGCCTCCCGAGTGCTGGGATTAAAGGCGTGCGCCACCACGCCCGGCTAGGTTGACAGAACTAAAACAACATTGAATGTGTTAGAGAACTCAGATATACTTTTTTAAAATTTATTTATTTATTTATTTATTTATTTAAGTTAGGGCAACTAACTAATATCATGTATTACCAAATTATTTACTCTTACAAAATAGTTTGATTACTGCCAAAAATATTTATTTAAAAATTCATCTTGAGGTAATGCCACAGTTTGAAATAAAAGCATGTATTATAAACTAATTTGTTACTCTCTTTTGAGTCTGCCTTAACAAAAAACTTATAAGAAATATAAATAATGCATATATGTGATGTGTTTATATATATTATATATGTATTCATGTGTGTATGCATGTGAGAGAGTGTGTGTATGTTGTGTATGTTTCCAGTTACATCAATTACTTTTTTTTAGTCAGAATGGAAAGTTATTATACATAGCATCAGAAAGCATAAGGTGTGGTGATGTAGCTACTATTCATTGCTGAGGAAATACAATGTGATACTAAAAAACAATAGACAAGGTTTGTGACCAAAAAAATGTTCTGTGAACTTTTTAAATCTTTTTTAATTTTTAAATTAAATTTATTGAGCTATGTATTTTTCTTTGCTCTGCTTCCATCATCTCCACTCCTTTTCTACCCTCTCCCATGGTCCCCATGCTCCTAATTTACTCAGGAGATCCTGTTTTTTTCTACTTCCCATGTAGATTAGATCTGTGTATGTCTCTCTTAGGGTCCTCATTGTTGTCTAGGTTCTCTGGGATTCTGATTTTCTTGGCTTTGTTTTCAAAAGTTACTTATGAGTGAGTACATATGATAATTGTCTTTCTAGGTCTGGGTTACCTCATTCAAGATGATATTTTCTAGCTTCATCCATTTGCCTGCAAATCTCAAAATGTCATTTTTTCTGGTGTGTAGTACTCCATTGTGTAAATGTACTGCATTTTCCTTATTCATTCTTTGGTTGAGGGGCATTTAGGTTGTTTCCGGATTCTGGCTATAACAAATAAAGCTGCAATAAACATAGTTGAGCACATGTCTTTTGGGTACATACACAAGTGATATTACTGGGTCTTGAGGAAGGTTGTTTCCTAATTTTTTGAGAAGTTGCCATACTGATATCCAAAGGGGGTGGTGTACCAACTTGCACTCCCTCCAGTAGTGCAGGAGTGTTACCTTTACCCTCACAACCTCTCCAGCATAATTTGCCACCAGTGTTTTTGATCTTGGCTATTCTTACAGGTGTAAGTTGGAATCTCAGAGTTATTTTGGTTTGCATTTCTCTGATGACTAAGGATGTTGAGCATTTCCTTAAGTGTCTCTCAGCCATTTTAGATTCCTCTGTTGAGAGTTCTCTGTTTAGGTCTGGCCTCTATTTTTTTATTGAATTATTTGTTCTTTTGATGACCAATTTCTTGAGTTCTTGTATGTTTTGGAGATCAGACCTCTGTCTGATGATGAGTTGGTGAAGATCTTTTCCCATTCTGTAGACTGCCTTAATTGTTTCTCTCAGTGTCTGTGCTTCTGGGATTATATTTAGGAAGTGGACTCCTGTGCCAATACATTCAAGTGTACTTCCCCCACACAAAGTTCTGTGAACTTTTAATGAGTCAGATTCAAAGGCTTTCCATTCAATTGTTTTAATTCACAAGAGAACAAGCATGCCCTTGATTGATTCTGGAGTTTAGACACCTGAGCCCAAGATGAGACAAAAATCAATACTTGTGTTTTGGCTCTTTCTGGCTCATCCATTTGCCATTAAGTATTTTTCTGCTATTAATATGCATTTGAATGCTCAATTATCTACTTATAATTTCGCATTTTAAAAATTAGTGTAGCTGAATGATTTCCAAATTTGAGTATGCAGATGAAGTACTATACCAAGTTGTATTAGACAAATTAGGCTACTCTTGATTGAAGGCAATTAAGAAGTCTTTAAGTATGACTTTTGCTATGTATGTTTTTAAATGATTCTTGCACATGGGAACTTTAGGATAACCGTGTGCCAGTCAAGATAAAGACACACAGACCAGGGGATAGTTCCGTTAATATTTTTAAAGAGGAGAGGGCATATGTAGGGTCACTTTGACATGCCAGGAATTCCAGAGGAAAGGAGAAGCTTAAAATTGTTGAGAACCGCAGACAATAATTGACATGCAGCGTTCTGAGCAAAGCCATGTATTTGTGTGTGTGTGTGTGTGTGTGTGTGTGTGTTTATGTGTGTCTATGAAAGAGACTAAAATGAAGTTAAAATGGTTTGTGTAGGTTCAAGGTAACAAAAGATTCAAAAGCTACATTTAGAGGTTTTATTGAAAGTGACAGAATCACTGCGTTAGAAGCAAATGGTTTCTTCTTGACCAGGTCTACATCACAGAATAAGCCTGGTATTAGCTTTGACATGATGAAATTAATAGTATGGAATAAACCAGATAAAACTCAATCCCCTTTAATAAAGACTATTTTCCCAAAGGCTACATGGCGTGTAATATTTCAGTGACTTGATAATCAACTAAATACTAAAATAGAACTTAAATACAAGTGGTTTCACAAAAATATACTATGCTACTTTAATTGTATAACATGGTAAAAATAATTGATATATAATTGATGTGGATTGCAACTAGTTTTTCATTTTAATGAAATATCAGGTTCTAAAATTGATCAATAATTTTAACTTGAGGTCCAGCTAGGCTTCATGAACATCAAATCTTAATATTCCCTTGACTTTAGTTCCTATGATATCACTGAATCTATGAAGTCAACTTAGCTTAATTACAAATGTCAAGTTGATGATTGAGCCCATTGCAGGGTTTTTTAGGATTGTCATCCTCAGTGACTCTTGGTACTAATAGAAAACCCATATTTGTTCTTAAATTGGGACATCCTTTTCTTTCTTTGTTTCATAATGCTACCAAGTTTTCAAGGTCAGCATACTAAAAGTTTACTTGAAATAAGTAAATGCTAATGATCACATAATACATTTAAATGTATTTTTATTATGCAGAGGAACTAACTATCTTAAATTTCAACTCTTCTAAGGATTACTCATTTGTGAAATGCATTTAATTTTCTAATTTATTAATACTTTGATTAGAATCCTTTAAATGTCCTCAACAGAATTGATGAATGCAAGTGAAGAAAACTGATCATTGGGAAGAAAGTGCTTTTTCAGTCACAGATTACAGACGAATTGTGTAACGTTTGGAAAACTGAAAAGTCTTTGAACAACAAGTATGACGTTTAATTATTGCATATAATCCCAATTCTGTATACGCTACTCTTACTGAAGAGAGCAAATCACTTTCAAATAGTAATGTAACAGAAGTGAGATGTCTTCCATTCCTTAATAGACTTTTTTTGTTTAGATTAATCATAACCTAAAATTACTTTTAACAAGTTCTCCTGATACATTTCAGTATAGGAAACAGCACCAAAGCAAGTACAAAGTCTTGAAAATTGTTTGAGAACCTAAAAAAACCAAATAATTTTACTTTCATTGTCAAGTCAGAATTCTTTATTGCAAATCAAAGTAATTTCCTGGTTACTTTAATTGGTAGAATACATTCATTATCAGAAGTTTCTTTTCCAAGGGCATTATATAATAAGATTGAAAAATGACTAATAGGTAACGTGTGAATGCTTAATTAGCTTGCTTCTGCCGTCCCTGCCACTCTGCAGAAGGAAGTTTAAGTAAAAGCATTTTAATGAAGAAAACACTGTTTCTCTTATTGGGGCCTGATTATTCCTCCTCCACTGCCTTTCTTAGGCTTCTTTTCACCCCTGCAGTTAATTAAAGGTACTTCAAATTTAATTGCCTTTTCAAAAGTCCTGAAATTCATCACTCTTCGTTATTTTAGACCTGAGTACTTAACTCTTCCCCGCGTATTACCACTGATGACCTCTTTGACTCTTTCATTTCTTTCTCTTTCCTCTACTGGTTTGATGCCAGATTTATTTGACCTCATGAGGGACCTTTTACCCAGCTCAGTAAAAATTTACAAGTCATAGGTGAGCCTTGATCCCTCAACACTAATTAGCCTTGCTCTTTGCCTTGGTTGGCATGCCTTGCCATAACTGTAGTACTAATTATGAAGTAAAGTAATTCAGCGTATTGATGGAGTCATTTATCCATTCTACTTTGTACTTGATATCCAGGATAACACTCAGGAGGCAGAGAAGTTATTGTCCTTATTATCAATTGATACAATTTTCATACTTATTTTATATCTAATTATATATGGGCATTTAACTGTAATGAGAAGAGTACTAAAAAGTTGAAACATAGAATGCTACTACTTGTTAAGTATGAGAAATAAGAGGAAGAATTAAGTCCTGTGGATGTTTTTAATAGAGAAATATTATTTATGAATAGTGTCAAAGTATAACTCAAAATCAAGCTAAAACCTGGGAAAAGGATGATGTTCACTTTAGCAATGACTTACAGACTGTTCCTTCCCAAACTCAGTGACCTTCATTCTGGCCTATAAATATCTAAATGCGCTCCTGAAGGCAAGCTAAAACATTTGGGATCTCTGTCTTTTTGTCTGCCTCCTTTGTTACTTTGCTACTTTGGGTCAGTTTCCTGCTTGACTGTTCATTTAAACAGTGTTTTTGAGTTGGCTATCAAGGAAGAACATATCAAGATAAGTGTAACTAAGCTATTTTTGTGATTCTATGGTATTTAACAGTCAAGATATTGCTAACTACTTGCTTTTACATACCCATTCTGAACCACCAAAGGATTCTATTATTTCCTAATGTCAAAACAAAAACATCAGAACCTTCCCAACAAATTGCCCCACTAAGAGACTATTCTTTCCAAAAGAACGAGTAGTCATCTATCAATGGAAATTAAATTGATTGCTTGACCGACATTGACTTTAATGTAAGTTTGGAGAGCCAGTTCTGAAACAATGACCCCACAGATCAGCTAGATCCCACGCTAGCCAGCTTCTCAAACATTGCACATTCCAGGTCTATGAACTCAAATCCTTGCTTTCATTCATCTTAGGCCATTAGTCCTTCATGTCTTCTTTTCAAGATAGGCAACTTTACTGAAGTTTTCTTTCTTGTCTTAATCACTATTTATCTGACATTTGGGGACATGTAATAAGTCTACATTTTGGGATTTTTAGGGGGAGGACTACTCAGATCTGGAGCATTTGCCACAAATTCAAATAATATACTTACTTAAAGAAGAATAGATTCCAACCTTCATTTCTTTCAGAGAAGTGCTTCAGTTATATGTTGCTACTTATATCTCACTATATGTAGTACAAATCGCAAATTCCAGCAGTTGTTTCTCTGAAAATAATCTTTGCCCAAACCTTCATTTTAAGGTTTGCGTATGTGAGGAAATGACTAACCTATTGTAATTGTTATTATTTATTTTCCAGTTTTTAAGTATTGTAAGTCAATAATCAAAGTGAGAAGAAACATATTAAAGAGATACACACACATGTACTAAAACAGAATAAGCAGACAATGTAAAATATATGAAACCATGAATTATGAAAAATACTCTAAACCTTCAGTAAATAATTCAGGATAGAGTTTTTTCTACTGTGCATGTGTCATGTCACACATCTATTAAGCATTTAAATCTTGTGCAAGACCCTTCAAGCCCAAGCCAGACCAAATCTTACTATGAAGCGAAGTGATGGGCACAAATTTCAATATCTAACCTAGAAGCTTTTGGCAATTGCTACCTAGTGTGGATGGAAAAATCAGTTTGTTTTTCTTCCCAGCAGTTTAACCCCAGAGAAGTCAACCATGTGACTTTGAAAGACTGCACTTTTAAAACTATTTGGGAAGCACAAATTGTTTTTAGTGAGAAAAAAAATGATACAAAATTAAATGTGGAAGTTGAATCTAGTAAAATTTAGAGTCAGGTGGTGGTAGCACACTTTTTTATCTGTGCACTCACAGAGGTAGAGACAGGCAGATGTCTGTGAGTTCAAAGCCAGCCTGGTCTATGGAATGTGTTCTAGGAAAGCCAGAGATGCACAGAAAAACCCTGTCTCATAATTAATTAATTAATTAATTAATATAAAAAGTCTTGGGAAGGGGATAAATATGGTCAAAATTTAATGAAATTCTTAAATCTCTAAAAAAATTTAAAATTGAATTACATGTGCATTCTGATATAAGTTCGTTTTTGCTTAAAATGAAGAGATATAACATCTCATAACTTGGTATGATTACGATATCTGACTAATTTTGAATTAGTTGGATTTTTCTGTACACTATTACACATAGATGCACCTCATTAATAAATTAGTTTTTAGGTAATTGATACGTAATGTCATTAACATAAAAGCAGACAATATGCAATTTTATAATGGGATGTAAGCACAGAATGAAGACAGAATCTGAATGGAATGCTAGAGATAAAACCATGATCTCATAAGTGAAGAGTTCTTTCAGTGGACATATAAGTTAAGGTGGCCAAGGCAAAACATGAGAGCTTAAAGACACACTGGATAAACCTCTGCAGAATGTATGCTTCATTTCAGCATACAACTCAATTTTTAAACAGAAGAGTTGATCAACTTTAGATGTATTACCATATTGAGTTCAAGTTATATAACAGTCACAAAGACAAAATTAGAATGGTATTGATACAAAAGATTTGAAGATTAATAAATAAAATAAATTAGCAGAAAGAACCCCATACAATGATAATTACAATTTTTTGACAAAAGTGTCAAAAGTATACATTGAAGAAAACAGCCTCTTTAACAATAATGCCACAAAAGCTAGATGTCCACATGTAGAATAATTAAACCTGATTGGATTGGGAGATCCTTTTGTCTGTGTTGCTTTTATTGGTTAATGAATAAAGAAACTGACTTGACCTGTTGATAGGACAGAACTTAGGTAGGCAGGGAAGACAGAACTGAATGCTGGGAGAAAGAAGGCAGAATCAGGGAGATGCCATGGACCTACAGCCAGAGATAGATGTGCTGACACTTTGCTGGTAGGCTGCGACCTCGTGGTGATACACAGATTTATGGAGATGGGTTAAATTAATATGTAAGAGTTAGCCAAAAAGAAGATAGAGCTAATTGGCCAAGTAGTGATTTAATCAATACAGTTTCTGTGTGATTATTTTGGGTGTAAGTTAGCAGGGTGGCTGGGAAGAACAAGTGGGCCCCTCTGTATAACACAGGATGAAGGTGTATTCTTATACTTTAGCCTATAAATATTACCTAAAGGGCTTGAACTTATTAATATGAAGAGGGATGCTAAAAAAGAAACCCCACACTAGCTCAGAATTGAGTATAATAAAAGGTTATTTCTTTAGGAGTAGACTCAAAGATCAAATCCTCTTCTCGAACAAGGAGGAGCAACTGAATCCAGCAGTAGGAAAAGAGAGACCAGACACCTACTTTACATCAGCATACATAGAATATGAGGCCACACCCAAGTGGGTGGGAAATTTAAAAGCTACTGACTGTAGGAATTTCTATAGTACCTCTACCTTTTGTTTAAATAAGAGAGTTTTATCTTAATAAAAAATTATATACAATAAGAACAAATATATCAAGCAAGAAACAAGTGATAAATGTTTCAGTAATTATTTTATCCTAAGGAGTTTAAGTCTTGTATAACAAAAATCTTGGACCAGTCATGATAGGAAAGAAACAACAACTATCTAGTCTTCAACCCATCATAGACCTGAGAAGAGAAATAATATTATTTGAGTAAGCAGGAAGTGTTATCAAGCAACTTCCAAAATGTACACCAAATGACAGAGACAACTGGCTACCTGGGAAATCACCCAAAGTCTCATTTCAATGCTGGAGCAACCAACTTTGGCTAAGGACTAGAGTAACTGATAAACCATTTTCAGAGGCAAGAAATTTTTCAAAATCATCTTATCCCATCTTGGCAAGTGCATTTTGTCAGTGGTTGATACATGGGGAGTTCTTTGACCAAAGGCCAATTTTGGGAAGAAGAAAACATCCTCCAAGTGGAGTGTCTTAAGTGTTCAACATTCTCTCGGGAATAGATCAGTGACTCAAGTCAACAGAACCCAAAGTTATTTAAATGCCATATTATTCAGCTCTTTGAAGTAGTTGAAGATTACCTATCCACGCAGAATACAATCTCTATGTATCTAAGGGACTTGATTATTATAACTATAAGTATGATAATATGGATAACTATTGACTTATAATTCTTAATACCTATATAACCTAAAGAGTAAGACTTTATATTAGAATACTAAATGATCTTTAAACAAGTGTGCAACAAATGAGGACAATGATCTCAAAATGTAAACAATGTATAAGTATATTGATCAGAAGTAGAAATGTACATTACAATACGATAAATATATACTAAAATTTTATCAATATACAAAATGTCTTAAGCAGAGGTAGAAGCATGCATGAATACAATATGACAAAATAACTTTGCCTAGGTATACAAATGTCACAGACAAAAATAGGAACATATTCAATATAATTTAATTTTTTATCAATATACAAGAATCTATACCAATCTAAATAAGAGCTCACAATACTTGCTACATTACTCACTATTATTACCACAGATCCTTTAAGAGAGGTTTTCCTGATTCAGTGGTAGCAGTAAAAAAGCCTTGCCATTTTGAAATGCCAGCTTTCTGGGCCATGATATCAGTGCAAACACTGACTCTTTCAGGCGGGAGGTCTGGCTACAGAACATTTGAGTTGTATTTGTGAGCAGACTGCTGCAGCTTGCTTAATGGCAGCATGGACTTGTTGTGTGCCTAAGAATGGGGCTGTGGGCATGGCTCTCAGAGGCAGCAAACAGCTCCACCATGCTTTGCTGGGTGGGGCAAGCAAGAATCATCATATTTCTCCTACTAATGCGCAGCTTAAGGTTTTAAGGCACACTTAGCATTTTGAGAAGTGCTCCCGACAGTAAAGTATTACAGATACACAATAGGACAGATTCAGACATAAACGACCTCTAAATGAGTCACAGTGTTGGATAAATGTATGTAGGCTTGAAAGAGAGAAGGAAAGGGTATAGAGATATAAAAAGAAATAAATGGTCAAAAAAACAAAACTAAAGTCTTTAAAGAGACAAAATGCAGAGTAATAGTGTAAAAATGAATAAGCCATGTAAAGATGGAATATACACAGGGAGTCTGGATTATGTGTATTATTGTTTCTTTGAATTATTTGACTGTGAAGGAGCTAAGTACAGACAGTTCATTGTATGAGCTGCTAAGCTAAACCACCATGTTTATTATAAAGGTATCTTGAACTCAAACTTTGAGTCTATGGATATGTTGCTTTGGAAAAGAGATTCTTTTGTTTCCACAGAGAATGAGAACCTGTGGATTGCTTCAAAACTAATATGGTTTGATGGGTCAATATCCCCTGAAAGGTTGCCTTGAACACCCCTCAAAAATTACTTCACCCAATAAAGAGAAGGAAGAAGTTTGGAGATGAACTATACCCATATTCCCAAATATTGTTTATAAATGTAGCCCCACCAGAGACAGATGGTGGAACTTTAGCTGGTAAGTCACTACCATGTGACGATACACAGATTAATTGAGATGGGTTAAATTAAGATGTAAAAGTTAGCCAAAAAGAAGCTAGAGCTAATGGGCCAAGCAGTGATTTAATTAATATAGTTTCTGTGTGATTATTTCAGGACCGAGCATCCGGAAGCCAACAAGTAGCCACTCCTTCAACATAATATGCCACTGAAAACTAATAAAGGACAATAATTATATATATATATATATATATATGTATATATATGTATATATACATATATATATATAAATATATATATATATATACATAAGCAAACACAAGAACTCTAATAGCTCAAGAAATAACAGCAATAATTTACCATTGGAATAAACCTAAAATTAAAAATAAGTTTGGGAAGCAACAGAAGTAATGAAACAAAATATATGCATAAAAAATAAGAGGCAAATTTTCGCTAGCTATATATCAAAGAGGGGAAATAACCTGTCATACAGGAGCTGGGGAGTTTTATCATTGTTAATGCTTGGGTATCTGAGTTTAGATTCACAGCACCCAAATAGGAAAGGCTAGGTGTGCCTGTAACTCTAGTGCTGAAGGTGGTAAGCAAAAACAGTCAGATTAGTTGGTTTTGGTAAGCACACAGTATACTAAATGGGTAAGTGCTAGGTTCAGTGGGAGATCCTATCTCAAAACAACATGGAGGGCAACAGACAAAGACCTTTAAAGTCTATCACTGGTTTACGTATGTATACCCATAGGTACAAGCATTCATTCATGTATATGCACGTACACTGCAAACACACAAGAAAATAGAATGGGGTTATTTGAGAAAAAGGAAGGGAGCAAACAGAAGCAGGAAAAGAAAGGACTGGATGTGGGGAATGATTATCATCAGAGTACATATGAGTATATGTGAACAGAAACATCATTATGAAACCTAGCACTTTGTAAGAGATTTATGCAATAATAATAAATGTTTAACACTGTGATTTTTTTCTCAATTGGGAGATGAAATCATATTACTTGGAAATATTCCAAGTAAGTGTGTAAGGTCTTTATTTCTTGTCCTCATGGACGTTTTTCTCCTCATCGACTCCCTATCTCTTTTGGTCCTTCTTTCTTTGATCTTGTTCATCTTCTTTTCCCTTTCACTTTCATTGTTTCATAGGATAAATCATTCCAATGAGTGATAGAGCTATAATTAAAACTATAGTCTCATTCCCACCATAGTATCATATGCTAATTCTGATAGTTTATAAAAATAATACGAAATTAAAGAAATAACTTAAATAAGATATAATGATATGTTCAACACTGGAATATTTATTTAAATTTTCTGCTAGATATATCCCACATCTCTTAGAACAAATATTATCCTTTCATAGCTTTTTCTGTCAGAATTAGAGGAGTTTACATACAAAATAGATGTCATTAGGCACATAGTGAGGACAGAATACATGTAATATATAATTAGTTTGTAGTAGAGGAACAGCTTCCTCATTACCTAAATTGAAAAGGTCCTCATAGTTTCACGAAGAGAAGTTGTGAAGGAACTGGAAAATATTATCTTGAGTAGTATAACCCAGACCCCAATTGATATATATGGTATATAAACACTTATAAGTGGACATTAATTGTTAAATAAAGGACAATCATGCTGCAATCTACAGGACCCAGCGAGACAAAGTAATAAATAGTGTTCAAAGGAGATACATGGATCTTCCTGAGAAGGGAAAAATAGAAGAATTTACAGGTGGACTAGATTGGAGTGGATATGAGAACAGGAGGAATAAGGCAGGGATTGGCAGAGAAAGCAGGAGATATAGATTAGAAAGACAACTGGAATCGTTGTATATATAATAGGTAATGTAGAAGCCCAACACAGTGGAAACTCCCTGGAATTCATTATAGTGACCATAGGGATGTCTCCTAGAAATGTGGGATATGGAGTCTGAACTGGTTATCTTTTATAACCAGACAAGGCTTCTAACAGTAGAATTGGGGAACCAAACCACTCAGAAAACCTTCATCCTACAATATGTCCTTCCTGCAAGATGTGCTGATGTAATGTTGGTAGAGAATTTCTGGGAGTGACCAACAAATGACTTATCTAACTTGAGGTCCACACTACAAGAGGGAGGCCATGTCAGCCACTGCTTGGATGGCTTTGAACCAGAGGCCCAGGATTGAACCAAATTCAACTGGGGAAGAGAAGTTAATGAAATGATTACTAATGATATTCTGCTATGATCATAGGTAAGTGCCTAGCCCAACGTTAGGTGGAGCCAGGAAGGGGAAGCCCACAGAAGAATAGGGCAGGAGGATTGTAGAAGTTATAAGGGCTGATTACCATTAAACTTGGGTTCCAGAGTTAAGAAAGCAATACTCATAAAGGCCCACAGATATAGAAGTAACAAACATGGACCCTGTGTGTTTCTTAAGTAGGTCCTTTGCATATATGTATAGTTGTGTAGCACAGCATTCTTTGGTGACTCCCAACAATGGGAGTATGGTGTGTCTCTGACCCTTTTAATTGTGCTTTAGACTGCTTTTCTCCTACTGGGTTAGGCAATGTTTGGTGGGTGGTGAATTTTCCAGGAAGCGTGTTTGTTTATTTATGTTTTTCTTTTCTAAGAGAAACAGAATGAGTTGATCTGAGAGAGAGGTAAGGTTGGGAAGGGACTGGTAGCAGTGGAAAAATGGGAAACTGCAGTTGGGATATAATATATGGAGGAAGAATAAAAGTAAAACAGGAAGAAAGATAGAAAGAAAGAATTTTTGCATTCCTCCTCTCTTGACTGGCAGTATTTGATTTCTAGATTAACCAAGCTTCAGCATTTAGTGTAAAATAAAGAAGTTTTGAAGAATGATTGAAGGAATTCAGCAAAATGTTCTTTCTCCTCTGTATTGTGCCGTGTTAACACTTTTAGCCTCTAAAACACTAACACTGTGACCTCTAGACACGATATTATAAATGAGGACTCCCACCCTTCTTTAGTTTGTGAGAATCCTGCTGCTGAAAATGATGCTCAGAGTAGGTTGGTACACTTGTGCGTTCATGCTTGCTATTTAATTGCTTATTATTTCTTGGATTGTGAGGGAAGCTATTTTCTATAAACAATTTTAATTGTCTTTGCTTGGTCTTTGTCTGGTTTTGTTTTTAACTAAGTTTTTTTTTGTTTTGTTTGTTTGTTTGTTTGTTTGTTTGTTTTGTCTCACTGGTTAACCACAAGAGAAAGAGGATAAGGTAAAAGAGATTTTCCAGCCCCTCAGCCACTGTGCCACATGTGTGGACTTTAAGATAACCAAATCAGGCCCAGTGGCACCCTCCTGCAGTCTCAGGTCCCCAGGGAGATGAAGCAAGAGCATCACAAGTTCTAGGATTGCTTGGAACACAGAGTGAGGTCAAGCCAATGCTGGGCTTTTAGGAATAACTTATTCCTGAATGAAAAGTAATAAAGGTCTGTGAATAGAACTGTTTACACTGTTCATTGCCCAGTGGACAATGTTTGTCTGTTTAGTCTCTCATGAGTGAAGCCTGTATGCTATCTCCATTTCCAAGAAAAAAGCCACATGTGGATGTGGCTAATATAATAGTGAAACTGTGGGGTCATGTTCTGTTACAACAATGGAATACACAGATTAGCATTCCTGAAGCCTCAGACATGGATCATAAACCAACTCATATCTCTGGGAGGGATATTTTAAGGTCCTACAAAAACTCCCTGACCATTCAGGCTGTACAGAAACACAGAACAGCAACTGGCAAACTCTCAGAAGAACTAATGACCGCATGTTGAAAATGGTTTACAGAAAAACCTGTATGGGTTAGGCAATGAGCTGTAATGATAAACTGCGGGCTTTAGAGGAGTTGGTGCAAGAACAACTAGAAGCTCAGCACATAGAAATGTGTTAGTGCTCAGTTCATTTCCTTCTTTCCATTCCACTGGAGACCTTAGTCTATGGAAAGGAACTGCCCACACGGAGTGGGTCCCCTATTCTTTGTTCAACTGGGAGTATTATCACAGAGAAACCCAGAAAAGTGTATCCTCTACATCCTGTTAAAGTGCTACCTTGAATATCCTTTACAGAGGCTGAGTCAACAGTGGGGGATGAGTTTCCTAAAGTGTATGCTGGAAAATATCTCATTAAAAATTGGGACACTTGTAATTTTTTTTATAGAGATTCTAAATAAAATTACTATTATCATTATTGTTGTTGATGTTATCTTAAAATCATTGACAAAAACCTAGTGTTTTATTTTCCACAAATTGGAGTATGTTACCTCAAACTTTTGTTTGAAAAGCAGTCATCCATTTGGTATGTGACTCTAACGTGGTTTCCATTATATTATTGTATGTCATTTTTTGCCAGGAGCATTTTGCCTTAGTGAGCTAACCTTATTTGTGATATAACTGAACTTGGGAATACATTATGCCTGAGGAATATTTGAATCACACCTAGGCAAAAATCTTGCAAAAAAGATTTACAAAAATTACTGTGCCTTTAGATGTCAGATCTTCAGACTTGGTGTTTGTGTCTCCTTAATGTAATTTAAAATATATGCATATTTTAAATGCTTGAAGTCTAGAAATCATTGGTTTGCAGATACTGATATATTTTTGTGGTTTTGATCCACATTCCTGGAAAGACCACTAGGCAAAGTACAGTATTCTATACACTTAAAAAAAAGGAAAAAAAGAAAACCTAAAACAAAATTTTCTATTTAAAGCTCTGTAATAACTTTGTAATAGGCTGAAATGATGGCTCAATATGTTGAGTATTTGCTGTATAAGTGTGAGGACCTAAGTTTGTATCTCAGCACCTAAATGGAAAGGTAGGTGTGCATGCCTGTAACCCCAGCTTTCATTTATAGAGACTTGTAGGTCCCAGGATCTTACTACCCTGATGCTCTAGCCAAAAATAACAACTTATGTCCAGTGAAATACCTTGTCTCCAAAAATAAGATGAAGAGGGATTGAGGAAGTTGCTGGAAAAACATGTGCTAACACTATGTGCACACACACACACACACACACACACACACAGGCACACACACACATATTGTATGTATATCTCATTACCCTTTCCTTATGCATTAAAATAAAAATATTCAAGAATTATTACCACACCCAGCTGTGTTACCTTTTGGAATTTGAATAATTTATGTTTCATTTCCTCTTCTGTGTCTCAGTGATACATGTGTGTGCATGCATGTGTTTAACAGAAGAGATAACAATTAGTAAGAGGAAGAGCACAGCAAGGAGGGCAAGGGTGAAGAGAGGTAGGCAAAAGATTAGGATCATAATGAATAATGAAGATGTCTTGGTTTGAGGATATTACAATACACAAATTTTTCATATACCAACCAGAAAAGATAATTTAAAATAAAAAAAATAACAAGGAAAAGACAATACTGCCTAACAGAGGCACAATGCAAATCCTCCTGTGAGGTACAGATGCCAGAGATATTTTAGAATAGATTCCACTTCACTCAACATGTGCAAGCCATTAACACTTCATCATGAAACAATTGTAAAATGATAACGAATAAAGCAGTTTGCATCCTCAGATGGGGGGTCTGCTACTTCAAAACTCATGCCTGCTTACTGCTGAGCACATTTTGACAGCCTTTGTATTTCAAATGTTTTGTAGGCATCTGTGGATGCCAGGACACTACCCCCACTCAGGCTTAGTATGATCATCACACCTCTAATAAGGTCAGTTTTGAACTGGGTTTCTATTTGTGTGTTTAACAGTTGTTGAGCCCTAAGCAGAAAGTATCTATGAGGAGGCTGAAAATCTGAGCCTTGCTTTTAGAAGTGTGTCTTTTAGGAATCTTAGGGGAAAAGAGAAATGCTCAAATAACCCTGTATCAGTGGAAACTAAGCATCTAAATATGGTTACAAAGTTGGTCCGTAAAACAAGTCTTCTAAGACCTAATCTCTAAATAAAATCTATCTTAGATTAGATTAGGATGATTTATGACTATTCCACATGTTTTTGATGACAGTGTCACTTGCTACCAGGATGAGCTAGAATAGTTTGTTCTTTAGTCAAAGAGCAAGTACAGTTCAGTTTAGAAAGAATAGGTTCCAATCAATGGTGTTAAAAAATGAGCATCAACACGGAAGGTGTTTGCCAGAGATTATGATTACATAGAGAATGAACAAGGACTACCAGGGTAGTCTAGACTGATAGAGTTCTTCTGAATGAAGATGTAATTCAATCCACAACAACGTGGACCCAGATTAAAGCTACAGATTTCTAGAATGGCATCACCAATCCCCATCCTGTTTTAAGTATTCCACCATTCTAATCCAAATGCTTACAATAGAGACACTTTCCTAAAGCTCTGAGGAAGCTTGAGTGAGGTGGTGAGAGAGATGTGAGAAAACTGTGAGATTTTCACTCTATGGGAGAAATTACCATATTAGTAACACTGATAATACAAAACATGTTGGGCCATCCTCATATTTAATTGGGAAAGTATTATCTAATTAATTACTTTGGAGTAATGGTTGAATATCATTTTCTTTATTTTATTTTAAATTTTTATTCATTTTACATACCAACCACTGTTCTCTCTGCCTCCCTTCCTCTTGTTCCCCTTCCGCCTCTCTCCCCACCTACCCCCATCCACTCCTCAGAAAGGGTGTGCCTCCCACGGGTAGTCAACATAACCTTGCTCATTATGTTGAGGCAGGAACACTGTATCAAGACATAAAGAGGCACCCACCATGGGGAGTGAGCTCTAAACAGCTAGTTCAAGCACCAGGGATAGCTCCTGTTCCCACTGCTAGTGACGCCTCCAACAGACCCAGATACACAACTGTCTCCCATAACTATTGCCTTCCATAATATCAATGAACACGTATAGAACAATAAACATGAGGTAATAATCTTTCGATTTCTTTTTCTAAACAAGAAGCCTGCTGGTCACATACCAAGAATTTTTATGAAATTATTGCATCATTTACTGTATGCTTTAATGTAATGATTAATATTTGAAGCATATTTTAACTTGTAAATTAGGGTACCAGACTTTTTGTATGTACTTGCAAACATGGGACACAATTCTCTCAGCAGAATATCTTTTCTGGTTTATGTTTGTATACAGATTGTTCTAGTTTTTGCTCCTAATTTGTCAGTTCTATAGGGACAAAAAATTGATTTCTAAGTAAGTCAAAAGGTCAAGTACAGGTATATGAAAACATAGCTGCTATTTTATACTTCTTTTGAAAATTGACTGCCAGAGTATTATTTCCATGCAATAGAAATTTCCCCTTTGTATAGATTAAGCCTGCTTTATTCCTTTTCACTTAAACACAACACTGACTTAAGGCTTTCAAAGCCAATAAATTGCATTTTCTGTAGCTTTCATACTATTAACTCCATGTTCCTTTTCTTTTTAAAATTTTTCTACGGTAACGTTCATGTCTGATATTTCTGCTTTAATAGTATTCAATGCTATGCAGAATTTTTACATCTGTATTGTAAATAGAAATATAGCTAATGAGCCTCATATGTTATCCTTTTTCTGAGATCATTTACCTTCATGATCCTAAATGTATCGCTGATACAGTGTGTGCAGTATTCATATTCTTAGTGCTTATGTCTCTATTGTATCTTCAACTTATTGGGCACTTTTCTCAGCACCCTCATATACCATTTTAAACACGGTATTTATTAAGCAAAATCAATTGTCTTCCCTCTAAATAAATGTCTCCACCTAACATCCTTCTTACCTGCTATAAATTCTAAAGATGGGCATTCATCAATAAATTAAAGGCCTTAACCTAATATCTTTAACTATCCCACTTAAACACATAATCTACTGTTTTTCACTATGCTTGTCAATAAATTATTTCCAACTCTACTTCAAACAATTATTTTCAAGTTCACTCTTTCCTGGTTAACTTAGCAGGTTCCAGATTGAGGTTCTGCTTACAGTCATTCTTGTTTAAGTCTGTGCTATAGACAATATCTAGATTACTCTGTAATACCAGGTCATTAAAACTCTTTCCTATATATTATAAGGTTTTGGCACAAATGTTCTTAAGGATAAGCTTAATGAGATGTTCTCCTTGTTTTAAATGTATTTCTAAATTATATGTAATTTATGCTACCCTTATATGAAATCGCTGACCTTGGTCCAAACCCTAAATGCAAGAAACTGAAAGAAAGTGTTGTTCAGACAAGAGGAGGCTTGACAGAAGCTATTTTCACTGTCTGATATTTAAGTTTCCTTTTATAACAACAGAGTTTTTCTTCCCTTTTGCAATTCATCATAATTTACTATTCCTGTTGGACAGAATTTAAATCTTCATTCTGAATTTAAGTTTCCACAACTTTTGTTTACTGGGGATTCATCTTACTCCTGTACTTCAGTAGAATGGTTATACAATACCAGTTAATTTAAGAGCATAATATAAACAAGTAATACCTATAGTTTCCATGTCAGAAAAATAGCTAAAGGAAGATCAATAGATTATCAGTAACTCAAGGCATGCGAATAACATAATTAAAAAAAATCTGTGGCTACCTTTCCCTTATAGTATAATTAAAAATCACTTATTTTAGCAGGACCATTCTTGCTTTTAGAACTCTATATAGAAATTGGTGGAAACTCTTAAGCCTTTTTTTTGAAAGGAATGACTCCCGTTCAGAGTTAGCCTTTAAATACTGGTCTTCATTCTGTTTGAAGCGTTCTTTTGATTATGGCTGAAGGAACATGCACTAAAGCTTACAGTAAATGGCATCACATCCTAAGACAGCATTGTGGCCCAGAAATGTCATTTCTTAAAGAAAAGCTGACCTTACCAAAGATTTAAGAAATATTATGCCTTTAAGAAATGAAATCCACTTAAGGCCCAGACCGTTATAACACTGTATAGAAGGAAGAAAAACAAATTTTTGTTATGGTAAATGAGGATGCACTCTTTTCTCTTTAGGACAGGACCTCTAGGGCAGGTTGACCTTGCGCACTCTACAAGTGACAGAACAGTGACCTTGGACCTTTGTTTCACTGCCTCCAAGCCCTGGGTTTACTTTTGTTCACAATCATGTACAGTGTGTGTGGTATAAGGATTAGGCCGTCAGGATGGCTTTGTAGGTTTTCTACCACCTAAGCTACATCCCCAGGATTTTTATTGGTGTCTACATAATTATATAAGCAACCAGCAAAATAAATTATTAAACGTTGTTTGACACAGTTGTAAAATCATATACATTAAACTTGGCATTTTTGCCTAGTCACCTATGTTCTACATAAAGTTACAGTTCCATGAGATGACTTAAAAAAAAGGCAGAAAAAAACATCAGAAACAAAACTCTTTGTGATCATTTGAAATTTCAGCCCTGAAATTACTGACTGTCTGTCTACATAGAGAGGTACAACCACAAAATAACAAAACAAAAATGACTGGGACTGAAAAAGCATGGGATAAAACCGGTCTCCCTGAACATGGCAGACAATGAGGGCTTCTGAGAAGCCAAGGACAATGACACTGGATTTGGACCCTACTACACATACTGGCTTTGGGAGTCCTGGCCTGTTTGGATGCTCACCTTCCTAGACCTGGATCTAGGGGGAGGAACTTCGACTTCCCACAGGGCAGGGAGCCCTTGCTGCTCTCTGGACAGGAGAGGGAGGGGGAGTGGAGGAGGGAGAGGGGTAATTGGGAGGCGGGGAGGAGGTGGAAATTTTTTTTTTTTTTTTTTTTTTTTTTTTTTTTTTTTTTTGGTTTTGAAAAAAAGCAAGTCCAGTTGGAATGGAACTGATGGAACAGGGGAACAAACCGGGCTCTCTGAATGTGGCTGACGGTGGAGGAGGACTGAGAAACCAAGGACAACGGCAATGAATGTGAACTCTATCTACAGCATGGACGGGCTCACTGTGAGCCTTAACCTTCACCTGGCGATGGATGGAGATAGAGACAGAGCCCCACATTGGAGCACCGGACTGAGCTCCCAAAGTTCTGATGAGGAGCAGAAGGAGAGAGATCATGAGAAAGAAAGTCAGAACCATGAGGGATGCGTTCACCCACTGAGACGGCAGGACAGAACTAATGGGAGACCACCAAGTCCACTTGGAATGGGACTGATGGAACATGCGACCAAATCGGACTCTCTGAAAGTGGCTGATGGTGGACGCTGACAGAGGAGCCAAGGACAATGGCGATGGGCTTGGTCTCTAAGACATGGACGGGCTCTGTGTGAGCCTTGACAGTTTGGTTGCTCACCTTCCTGGACCTGGAGGGAGTTGGGAGGACCTTGGACTCAACATAGTGTAGAGAACCCTGATGGCTCTTTGGCCTGGAGAGGGAGGGAGTGGGGGTATGGGTGGAGGGGAGGGGAGGGAAGGGGGAGGAGGAGGGGAGGAGATGGCAATTTTTAATAAAAAATAAATAAACTGGAAAAAAAGAAAATAAAAAAAGAAGAAAAACAAAGAAAATGAAACACAAAATAAAAAAGTAGAAAAGAAAAAAAATAGAAACAAACCAACCAAACCTCTAATAAAATAATAATAATAAAAGAAATGCAGTGTAAATCGAAAAATATGGCTCTACTCAATAACTTCCCTATTGAGAAGAATAAGAAAGGAAGTCAGATAGATGCATGGGAAGCTCTAGGCAGGGAAGCAGGTGGAGCCCTCAAAAAAAAAAAAACAAAAAAAAACATGAAAAACCAGAGGGGAGGGCAGTGGAGACCACACAATCTAGGTGAAATCTGTCAAAAAGCACCTGAGTTCCCAGACACCAGTCATTCCCCTTCCACCAAAGGACTGACAGTGTGTCAGAAAAGTAGAAGGAATTAATAAAAAAATATTGTATTTTATAACAATACAGCATTGCTAACTGTAAGCAACATAAAATCAATCATATGCATTGGTGTTGCCAAGCTGATATGATTAACATGCCCATCAATTACATTATTATTGAGTTAACGATAACCCACCCATGGCTTATTTGCAATGATAATCTTCCTGGAACACTTCTCTCATTTGTTCATGTAATATGTTGTTGGCAGCTTGTTCATTTCCTGGCTGCCCAGACCTGAAATAATCACACAGAAACTTTATTAGTTAAAATACTGTTTGGCCAATAGTTTAAGCTTATTTAAACTAGCTCTTATATCTTAAAGTAACCCATTTTTATTATTGGGTGTATTACCACAAGGCTTGTGGCTTACTGACAAGGTTCCAGGGTATCTGTCTCCTTTGGCAGCTACATGGCTTCTCTCTGACTCAGCCTACTCTCTCCCTAAATCTCTGTTTGGATTTTCTACCTGGCTTTACACCACTAAGTCATTGACCAAAAGCAGCTTTTCTATTAATTAATGTCAATAAACCATATTCACAGCATATAGAGGGGAACACCACATCACCTTCCCTTTTCTGTCTAATTAAAATGAAATGTTTTAACTTTAGCATGGCAAGAATTATAGTTACAATATTTAGTCCATTTACATTTGACAAATTAAGGAAAATACTCTATCATCTATTCTATCTTTGTGGGTCTAAAGTTTTATATCTAATCTATCTTTTATAATTATAACTATCGTTCTTCAACCTCTTCACAGATTCCAGAAGGATATAATATTACCTAAGTAAACAAGAAACATAGTAAGCAACTTCCAAAACTCTAGAATTGACAGAGATGACTTACTGCCTGGACAGTCACCCAAAGTTTTCTTTATAACGTAATAATAGAGGAGAAAAAGGCAGAGTCAGAGAGATGCCATGTAGCTACCAAAGAAGAAAAATGTGAACCACCAGCCAGAACTTTACTGGTAGGCCATGACCCTCATGGTAATATAAAAAATAATATAAATTGGTAAATTTAAGATATAAAAGATAGCTAGTAGTGTTGCAATTAAAACAGTGTCTGTGTGATTTATTCTGATCTGGGTTGCTGGGAATGAACAAGCAGTCTACACCAATAGTATGTAATATTAGTTTTCTATTATAAATGCAGGATCTTGGAGCGAGGAACTATAAAGACTCACAGATATAAATATTTACCTGGTTCTTCATAATAAAAAGGAAATACAAGACTATTGCAGAGAAAGTGACCCATACATAACTTAACACAACAGGACTATATAACTTGCTCCTGTTCCATGCTTGTTAATGATTTATGCAAATGATGCCGCACACAGCTCATTAAAGACACAAGCTGATGGAATTCTGTTTTTGCTAGATATTTCCCATTATATTCAAAGTCATGATAGTAAAAGAGCTTGGATCCACAAAAGAAATCTATAAAGCTTCTGGTTAGAAATTGTGTGCACTTTATTCACATCCTGTTTCTCAGAGTGAGACATTGCTAGCCTGCAATGATGGGCATGACAGGAGATAGAGAGCACCTGACCTGTGGGGAGGCAGGGGAAGTCGCTGTGTAAAACTTACATAGAAGCAAATGATTGATGACTTAGGTTCCTGCTCTCAACCTTGATATTTGAGTTATTTTCAAGTGATGCATTTTCTCAGAAAAACAGTGATCACATTCATCATGGTGTTTTTTTTTAATTTAATTGTGATTTTAAGATAGCTTCTTCATTTTATACATTCATTTATATGTTATATTTAAATATCATGTTCACAAGTACATACATTTGTATTTGTCAGATTTGGAGAAGGCAATCTTTTTCCCAAATATTCATTTGTAGTTTTATTTTTTTATCAGAAAGTCAGTTTTTTTGGCTATTATGGGGTACATTTTATCATATCATATCTGAAGTCAATAAGAGTAATTTAGTTTATGTATTTGTTGTTTTAGACTTTATACATTTTTAGATTTACATACATAACAAATTTTATTTAGATTTCTGTCTGAACTAGTCTTTATGGTTTTGTAATTTTCTTATTCACTGAAATATTCAATTATTAATACAAAGTACATATAACTTGCCCTTTAAATCCCTTATGTTTTTAATAAGCAACAATAACTTGTTGTAGATTTTTGCATAGTTATCTAAATATCTTGAATGTAGATTCCTCTGGTTGTTTATTTGTGATTTAAAATATATCAACATTTATTTTTATTGCACTTTTAAAATGATACTCTTTGTTGTAGCAACAATTTTTAAATACATGAAACAAATATTTTTTGATATGCAGTAGATCAGCAGATAAGTACTAATCCATTATGTCTTCTAATTGTGCAACATTATTTGAATTAGCTAAATTGTTACTTACCTTTATTTTGCTTAAATTATTCTTTGTTTTCAAAAATAATTTTTAAATAAAATAATTCTTCATATTTAAATAATTTCAAAAGTCATTCAATAATTGAAGAAATTCTTCTTAAAATGTTTCAGATAGTACGTTTTATGTATACAAACTTTGTGTGCATGTGTGTATGGGATAAATGACTCCAAATTTCCTTGTGGAAAATCTTGAAGTTTGCTAATAATCTGTCGTCTAAAAGACTGATGTTACAAAATGAACAGCAAAATGTCTACTTTTATTATATATCCACGTTTGTTATTAAACTATTTTCTACTCATGAGATTTTGTTATAGCCTTGAGATGAAAACGTTTTGTCAAATTCTAATGTCTTTTTGTGCTGTCAGATATTTCATCTAAGTTGGATCAGGTTTCTTTTAATAATCTATTTTATTGACTCATTTCCATCTTGTCCTTTTATTTAAAACAATTCCAGTCTTCATCAGGGGAGAACTCTCTCTTGCATTATTTATATAATTACTATTCATGATTTAATTTTTTCATGTTCATGTTATTATTTTATACCTATAATTTAAGTCTAGTTTCCTTTTTGTGCTTTCAAATGGAATTATTTGAATGCAAAGTATCAGAGAGTCCATGTTCATTTATAAACTATATTTATACCTATGCCTAACTATTATAAAAAATAATTGGGTATGTGTCCCATATATGTAGATGTAATAGTAAACACATGTCAGTCATTTTCCAGACTGTCTAATGAAGACAACATTAAAATATCACAAATACATGTTGATTAGTGATTATAAGATACATTTACAAGTAGCTATGAACAGTAGACATAATCATTAATATCAATACGACATAATTATATTTTATTTTATTGATGAGAATAGATTGCTCTTTTTACTAGTAAAAAAATCTTTTAAGATGTAATAATATGGAATTCAAAAGTTTTATAAGTCAATTAAAGTCTGCAGAGTATTTCTCTGTTAACTGAAATTATGGACATGTTGTAAATATGTTTTGGAATAATACACCAGAATTTCTAAATTACGGCCACAGTATTATAAATAACTTTGATAAACTATTATCAGCAACTTTAAAATTATGGTGTAATTATTTTTTTAATATTTAACCATGGATTTGTATTTGGTAGTTTAAATGAGAACTATCTACATTTGAACACTATCAAGTATTTGAACACCTGTTTTCCAGTTAATTAATCTATTTGGGGAATTTCAGGTAGGAAGGAAAGGAATGCATCATGGGATTTGTCATAGTATAGTCTTATCCTACTACTACTTATACTCTCTGCTTCATGCTTGCAATAAAAGATAAGATTTCTCTATTTCCTGTCCATGCCTCCATGCCTGTTACTCATTGCCAGGGCCCTGCTACCCCATCATGGATTCTCAGCCCACTGAACTGTTTGTCAGAGAAAATATCTCTGGAACTGTCAAGCAGAAAAAAAAATCACTTCCTTATGTTTCACAGTGATTTATAACAACACAATAAACTAAGTTTTCTTTCAAAAAAACATGCTAATTTCAATAGCCTAAGAGAACAACTCATATTAGTTAAATATATAGTATACTAAATTAAGTCACAGGGATATATTATTGGGTTAATAGTTCGTTGGGTGATTTTCTTTTATTCAGGCATCGTCTGTACTTTCTTGTTTTGTTTCTGACTCTGTGAAGTCCTTTATGAAACTATAAAAAAAATCTATGTGTATCTTGCTTTGACAGTATCATTACAAGCATCAACTCTTAGAACAGCATGCTTCTAACGCATTTCTCTATTCTGCTCCTGGTGGTTACTTATAGTTCATCCTTGATGTAGGATGCTGTCCTCATTTGTCTCTGTTGTAGATTTCTGAGATTTGACATTTTTAAATATATATAAAGTGTCACTATATATGTTAAGAAAACAGCCCTATATGTACATCATGTTTTCTTATTTATTTAAAAAATAATGTTACTTAATTTCTCATTATTGAAAGTGGTATGATAATTAGCTATCAATTTTAAATAGGGAGGCAGATACTGATGAGTTTTGTTCTGTCAGAAGATAAGGGAAAATTTATTTTCTCTTTATTATTTCTACTGTAAATAATATACTCCCAACCTGATAAATTATTAGTGACTTTTCCATTTGTGTAGACTTATTTTTTTTACTATTGCCAGTGTTTCTGTACTTTCCAAATATTTGAATTAAACAGAGACAACAAATATAATATTCTAGTTAGCATCCTAATTATTAGGATGCTTCAATGGACTATTTTTGGTACTTTGATGACAAATTCTACTTGAGGCCATAATCTCCTAGTTTGGAAGTCCTATAGTTCCTTATCCCGTTTGATCTCGTCAATTTTGTTTCTCGACTTTCTCTTGCTCTCCTCTATGTTAGCAGAACACATAATCACACTCTTTTTGGTATGTTTGAAGATCAGTTTATATAATTATAATGAGAATTTATGACAATGTCTGGGACAATGATTTCTCCTAAGGTATAGAAATCTAAACTCGATAGTAGCATGACATATTGTGGTTTGGATAGGTAACTTGCCAAACTTGTAATTAACTTGTTTATTCTAAACTCTTTAAGAAAATATATATCATTTTCATTTTCAAACAAAGTCCATAAGAGTTTAATATTGTTTTAAGTGTAAAACTTTTACTTTTGTGTTTACACCAAGATTTGCTCTGACTTTAAAAGCATTTCCCAAATACACTTCTTTTCACAAGACTCCAAATTTCTTTGCTGAGATATTCTGGAGTATCCTAACATGTAATCATGTAAAATTTCTGTTAAACATGTGCCATGTTACATTGCTTATTAATAGCATGTACATTTCTGTAATGAATCTCTGTGATGAGTAATCTAGTCTCTATAACTAAAATATCACAACTCTACAATGTTGGAGCAGTTTTAAGTACTCAGTGTTAGATATAGCATTGGGTACAAAGAAAACCTGTTTTGCTTTTCCTTTTCTTGTAATCAGGAATTTGATATTTAACTTTATATGAATAAGAACATACATTCTTCATGAAGTAATTTATGGTAAAATGTTCTAATGGTAATAATGTCAAGCCAGAAGAAGAAAATTGTGTTTCTTAATGACAAATCTCTTACAAATTTACACACATCTCTGCTATACACTAAATATTTAATTGTGATTTCCCTTAGGTTTTAAATAGTTTTTTTTAATTTGCATTTTATAATTATGTAATGCTTGTTTCAACAGTTTCTTATCCAAACCTACTCACTAGCTACAATGATAACGAAATAGATTTATGTCAGAGATGTGAAGTTATTGGTTAAATATTTAGTACTTAATAGATTTTTCTACCTGCTGTGTCTTGCAAATATGCTGATGGTGTGCTATACATGGCGACAGCTCTGCAGATCTTTGCATGGGGAGCCAGATGGCCTTTCACCATGACCTTTGCCCAATGCTATTAGCATCCAAGGGAGCTGAGAAGCTCTGGCTCATTATCCACAGCCAGATGTTTTCTACTTCTCTATCACTACTGCTAAGTGGCAGCTAATGTCTGGCACAATGGGTATTTGCTTGAACCTATGATCCATGAAATTCTGTCTCTTAAAATACAAATACCACCCACGGACACAAACTTTTTCTCATGCATTTGTAACTGAACCATTCTTCCTTTTAGAAAAGTCTGCTAAAAACCCAGAGACATTCAGTTTAACAACTCCAATCTCTTGCCTCTCACAGCAAATAAAAATAAGACAGTGGTAAGAATTAATAAAATTAGACATGTGAATAGAACTTATTTTTGAGTTATATCTAGGTTATGTAAGTCATCCATTATAAAAACTCTACAAAGAACAAATTTCAATTTACACTCGTTTGTTTGCAGAGAGCCTGACAATGAAATAGGAATGAGTATCAGTTATTAGAAAACTCTGTGTCATGGTGAATTTAATAGATTTATTTGATTTGGTTCATGAAAGTCCATCTTGCTCAGTCTGAACTACCTCAGGTAAACTAACAAAACTGAAAGCAAAGACTTAATTTATAGAAAAGAATATATACTGATTAATACTAAGCCATCAGCTTGGTTATACATTCATGTTGTTCTCAGAACAGATATGGATAAACTCTTGTGTATGTTATAAATTATTGGAACTGTATTTACTTGTGAACTCCTCTCAAAATTTACTCATCTATAATGAAAAATTATTATAAACAGTTCTTAATGCCATACACACATGCACATACAGACACACACATTATTATTATTATTATTATTATTATTATTATTATTATTATTATTATTATATTGAAGAAAATTTATGAATAGGGACAGTATCATACAAAAATGATTATTTTGTATATTTATTTATTGTGTGTGATTAAGAATGTATGGAGGTCAGAGGATAACTTGTACAACTCACTACTTTCCCAGGAATGGAATCAATTATCTTACTCAGATTGTCATTTGGCAGCAATCACATTTATCCACTGAGCACTGAGTCATCTTGCCAGATACACACACACACACACACACACACACACTATATATATATATATACATATGTATATGTATATATATGTATATATATATATTATTGGACTGTGAGATACTGATATAAGAAATTATTTTCTAATCCAATGAAGAATTTATTATATTGCAGAGTTGAAATTTGTGGGACAAATGTATTGTGGAGTGCTGTTCTCCAAGTATAACAGCTGCCACTGTCTTAGTCAGAGGATATGCAGTTACCCACTGAAGACCCTCAACAAGATGGAAACCTTTAAGTTTTCCTCATAGAAATAGAGAGTGGGTACAATAGACCCTACTCTAAGATTACATTTTATGCATACTCCTCCCAACTATAAGGACGTTTACTCAAGCTCTATGTGGGAGACAGAAATCTAACTAAAATAACAATTCGTCTATTCAGCTTTGGGAAAGTCCTCTTCCATGTGGAGGTGATAATGTTTGGTGATGAATCTGCTTTAGGTTACCCATTCCTGCAAGTTACTGCTCACACATACTTTCAGAATTAACCTTGATAAACTCTTTGGATGGAGTTGACAGGAACCTTTACTTTGGCCTGTTTGAGGTACCGTATCTGAGTGGAATAGATGCTTGTTAGAGCTTTCAATGAATCGTTTATACAGCCCATATATAAATGCAGCATTTTGGTAAAAATCTAAAAACCATGAAAAAGAGAGAAAGCACTTTCACTTTTTCTCATTTTTACTCTAATATAGGTTGTAGCCTTCAAAAACTAGTATAATTTTTCTTATATATTAAATGTTAAAACAAGCTATAGTAATATATATAGCAATTTTAATCTTGATATAACGTGATATATTAGCAAACTCTAATAAGTCTGCCAATGTCTCAAAATAAAACATGTAACCATGTTAAAAGAGTAATATTACTCTTAACAGATATGCCAATGGCTTGAGCACATATGACTGAGTGGATTTTAAACAGTTTCCTGGATTGAAGACTTACATATAACCTTATGACTATGTATAAGCAACCTGACCCTCATGATTTGTTCCTTTACTGAGTCTTCCCTGATCTTTCTTTTTAACTAAAATTATAATGTGAAGAATTTGCTTTCGAGGTTCATTACATTATCCTTCAGACACAGGTCCAAATGCCAAATGCATTACCTCTGCTAGAACACTTGTTCCACATTTCAAGGTAGATATGCCATTGATTTCATATGTCACTGAGTACAAGAAAGTAAAAAATGTGGTAACAGGTACCATTGAGTGAACAATGTGTGTGGCCAAAGAACATTCTCAGTGTATTGATCCTCCCAGTTGTGACTAAAGGCCAAAGGTATCAGTTTTCAATATATCTCTAACATGAAGCAGTCTTCATGCTCATTGAAAACTCATCCTGACTGTGGAAGTTTGCTTTGTTACCAAGTATATGGTCAATTTTCGAAAAGGTTCCATGAGCCGCAGAGAAGAAGGTATATTCTTTCCTATTTGGGTGGAATGTTCTATAGATGTCTGTTAAGTCCATTTGGTTCATTACCTCCATTAAGTCTTTCAATTCTCTGTTAGGTTTCTGTCTGATTGACCTGTCCATTGGTGAGAGAGGAGTGTTGAAGTCTCCAACTATTAGTGTGTGTGGTTTGATGGCTGCCTTGAGTTCTAGAAGTGTTTCTTTTACATAAGTGGGAGCTTTTATATTAGGGGCATAGATATTCAGGATTGAGACTTCATTCTGAAGGATTTTTCCTGTTATGAGTATAAAGTGTCCCTTTCCATCTCTTCTGATTGATTTTAGTTTGAAGTCAACTTTGTTGGAAATTAGTATGGCCACACCTGCTTGTTTCTTAGGGCCATTTGCTTGATAAACCTTTTCCCAACCCTTCACTCTGAGTAGGTGCCTGTCTTTGTGGTTGAGGTGTGTTTCTTGTAAACAGCAAAATGTTGGATTCTGTTTTCGTATCCAGTCTCTTAGCCTGTGCCTTTTTATAGGTGAATTGAGTCCATTGATATTAAGTGATATTAATGACCAGTAGTTGTTAACTTCAGTCATTTTTAGTAGTAGAGTTTGTGTGTTTCCCTTCTTCTAGTTGTGCTGGTGAAGGGTCGCTAGATGCCTGAGTTATTGTCGGCGTTGTTGGACTCCTTGGTTTGTGATTTTCCTTCTATTACTTTCTGCAAGGCTGGATTTGTGGCTGCGTATTGTTTAAATCTGTTTTTGTCCTGGAATATCTTGTTTTCTCCATCAATGGTGAATGCAAGCTTTGCTGGGTATAATAGTCTAGGCTTGCAAAAAAATATTAGTAACCACCTGTGTCTTATCGGATCACCATGGATTAAAATTAGAATTCAACAACAATGCTACCCCCAGAAGGCCCACAAACTCATGGAAACTGAACAGTCAACTACTGACCCACACCTGGGTCAAGGAAGAAATAAAGAAAGAAATTAAAGTCTTTCTTGAATTTAATGAAAACAAAGACACAACATACTCAAACCTATGGGACACAATGAAAGCAGTGCTAAGAGGAAAGTTCATAGCACTAAGTGCCCACTTAAAGAAAACGGAGAAAGCACTCATTGGTGACTTAACAGCACACCTGAAAGCTCTGGAAAAAAAAGAAGCAGACTCACCTAGGAGAAGTAGAAGACTGGAAATAATCAAACTGAGGGCAGAAATCAACAAAATAGAAACACAGAAAACAATCCAAAGAATCAATGAAACAAGAAGCTGGTTCTTGGAGAAAATCAACAAGATTGACAAACCCTTAGCCAAACTAATCAAACGGCAGAGGGAGAACACGCAAATTAACAAGATCAGGAATGAAAAGGGGGACATAACCACAGACACAGAGGAAATTCAGAAAATCATTAGATCTTACTACAAAAGCCTGTATGCCACAAAATTGGAAAATGTAAAAGAAATGGACAGTTTTTTAGATAAATACCATATACCAAAGTTAAACCAGGACCAGGTAAATGCTCTAAATCGTCCTGTTAGTCGCGAAGAATTAGAAACTGTTATCAGAAACCTCCCTACCAAAAAGAGCCCAGGACCAGATGGTTTCAATGCGGAATTCTACCAGAACTTCCAAGAAGACCTAATACCTATACTCCTTAAGGTATTTCATAATATAGAAACACAAGAGTCACTGCCAAATTCCTTCTATGAAGCTACAGTTACCCTGATACCTAAACCACACAAAGACTCAACCAAGAAAGAGAATTACAGGCCAATCTCACTCATGAACATTGACGCAAAAATTCTCAATAAAATACTGGCAAACCGAATCCAAGAACACATTAGAAAAATTATCCATTACGATCAAGTAGGCTTCATCCCAGAGATGCAGGGCTGGTTCAACATACGAAAATCTATTAATGTAATCCATCATATAAACAAACTGAAGGAAAAAAACCATATGGTCATCTCATTAGATGCTGAAAAAGCATTTGACAAAATTCAGCACCCTTTTATGATAAAGGTCTTGGAGAGATTAGGGATACAAGGGTCATTCCTAAATATAATAAAAGCTATTTACAGCAAGCCGACAGCTAACATCAAATTAAACGGAGAGAAACTCAAGGCTATCCCACTAAATTCAGGAACACGACAAGGCTGTCCACTCTCTCCTTATCTCTTCAATATAGTGCTTGAAGTTCTAGCAATAGCAATAAGACAACATAAGGGAATCAAGGGGATTCAATTTGGAAAGGAAGAAGTTAAACTTTCATTATTTGCAGATGATATGATAGTATACATAAGCGACCCCAAAAACTCCACCAAAGAACTCCTACAGCTGATAAACTCCTTCAGTAACGTGGCAGGATACAAGATCAACTCCAAAAAATCAGTCGCCCTCCTATACACAAAGGATAAGGAAGCAGAGAGGGAAATCAGAGAAGTATCACCTTTCACAATAGCCACAAATAGCATAAGATATCTGGGAGTATCGCTAACCAAGGAAGTGAAGGATTTATTTGACAAGAACTTTAAGTCTTTGAAGAAAGAAATTGAAGAGGATACCAGAAAATGGAAGGATCTCCCCTGCTCGTGGATTGGGAGGATCAACATAGTAAAAATGGCAATTCTACCAAAAGCAATCTATAGATTCAATGCAATCCCAATCAAGGTCCCATTAAAATTCTTCACAGAGATTGAGAAGACAATAATCAACTTTATATGGAAAAACAAGAAACCCAGGATAGCCAAAAAAATCTTATACAATAAAGGTACCTCTGGAGGCATTACCATCCCTGACTTCAAACTCTATTACAGAGCTACAGTATTGAAAACGGCTTGGTATTGGCATAAGAACAGAGAAGTTGACCAATGGAATCGTATAGAAGACCCGGATCTTAAACCACAAACCTATGAACACCTGATTTTTGATAAAGGAGCCAAAAGTACACAATGGAAGAAAGAGGGCATCTTCAACAAATGGTGCTGGCATAACTGGATGTCAACCTGTAGAAGAATGAAAGTAGATCCATATCTATCACCATGCACAAAACTCAAGTCCAAATGGATTAAAGACCTCAATATTAATTTGAACACATTGAGCTTGATAGAGGAGAAAGTGGGAAGTACTCTACAACAAATGGGCACAGGGAACCGTTTCCTATGCATAACCCCAGCTGCACAGACTTTAAGGGCAACATTGAATAAATGGGACCTCCTGAAGTTGAGCAGCTTCTGTAAAGCAAAGGACATTGTCACTAAGACACAAAGGCAGCCTACTGACTGGGAAAAGATCTTCACCAACCCTGCAACTGACAAAGGTCTGATCTCTAAAATATATAAGGAACTCAAGAGACTAGACGGTAAAATGCCAATTAACCCAATTAAAAAATGGGGCGCTGAACTGAACAGAGAATTCTCAACAGAAGAAGTTCGAATGGCCAAAAGACACTTAAGGTCATGCTCAACCTCCCTAGCTATCAGGGAAATGCAAATCAAAACAACTTTGAGATATCATCTTACACCTGTCAGATTGGCTAAAATCCAAAACACCAATAATAACCTTTGCTGGAGAGGTTGTGGGGTAAGGGGCACACTCATCCATTGCTGGTGGGAATGCAAACTGGTGCAACCACTTTGGAAAGCAGTGTGGCGGTTTCTCAGGAAATTCGGGATCAACCTACCCCAGGACCCAGCAATTCCACTATTGGGAATCTACCCAAGAGATGCCCAATCATACAACAAAAGCATATGCTCATCTATGTTCATAGCAGCATTATTTGTAATAGCCAGATCCTGGAGACAGCCTAGATGCCCTTCAGTGGAAGAATGGATGAAGAAACTGTGGAATATATACATGCTAGAATACTACTCAGCGGTAAAAAACAATGACATCTTGAATTTTGCAGGCAAATGGATGGAAATAGAAATCACTATTCTGAGTGAGGTAACCCAGACCCATAAAGATGAACATGGGATGTACTCACTCATATTCGGTTTCTAGCCATGATTAAAGGACATCGAGCTTATAAGTTTGGGATCCTTGAGAAGATAATAAGAAGGTGAACTCCCAAAAAAGATATAGTAATCCTCCTGGATATTGGAAGTAGACACGATCGCCAGGCAAAATTGGGAACTTGAGGGTTGGGCAAGACTGGGCCAAGGGAAGATGGGGAGAGAAAAGTGTGAAGGGGAGAGCGGGGGGAGCTCGGAGGAATGGGGTGCATGGGATATAGGAAGGGTGGATATGAGAGCAGGGAAGCATATATCTGAATTTAAGGAGCTACCTGAGGGTTGTCAAGAGACTTGACCCTAGAGGGGTTCCCAGGTTTCCAGGGAGACGCCCCCAGTTAGTTCCTTGGGCAGCTGAGGAGAGGGAGCCTGAAAAGGCCAGTTCCTATAGCCATACTGATGAATTTCTTGCATATCACCATAGAACCTCCACCTGACGATAGATGAAGAAAATGACAGAGCCCCACCTTGGAGCACCGGACTGAGCTCCCAAGGTCCTGATGAGGAGCAGAAGGAGAGAGAACATGAGAAAGAAAGTCAGGACCGTGAGGGAACCTCCAGCTGGCGACAGATGGGGAAGGTGACTGAGCCCCACATTGGAGCACTGGACTGAGCTCCCAAGGTCCCGATGAGGAGCAGAAGGAGCGAGAACATGAGGGAGAAAGTCAGGAACGAGAGGGGTGCGTTCACTCATGGAGACGGTGGGACAGAACTAATGGGAGATCACCAACTCCAGTTGGAATGGGACTGATGGATCATGCGACCAAACCCGTCTCTCTGAGTGTGGCCAACAGCGGGGGCTGACTGAGAAGCAAAGGACAATGGCTCTGGGCTCTGATTGTTCTTCATGGAAGGGCTCTGTGGGAGCCTTCTCAGCTTGGTCGATCACCTTCCTGGACCTGGAGGGAGTTGGGAGGACCTTGGTCTTAGCATAGAGCGGGGAACCCTGATGGCTCCTTGGCCTTGAGAGGGAGGGAGGGGAGGTATGGGTGGAGGGGAGGGGAGGGAAGGGGGAGAAGGAGGGGAGAGAAAGGGGAGAAGGAGGGGAGGGAGGGGGGAGGAGGAGGGAAGGAGATGGAAATTTTTAAATATAAAAAAAAAATAAACCATGAAAAAAAAAAAATAAAAGCAAAGTGGGAAAAAAAAAAAAAAAAAAAAAAAAAAAAAAAAAAAAAAAGAATTTTTGGGGTCACTTATGTAAACTATCATATCATCAGCAAACAGTGAGAGTTTGACTTCTTTTCCAATTTGTATCTCCTTGATCCCCTTTTGTTGTTTTATTGCTCTAGCTAGAACCTCAAGTACTATATTGAATAGATATGGAGAGGATGGAAAAAAAAAAAAAAAAAAAAAAAGAAAACTCATCCTGAGCCAAGTATTGCCTCATCTTTGTTCTTAGCGTATTGCCTAAACTACAATAGACAAAAATTAAACCATTACATCATTAACTGATGTCAAAACCAAAAAATTGTAGCTCTCACACAAGGAAATTAGTAGAGATGCACATACAGTTAATGAGTCTAAAAACAGAGAAATGGATGTGACCTTCTTAAGCCTTTTGGTTAGTTTCCTTGCAACTCTAAATTATTTCCTCTTTTTTAAAACTCTTTTGCTCATCCAGTTTTTCTCCTCTGGATATCAGCACAAAGAATAAAATAATATTGTCAAGATCTGAATCATTTAGCTGTGTTGTCCTAATGTTGATCAAATTCTGAGCATCCTTGAAAGTGTTGGGGGGGGGGGGTTTCACAGACTACAAGAAGTCTCAATGAGGAAACGTGAAGTTAGGGTTCATTCATAGCAATTGCACAAAACATCTATTTATTTAAAATCATTGGGCACTCAATAACTTTCTCATAAACTCTGAATAAGTCAGTCCATAGTTTGTAAAAAAGCATGCTATTGAATGCATTTAGTATTTAGTCCTCATGTAATTGTGAAACACTGGTTATTTAAAGTCAAAGAGCCAGCAAAAGTGGATCCATTTCACTGCAAGATGAGGAGCAAGGGGATGAGAGAAGCAGGTGTGATTGTAAAAAGTGTAGGCAGGGAGGAAGTCTACAACTACTTACCAGCAACGCCACCTAATATTGAATAAACATCTCAAATACTTACAAGCAAAACAAGTTTAAAATGATCAGGTTCTCAGAAGAATATAGAAAATACAACACCTTTACAGACACCCTTGTATATATAACATATTTAATTTCTTTAAAAATTAAAACATTGGGGACAGAGGTCAACATAGAAGGTGAAAAGAAGGATAAAATAGCAAAGAGAATGTTTGGAAAAGCTACATAAAAAGAAATCATATTATTTATCTAACATAAAAGTCTGTATGTATATACATACACTTATATAGTGTAATAAAACTTTCCCATTTGGTCTGGCAATGTTCTTCTCGACCAAAAATGGTCCCAGGCTGTCTAACCACAAACTTCATACTATGCATGTGACATCCTCTGTTGAGATGTTCATGGAGTTCCAAGAGACTCCCCCAAAAATCTAAAACCATTACTGTTTCCTTTGGTTTCTCTCCATAATTTGAAAGTATGGTCTTACTGTTTAACACGTGCTTCAGTCACATGACTTGGAGGATTCAAACTAGATATGCCTGAATGTTCCCACCTAAAAGACTGTCAATTATAGTACTGAGACAACTTATAGTTTTACCACGCTCTGAAGTGTAAAAAACATGATGAACAGAATGGAGACTATACTGGCACTTACATCTTGGTGGTAATCTGAAGCTCTCTCATTGGACATAGGTTCACTCAACAGGAGGAATATTATTCCTCATGCTGTAAACCTAGCCAACCACCAGATGTTAGCCAGTTCATGAATATTAGAGGAAATCATACTACCACCAATTTACTAAACCAACATAGTTCCTAAGTGCGTACTACACTTATTTATGCTTATGCATGTGGATAAGTACAGCTCTCATCCTCATCAAAGAAATTCTCCTTTACAATAAATTGAGACCATTACAGAAAAGCACAACCAGTCAAAATGTGGCAAACAAGTGATAGTGGGAAGTCCAGTATGAATGGCTACATCTACAACACAACAAAAATGATGGAATAGGAGGGGAATGGGTTTCCAGATAATCAAGAAATCTGCTGTGAAACTGTTTCTTCTAGAATTGAAGGGAATTATTCATCCAGGAAACCACAAAAAATATGGTTGCCTTGATCATGACCTGAAGAAGTACAAGGACTGACACACTAACGTGAAACCAAGGAAAACTCACGGGGTTTCAGTCTTACCTAAAATACTACAATCAACTAATGAATGCTGAGAGTGAATGAAGTAGTTTTCCATCTGGGGAAGAACAAAGAAAATGTTTATCCAATACCAGGTGATGAGATCAGAAAATATACTGTAAATATAGCAATAAACAGACTGAGCAGGTTGGATTTATATATTCAGGTATATATCACCTCTATCTCTATCGCTACCTATACCTATATTTATAGCTATCATCCATCCGTTTATACCTATATCCGTATCTACCCATATCTTTATCTTCTATCTAACCATCATTCTATGTGACAATGAAAGAAAATGAGGTAATGTTTTTTGAAAAAGAACAAGGGGAATATATGGAAGGAAGTGGCAGGGGGGAAAAGAATAAGGAGGATAGTGAAATTTTTTGAAATTTTTGAAAAAATTTTAAACATAAACATTTTTCCAACTTTCTAATTTGCCACAGGCAGACAAAAATTATGCCACATCCTCTTTTAATGAGTATATTAATAAGTCAATGTTTGCAATATTTACTACAACAGAGACTTGCTGCAAAATAAGTAACCGTTGAGCTATAAAAAGAGATGGAATCCTAAAGTTTATTTTCTAATGTTTATTCCTGTATTTTCTTGCAAACCACAGCTAATCAATTCTAATTTCAGGGCATCTATGAATCACCATATACTTTTCTGCTGGTTTGTTGTTATATTTTTAAATATCCTTTAGACTATTAATTTATTTCAGTTTACTGTGTGCACTTCTTCCTTCCTGTTTTATTCATTCTTGTTCATTTTAGTTTTCTCTCCAATCATAGTTGTTCAGTTTAGGAGCATATAATAAATATTATTCTAGCAATAATTCAATAATAGTTTAATACAAAATTTCCATGCTTTTAAAAATAGTTCATGTTTGTATATGAAGCAGATTATAAAAAATAAATTAGTAGTAGGACATGACCCAAAACAAAGACATCCTTCCAAAATGAAGACATCCTTCTATGAATGTCATGTGCAACCATTCTACAATAGAAAACTTGCTAGAAATCCAGTGTGGATGATTCTGATATTAGCTAAGAGCTATAAAACTTGGGGTGTATAATAGACTTTCAGATTAGTACAATTATCTTGACTCTTATTCTGATTAGAGAAACAAGGAAGTTGCCACAGATACCAGTAGACTCTAATAATGTGTGGTTGTGCTTCTTAATGCTGATTGTGCTGTATTGGAAAGGTAAGTAGTTCCCAAGGGTGACATGAGAGAAATGTTTGTGATAGAAGTAGACGAACAGACTCCTTTTCTTTCACACACCCTGGATTCTCTGCATTTGCTCTTAAACACAAGTTAAGTTTCTATCAATTCTAAACATGAGCATCTTAGACCTCACAGCTCCTGTGAACTCCCAGGACATTGTGTCTGTCTGTTTCTGTGTGACTAAGGGCCATTAGAATTCAATATTTGTATTCATTTAATTAGGCATTTTTAATTTTCAGGGTCTTAAAAGACAGAACTCAGGAGAATAGAGGTCATGGTCTATTGGTACATACTTTGCCCTCTTGCTGGCTCATCAGTATATCATTTGAATTAATTCTGATTCGAATATCCATATTTTGTCCCCATATTTGTTTTGCTCCAGGAACTTAATGCATAAAATGTTCCTTTACATATATTTAAAGTAATATATGTCCATGTCTCTTTGGCCATTCAGGAACTGTCCTGATCCATTTAAAAAGGGTCACAAAGAGATGGCATGATTACAACTCACAGTCAGTATTATAACACATAAATGTTAAGTAATTAACTCTATTCATATAATATGAGGAAACTAAGCCACATGGTAACCAGTCAAAGAAAAGAAAAGTCAAAACTTCACAACCTTACATGGAACGAAATAAACTTGCCATGAATTCCAAACAGGCACCAAACTCACTTTTCCATATTAAAGAGGACCAGTGGTGACCACAATTGACAAGGATATAATTTGTATATATACTGGAAAGAACTTGTGTAGAGAAAGAAGCTGAATGAGAGGATGCATTAAACATGAGTAAATTAAGCAAAGCTTGAAGTCTTAGGGCTGTACAGTTGAGGCAGCATTGGGATATTGACAGAATAGGGAAAGAGAGTTGTATGTGCAATTAAGTTTTAGACATGAGTTTAAAAATAAACCATTTGAAATGTAGTCCTATTTTTGTGTTCTTTATCAGTGACATGAGCACAATGCTTACAGACATCATGACACTATTTTCTGGAATCTACTTGTGCCAGGTTGAAAGGCTTATTAACCTCTTCTAAAAGCCCACAGAGTAAGAGAGGTAACTGGAAAATTAAAGAACGTTGAAATAAATTGAGAAAATTGGGATGCTTTGAATATGCCTATTTCATTCATTTGCAAACCCTGTATTTACTCAAATAAGGTTGATAGAGTCACTTCCTTTTAAAAGAAGTTGACTAAAAATATTTTGAATATAGTCTGCCTTCAGAGCTAAAAAGCTCTGCAAAATAACATTGAGAAAGAAATAAAAATGGTACTCACTAGCAGGCAGGTTCTTTCCTCCTTAGGGTATAGATTAAAAAGGTGGGGACACAGCTCAGCACAAAGTGAAATTTTACAGGTAAGATACAGATTTCTCATTCTTATAGAGAAGGGGTTCTTAAATCTTAGAGACTATGGCCTCTATTTGATTTTTCTGTATCCTACCTAGTAATTTCCTTCCATTCCCATTTCTACTGGTGTAAATTTGTTCAAGAGTTCCTGCTGTGGTGGGGATTGGATCTCAAGCTCAGTCAGTGTTGATTGGCTAGGATTAGGGCCTCAAATATTAACAAAGTTTTATTGCCATTACAGACAGGCTTCCTTCTAAGAATGTGATAATCATGCCCATGAACACAATACATAAAGACATTTATGTCCATTGTCAGAAACCTCACACTTAAGTAAAATCATCCTCACTGAAAATACCACGCTAAACTCCTTTTTTTGGAGCGGTTGTGCAACGTTGCAAACCCTACTGAAAAACTTCTGCTTTCAAGACATCCTAATACAATTACTGTTCATAACAGCCTCCATTGATTGTTATTGCTTTACTTGAATATTATAAGAACTCTTGTTAATTCCATCTTGTAATTTTTATCTTTAAAAAAAACATTAGTTCTTTGAGAATTCTATATAATGCAACTTTCTCTTTTTTAATTATGTAATTTTTTAATTTGTTTTACATCTAGACCACAGTTTACCCTTCTTCCTCTCTTTCTGTTTCCACCCCTGCATGGCCTCTGTAATCCCCATCCACTCCTCCTCTGTTTTTATTCATAAAGGAACAGGTCTCCATGGGTGTCAACAAAGCATGGCATATAATAAAGCTGAAGTATGACTAAGCTCCTCCCTTTGTATTATAGTCCTTTCATACTTTTTCTACTCCAACTTACCCCAAATTTACACCTTCTTCCCATAAAAACAAATTTTTATCTGTGATTTGAAGCAAAACAAACTGATAGGAGATACCTCTTTAAAGAAAATTGACTTCCCTCTCCAAGCATCTAAAAATTGCCAATAGTTTCACTGATGGAGGTATAATTTTGTGCTCATCTGTGCTCTGGGTACTGAATTTTGAGTCTGGCTTGAATTCACAAAGGTCTAGTACATGCTATACAACAGCTGTTAGATTACATGTGTGTCACTGCCTTACTGTGTCCAGAGCCACGCTTTCCCTGTACTCTTTCTCTACATCTGGTTCTTAAGGTCTTTGTGATTCCTGCCACGCACCGCGCCCCCATGTCTGTGCTCTGTGCGCTATTACCCTGTTACCGAGTTTCGGGCAAGGGGCAGGAGTTGAAAATACACAGACACATGGACAGACAGACAGCGACACGGGTCATCCTGGAATTCCTCAAGAATGCCCCCTTTATTGTGTTCAGGGGCAGATTATATAGAGATAGCCATGCCCCAGCCAAACCCACCAGAAACCACTCTCCTGCCATGAGGAACTCCTGAAGGTCTCGTGCTCAGAGCAGCTGTAGGCACTCACATCAGGGGATTACAAGAAATTCAAGATCTGGGGTCTCTCTGCTCCCAACAATTCCTCTTATGAAATGATCTTTAAGCTTTAGGAGGACATGTTATAGTTTATGTTTACCATTTACGGTTGAACATTCTGCGGTATTTTATCTTCTATGCATAGAACAATTGTATATCACCTGAGTTGGTCAAAGTATACTGCAAATAAAGCTTCTCAAACAATAGTTAAAAGATGCATTAGTTTATGAGTATAATTGATGTGGGAAGTTCTTTTATATACGTGTTGCTTTTATTGATTAATAAAGAAGCTGCTTTCAGCCAATGGCTTAACAGAGTAAAGCAGGCTAAATGATAAAGAGAGTAGGCAGAATCACAGAAAAGCCATGTAGCTGCCACGGGGGACAGAAGACCTCTCTGGAGCCTGCCAAAACTTTATCTGTAGGCCATGGCCTCATGGGGATGTACAAATTAATAGAGATGGGTTAGTTTAGGATATATAGCAAGCTAAAAATGTGCTTAAGGCCAAACAGTATTGCAACCATATATTGCAGTATATGGTTTCTGTTTGATTATTTCGAGTCTGAGTGGCTGGGAACAAACAAACCAGCACCATCCCCCAAAAGAATGGTGCACCACATGGTCCAAAACATTTGGAACTGATGCTCGCTACCCACTTCAGGTCTGGATGCTTTTGTGCCCACTCAGGGTAGAAGAAAGTAGCTTAGACCATGCCCAGGGCTCAGCGCCCAACCACCTCCACCACCACATCAGATTTGCTTGGAGTACACAGGCAAGAGAACATGGAGGATTCCTGGCACCATACACAAAAATGTTTCCAGGATGCATAGTGTGCTGCATGGCAGATTTAGCTATTACTCAAATGAAAAGGGTTTATTTTCTGCATGTTCCTTCTCAGAGTAAAAGTGGTGAGCACGAATCTTACCTGGTGGTCCCAGAGATGGCGGTAATGGTACCTCCATCATATTGAAAGGTGGAGAGAAGCAGAGCCAGTATCCAGAGCCACTACAATCCAGCTGCTTACCATTTTAAAAAGTTGTCCTGATCAAAAAAGAATTACAGATATAAGAAATAAGGATAGATTCAGAGATAAAATTTAGACTCTAAATGAGAGAGTGTGTTTTAAATATGTATGCAGGCTTGGGGATAAAAAAAATATAGAGAGATAAAAAGAAGTAAATTTAAAAAAAACAAAGTCTTTAAAGAGACAAAGTAAACTTGTAAAAAAATAATATAGTAAAGAAAATAAGCCATATTAAGTATACACAGAATCTAAATTATATTATTGTGTTTTTTAAAATTATTTGACTATGATGGAGCTAAGTACAGAGAAATATTTAATTGTATGGGCTGCTAAACTAAACCAACATATATGTTTTAAAGGTATATTGGCTTCAATGTGAGTCTAAAGATTTTACTTTGCAAAAGAGATTTTTCTTTTTTTTTCTACAGAGGATGAGAACCTGTGAATTGCTTCCAGACTAATTTGTTTTAATGGGTCAAGATTCCCCAAAAGGTTGCCATAAACACCCCCAGATTACTTTGCCCTACAAAGACCAAAAAAAGTTTAAAAAAACTACATCCAATTTCCCAAATATCATTTACAAATGTTTGTTTACATTTACATGTGTTATAGATATGAATACTTTGTATTTGTGTGAATCTTGGCCTATTGATATGAATGTTAGGTAACTTTTTATATGTTTATTTCTGCTCTTAATTAAGGTATTATGTTTGTCCAGCTCATTTAAATATATAATGTATAATTAAAACGCAGGTTAATAGTCATCTATAATAATAAAGCTTGTAGTCATGTTAGGTTTTCTAAATATATAGAGATATATTTCAGGCAGATAGATAATCTTCAAACCTTTCAAAGACCAAAAATATGACATTTAAAATGTTTTAAAAACTGAGGATATTTCATGACTGTGAGATTCATCCACTCCTGGCATCACCAATCAACGTTAAGAGGGTGCTGAGCAGTGAAGAGGTGCCTTATAGAGTTTGTTGGCCATTTGGGGAAGAAACTGCTCTTGCCTCTACTGCTTGATGTTATGTTGTATAAACTGGACATGCAGATATTAATGAAACCTGATTTGATAGCTTGTCATCAAAATTTAAAATCCATCAAATATTATTATAATTTTGCACTCTCATTTTATGATATTTTCTAGATTTTGCAATGGGTATTGTTTTGAAGAAAATCCGTACAGTAGTAAGTTTCCATATGACTTTATTCTGACAACGAAAAAAGAATTTTTGTTTCCAAAGAATAGGTAGATGTTTTCTTACTGTCTTTATGAAGTAGCCAATACATTTACCTATTTAATTATTAATAGTAAATAAAAACTCTTTGCTGTCACTGATATATCATAATTCATGTTCAAATTTTGATAGTATTATTTCACCTTTACATTTACTAGTTATTCATTATTTAATTTTGTATGAAATAACACCTTCCAAAACCAGCATCTTAAAGTATTAAGTAAATGTACTATTATTTCCTGTATTATGCAATTTTCTATGGTAAACATTCATTTGTTTTAGACTCTCATATATTTCTATACCAAAAGAGCTTTTGAAGGGAGCAGTGAATGGTAGGGGGCTTGAGGTGACAGAAATCACATAATTGTAAAATGCATTAGTCCATGGACTATCTGACTTAATTGTTTAAACAGAACTGTGGATGTAATACTGGTTTACATTTGTATGCCTTTAATAACCAGCATGGAATCAATATTAGCATAACTTTGCTAATTAGAAAAGCTGTGACAGCAATGGAGTACCTAAGTTTACTACAAATCATTTATAATATGTGGGATAAGAATGTATTAACTACTTTCTTCTTAATTTTTAAAGATTTGGTTGAGCCTACACTTCAATGGCTAAACCATCTTAGTTAGGGTTTTATTGCTATGAAGAGACACCATGACTATATCAATTATTAGAAAGGAAAACATGTAATTCATTCAAATAATTCCATTTGAAAGCACAAAAAGGAAACTAGACTTAAATGTACATATTAAGTGTATTTTTAAAGACAGAGACAGAAAACATGGTTCATTGCTGAACATTGATGTTTTTCTTTATAAAATGATTGATGAATATCTTGCATATCATCACAGAACCTTCATCTGGCAATGGATGGAGATAGAGACAGAGACCCACATTGGAGCACTAGACTGAGCTCCCAAGGTCCAAATAAGGAGCAGAAGGAGGGAGAACATGAGCAAGGAAGTCAGGACCACGAGAGGTGTGTCCACCCACTGAGACAGTGGGATTAATCTAATGGGTACTCACCAAGGCCAGCTGGACTGGGACTGATGGAGCATGTGATCAAACTGGACTTTCTGAATGTGGCTGACAATATGGCTGACTGAGAAGCCAAGGACAATGGTACTGAGTTTTGATTCTACTGCATGGACTGGACTTGTGGTGCCTAGTCTGTTTAGATGTTCACCTTCCTAGACCTGGATGGAGTGGGGAGGACCTTGGACTTCCCACAGGGCAGGAAACCTGGACTGCTGTTAGGACTGGAGAGGGAGGGGGAGAGGGGTTGGGGGGAGTGGGAGGGAAATGGGAGGAGGTGGAAATTTTTAATAATTAAATTAAATAAATAAAAAAATAAGACCAACTTTATTATACTTTATTATAGTTGACTATTTTGTGTCTGTAAATATAGTATTTGCTCCTAATTTACTAATAATAGTTATTATTTTGTTTGCTTACATTGTTTTAGCTAATGTGATATTTGATATACAAATAAATATTATTATATACAATTTTGCCTATTTGTCTGTAGTCCTGTGCTCGATGAAGGACTGTGATATATATATATATATATATATATATATATATATATACACACATATATACATATACATATATGTACATATACATATACACATACACACATACACACATACACCCACACCCACACACACCCACACCCACACACACCCACCCCCCCAAATATATATATATATATATATGATATTCCTGTCACTAGACATATGCTCTCTTCTAATCTCTAGGGACCACATGTGGAAATTTAAGAAAATTGTACTTTGAGAAATATCTCTCATCATAGTGTGCATTTACTAGCTTGAAAGTTTTGGTTCCTTTATTGTTTCTATATGAACAACTTTACATAGGCAAAATAAGGTAATTATAAATTCAACTTAAATTTTTATATTTATAAGTTTAGAGTAAATTAGAATTTGAGAAAGGTAAAAGAACAAATAAAAAGATTTTAATCATGTTTCCTAATTGCTTTTTAATTCACTTTTGATATTGTAATTTAACTGTAATGTTTCTTCCTTCCCTTTCTACTCTCCAAGCTTTCCCAAATATTCTTCCATGCTCTCCTGCAAATTTATGGCCTTTTAAAAAATTGTTATTGCATGTATATATGAATTTGTATATATTGTTAAATATAACCTGTTGAGTCCACATAATATCACATATGTGCATGTTTTCTTTCCTAATCATAGCCTGTTTCTAGTCATCCTCAATTGCCTGTAGTTCTTTGTGTAGGAATGAGGCCTTACGGAATTTTCCCCAGTCAATCTGGCATGTTTGTTGGTGTTTTCCCTTTCAGCTTATGTTTACATGGCCATATTGATCAGACTTTATGGGTATAATTTCTGATATTACTAAGATACACAATCTCACAGCAAAGATCTGGATTCACTGGCTCTTAAAAATCTTTCTCTCCTCTAGTCCACAATGTTCCCTGAGCCTTAGGTAGAGGAGTGATTTGTAGATACATCAGTTGTTTCTTGGCTCCACAGCTCTGCATATTGGCTGGTTGCGTTTTTCTCTAGTGGCCTCTGTCTGTTTCAAAGAGAAGCTTCCTGGCAGTGAGGACTACCCTTACCTGTGAGTATAAGGGCAAATATTTTGATTGTTGTTAGGAATTATGTAGGTATAGTAAACTAGTGGTTGTAGATCTTCCTCCAATAACCATGATTTCTCTAGCACTGAGTTACTAGCTAGGTTTTTGGTACCAGATGTTTTCCTCCGGTTGTTTTTATACAGGATAATCCAAGTATTTAAATACATGAACCCACTGGGACAGTCTATGTTCTCTGTGGAAAACATCCAGACGGCTGTAAATGACTGTATATGTGTGGAATATACTAGTTAGATCACTCATTTCTAATAAATAGAATACTGCAAAAGTAAATGAAAGTCACTCCAAGATTAGGTCACATTGAAACTTGATACCTTTATAAAGGACAGATAACTCATTCTGATGGAAAGATCCCACTCCCATTCAGCCAAACTCAGAGATTCCTAACTACCATATAAAATATATTTTTATGAGTGACACCTACACAAAGGAGTCATGTAATCTGTTTTCAGATTCATAGTAATAGCAATGGTGTAAAAAGACTTCATTGTCAGACTGCTAACTTCTCAAAGGACTCTTTGGAACACTTATCCATAACTGATATAGTCCTGTGCTTTGCTAAATGGTATTATACAGCTCAACTTCCTTATCTGCTTCATATAAATTAGCTTTATATTAATATGGGGCTCCAGTAGTTCTTTAAAGTATATTTCTTCCTTAAGATATTTTAGAAAATGAAGCCTTTTGGAACAATTTTCAATTTTACCCTAGTGTTTAAAGTTACATGAGCACAATAGCAATGATATCAATAACATTATTGATTACCAGAGAGCTATTGTTATGCATGCTAGTTCTTTTAAAATACATTACTATAGAGTCTAATAAAAGAGGTAAAATATATTATGATTTTATTCTGTTCAAATGCAAAGTAGCAGTTTAAGAGCATACATGTGTCTATGTGGTAATATCTCATGCATTCTGTAAAGAAGACCTCCTCATATGCTATGCAGATAATTGCTAATTTAAGTAGGCATTCATTTGCATACACAAAAACTTTATTTCAAAGATAGTCTAACCCTATTTACATGCTTAAATCTTCCAAATACTTTCCTAAATTTGCCCCCCATGGGACATTAAACCTACTTCTTTATTGCTTCACCATGGAGTTCCAGCAGTTCTGAATTTGGTATTTGGCTAATAGCTCTATTACCTTTCATGCTGAGTCCAAAGCTTTACCTCCCTCAAGCTTTACTTTTGCCAACTGGAAAATGTTCCATCATGTCAAGAAAACCCACTGTGCAGTATGCTTAGGGACTGGGCCCTCTCTTGCTGAGTGACAGCTATTCAATAGAGAAAAGAGCCACGGAGAGATGCCGATACGTATTAAGCTCAGTGAAGAGAATGAGCTTTGTATTTCAAAATGTCACTTTTCTTGGACTTCAGTGGGAGTGAGTGGCTATAATAAGGTAATTTCTAGAGGGAACCATACTGTAGTTCATTGTATAAATAATTGATTTGATCAGCTGAAATTATTGTGCCTAGTACTGAATGACCTTTCAGATGAATTACTGGGTTTTCACTACAAAAGCAACCAGAGCTTATAGTAAGATGTCAAAGAAATCCATATACAGTAGTTTCCTATAAAAAGAAGGGTTATTAAATGGCATTATTTCCTTTGAATAGCTAAAATATGATCACTTCTTTCCCTGTGGACAAGTAGAGACAGCATATTTTGGATTTTATTTGTATGTTCAAGGTCAAACACTAACAGTGAAGTATTTTAACCCTGTCTTGAATAAACATATTTTAGAAAAAATATTGTTAAAGAAAAAGACAACGCAGACTATTTTACAATACAAAGGAAAGGGTTTTTAAAATAATATGTATAACTATCATTAAAATATATCAAGGAAATATCCTCTTAGAAATTATCACACTTGAAAGACTATATAACATGACTTAAATTCTTAGTGACCTAATTCTTTATTTAATAAGTTTTTAATTAAAAAGTAATTATATTACTTTCCATCATCCCTTTTCTTACCCTAGACATCTAAGATAATTTCTTTGGAACCTCTCTCAAGACCCTATCCAACACTGTAGAGCTTATAGACTCCTCTCCTTTGACTATTATTGTTACATATGTAGCTTATGTATATATGCATACACACATATATGTTTTATCTGTGTATATTTTTGTATGTATTGCTTCAGGGATGACTACTTTGCATTCTACCAGCAATAAGAGTATTTGGGAGTTAGGTGTTTCACCCATAGCAAAGGATAATTCTCCTTCCCCAAGTAGTAATTTAATATTATTTCTTATTCTGGATTATAGAAGATGGCTGTCCATATCCATCACCCAAATAATACATATATAAATAGATAACAGAAATCAAAATAATCAATTACCTTCTCTTATTTTCCATGTCTACTCTGTTGCAAAATCCAGTATGTACTTTACTGTGCATTTTCTGAGACCTTTGCAGATTCAGAATCAGGAATTTTTTCTATAAATATGCATACACATAATCAAGTATGTTTATAATCTTATCAATAATGTACTTATATACATGGGCATACAACAAAAAGATTGTTCCAAGTACACTTTTCAGAATTTCATGTGACATTTATCTGCTTAAGTATATTTTGCTATTTTCAAAATGTAATGTATAGTACATTAATGTATAAATTCTATAGAGTATTATAATTTTACATAATATACATTATGAAAACTACTTATGCAGAAAGTAAAGCTTTTGTCTCTACAGAATAAAAATATGTTTAAATTGTAACTGTTATTATAACATTAAGAGACTGATAACCAATACAGTGGTCATAAAATTCATTAAGACAGAAATCTGAGAGAGAAGCCCGGGAGTTCAAACTATAGCATAAAAGCCACCGGACAAGAAATAAAATCCTCTGCAAGAGCCTAATATAATAAGGCTTGATGATGACTTCCACATTTCCCATTTTGCCCTTTTTTTAAACGTAGAATGAAATAAAGAGCCCAAACATGTTTTCTCCTATTCCAAGAATTCACTGAAAATGTATGTGAAGTTAACCCCTTTGATAGTATCAAGTTACTCTATTTTCTCAGGTGTTGTTATTCTTTCCAAAACTCTCCAAAAGTGAGTTATTGGAAACGCTAACAGAAATAGCCTGTGATTATCCTTATTAGACTCTTAAAAATGAATATCTTGCATATCACCATAGAACCTTCACCTGGCACTGGATGGAGAAAATGACAGAGCTCCACATAGGAGCACCGGACTGAGCTCCCAAGGTCCTGATGAGGAGCAAAAGGAGGGAGATCATGAGCAAGGAAGTCAAGACCGTGAGGAATGCGTTTACCCCTTGAGACGGTGGGACAGATCTAACAGAAGACCACCAAGTCCAGTTGGAATGGGACTGATGGAACAGGGGACCAAACCAGACTCTCTGAATGAGAAACCAAGGACAACGGCAATGAACATGAACTCTACAGCATGGACGGGCTCACTGTGAGCCTTGTCAGTTTGGTTGCTCACCTTCCTGGACTTAGGGGGAGCTGGGAGGACCTTGGATTTAACATAGTGAAGGGAACCCTGATGGCTCTTTGTCTTGGAGAGGGGCGGAGTGGGGGTATGGGTGAAAGGGAGGGGAGGGAAGGGGGAGGAGGAGGGGAGGAAATGGAAATTTTTAATAAAAAAAATGAGAAAAAAAGAAAAAAAATTTGCATTACAAGACTGAATAAAATGAGTAATTTATGTTTATTTCTTTCCTTCCACTTCTGTGGATGTAATCCAGGTCCTTTCATTTATTAGGCTGGTGTTCTATCACTAAGCTCCACATAAAACCCCAAAAATGAACAAGTGGAATATGATATCTTAGGCTGTACTACTCGTGTCTTTAGGTTACATCTAGAAGCATAAATTATCAAAAAAAAATTATCAAGCATTTGTCTGAAGTTCACAGAAAAAGGCTCAAGATGATTTAGTGGTGGTACATAAATATTTAAGCAATTTGAAAATAAAATTAATCCTTTAGGAAAGGATGTCACTCATTGTGTAGCCTAAGCTTCCCCAGAACTCCTAATCTTCCTGCCTTTACTCTGAGAGCTGAGATCACAGGCATTGTGTCATATTTGATATTTAAATGTAATCTCATTTAATGAAAACACTATTTCGTTATTAAAAGTATATCTACACAATTGCTTTATTCATAATGACTAATTTCTCAATAATAAATAACCCCTGTTGTTTAAAACTTCCACCTGCCTGACCTGGAAGAACCCAATGTATTCAAGCAGAAATGGGGCAGCCTGGTAAATTTAACTGGCCAGATCCAGATGGTTGATGCCAACACCTATTCCATCTACAAGCTTCTAGACCTTGAAGAGGAGCCAGTATGGCAGAAACAGATCAAGAAGCATGTCATCACCACTAATGATGAAAATCTGAAGTGTCAGTAATGGTCTGGTATTTATGGTGCTTCAGAATCAGAAGCCTGAACCAGACTAATGTATCTTGTCAATGAGTATTTTTATGTAGAGTTGTGTGCATTTAAATGCACTGGGATGAAAAGGTAAAAAGAATGGAGGAATGTAGCACACTTGGTGGAGAGATGCTGAAGTATGTTGATGTCTGAGGCCTGAGCTACCACCAGAGCACATGTTGATGTGCATGACCTGTACTGCTGCCAGAGGTATGTTCATATCCATGGACATTGATGCTGCAGGGTTCATGTCTAGGTCCATGGTTCTGCTGCAGTTTCCATAGTCGGTGTTATTGCAGAAGGCTCTGTGATCCATGCTGCTGCTGGGGTCACATTTGAATCCATGGTTGTGCTACAACTAGGGGTCAGGTTGACATCCGTGGTGACCTCTGTTACCATCAAAGGACATGCAGATATTTGTTGTCTGTGCTGCTATCTGAATCCACGTTAATATCCATGGGCTAGGCTGCCACAAATCTTGTTGGCATCGGTGACACAAGTTGCCCTAACAATGCTGCTATATATCTCTGGCCTGTGCTGCTACCAAAGGCTATGATGCTGTCCATGGCCTATTCTTTTGCAGAGGGTCATGTTGATGTGAACGCTCTGGAGTGCCAATGTAGACCATGCTGATATTATTAGCGTATGGTGACTTGAGAGGCCATGTTGATATCCATGGTCTGCACCACTGCCTGGAGCCCTGTCTGGATCCGTGGATGCGCTGCAGTTGGGAGCCATATTGGTGTCTTTGGCCCGTGTTACTACTGCAAATTATGCAAATGTTCATGATCTGTGCTATCTACCACCTGAAGTGTTGTTATTGAGTCATGTTGCCATCTGGGATCATTTTGATGTCTGTGGTCCATGCTGCTACTGAGGGCCACTTCAGGATTCAGAATCTTTCTGTGACTAACAACCAAGTTAATGTGTATTGCCCATGTTACCACGCAAAGCCTGTCAATATCATGGTCTGTCCTAACTCCTGAAGCCATGTTGATGTCCTTGGGCCGGGCTTTCTGCATGGGACCTTGTTGGTGTCTGTAGCCTGTACTGGCACTGCAGACCATGCTGAGGTCCATGACGCTTACTACCTTCAGAGGTCAGGTGGATGTCACTAGATACCCTGAAGAATTTCATAATCCATATTCTTAATGACTGTAAATGACAATGAAGTTTCTTTTGCAGTGGAATCCAGACTGCAGACTCACAATTGAGAAAGAAGAACAAAGAAGGTTTTTGTGACACCTCTTCATAAAAGAAATAACCTGAATAGAGTAAGCCATCAAAAAAAAAAAAAAAAAACCTCTTAGGTGGGGCTCTGTCTCTATCTCCATCCATTGAGGGTGGCTGATGGTGGAGGCTGACCGAGGAGCCAAGGACAATGGCGATGGGCTTGGTCTCTACGACATGGACGGGCTCTGTGTGAGCCTTGTCAGTTTGGTTGCTCACCTTCCTGGACCTGGAGGGAGTTGGGAGGACCTTGGACTCAACATAGTGTAGAGAACCCTGATGGCCTTGAGAGGGAGGGAGTGGAGGTGTGGGTGGAGGGGAGGGGAGGGAAGGGGAAGGAGGAGGGGAGGAGATGGCAATTTTTAATAAAAAATAAAAAAAACCTCTTAAAGATTGTGATAAGGATGATGAAGTGTGCCTCTGCACAATAGATGTCTACTGGTAGGGGTGGGGCAGGGAAAGGCTCACTTTTGTGTGAAGGGCTGCCCATTAGGAGTTAGATGATGCTCCAGTGCCTTTATAGAGAGTACAAGTTGCACTTCTTTTTGATTATTTTATTTGGGGTGAGGCCAGAAGTCTGTGTGGAGTGAACTTGGGAGGATTGGGAAGTAAGGGTCATCATGGTTCATGATGTGAACTTCCCAAAGAATTGATAATAATATTCTGTGAAAAAAGTTCTACCTGACTTCTTTGGTAGAATGATAAGAAACAAACTCTTTTATGTGAGGCAGTCAGTAAAACTAGTCAGAATAAGGAAAAAAATAAAGTCTGGTCCAAAGGGAAAAGTCTTAGAACAATTTTATGTAATTAAGGAGCTGAGAGTATAGCTGAAATATATGGAAAAACTTAAGAGCAATGGTCTTGGCTGGAATGGAATTGGCCCCCATAAGTTCAAAGGGGATAGTATAGGTGTGAAGTATGTCTTTGTTAGTCAGTATGCCTTGTTGGAGGAAACGTGACATGGTGGAGGCAGGCTTTGAGGTCTCATAGATGCTCAAATTATGCCCAGTATCTTAGACTACTTCAGGTTTCTCCTTCTCCACTCTTAATTCCCTCTCCAGAACAAGGTCTGCCTGTATGCCCACATACATCACCATGCCAATAACCCACTGAGTTTCTGAGATGTAAGTCAACAAACCAAATGTTTTTCTTTATTGATTTGGCAAGGTCATGGAGTCTCTTCACAGTAATAGAAACCCTAACTTAGACAGAAATATAGCAAGAAGAATTGAACAATATAATTCTTAAGGGAGATGCATTTCACCCTAAGGATGAGAAGCAGGAGCTTCATGAAAAATCTACCCAAGAAACACTTGTGAAGAGAGACTGGCAGTCCCACCCAACAAAGAAGCCCAGAGTCCTCAGGAAAAAAAAAAATGAAGTAATGAGGCAAACTAGGAAAACAATGAACAATAATATAAAAATCAGTAAAACTCTATCATTAATAATGGTAAAATAGAAAGTATTTTAACTTTCTGCTTAAAAGTGAACCTTACAGGTAATGGAAAATTATAGTGGCCAGGTTGCATTAGATAAGAAAAGGATAGATTTTCAATGAGCAGAGATTTTGTGGGGGAAAGGGTGGCAAAAAAAACTACTTTGAGATTTCATTTTATACCACCCAGATTGGCCAGGTTCAAAGAATTTGTGACAGTTCATGCTGTCAGGGATGTGGAGCAAAAGGAACAAACAGCCAGTTATTCATTTTTTTAATATTTATTTATTTATTTATTATTTATGATGTATACAACATTTAGTCTCTGTATATTCCTGAAAGCCAGAAGAGGGCACCAGATCTCATTACAGATGGTTGTGAGCCACCATGTGGTTGCTGGGAATTGAACTCAGGACCTTTGGAAGAGCAGGCAATGCTCGTAACCGCTGAGCCATCTCTCTAGCCCCGCCAATTATTCTTTACGGTTGCAAACTTATACAGAAAATATGGAAATCATGGTGGCATTTTCTCTGGAAGATGGGAAACATTCTACCTCATGATCAAACTACATACCTTATGGGCATTACGCAAAAAAATGCTTCATCTTACTACACAGACACTTGCTCAACCGTATCCATTGCTGCTTTATTCATCATAACCAGACATTGGAAGAAAACTTGGTGTCTATAAACAGATGAATAAATAAAAATATGTGTTACACTATCAAAATGGACTATTACTTATCCAAACAAAACAAAACAAAGAAAGAAATAAAAATAACTCATGAAATGAATGGAACTAGAAAATTAAGACATCCTGAGTGAGGTATCAAACCCAGAAAAACAAATACTGATTATGATTTGCATTTGCTTATTGTGGATGTTAGCTGTTAAGTCAGTGATAAGCCAACTATAATACATAGAACTGCAGAGGATAATGACTTGATTAGGTGATAGATCTTTTTAGGAAAGGAAAATAGAGCATGTACTAACGTGTTGCAGAATATAAAAATGTATTACATTTGTTTATGTCGTGGAGCATTTGTTTAATGATACAAAGATGTGTTGCATTTTTTTTTACGTTATGTTTGTTTAACTCTGTGGAGCCGTGTTAGTTTGCCTGCTTAAATCACGTGATTGTTCTAATAAAAAGGTTAGTTGCCAATAGGCAGGAGAATGGAGTGGCAGGGCTGGCAAACAGAATAAATAGGAAAAGAAAAAGAGTAGGAACAGGAGTAATGAGAAGAGGAGGAGAGGAGGATGCTAGGAGTCAGCCACCCAGCCAGACACAGAATAAGAAGGAAAGAAAAGGTATACAGAAATAGAGAAAGGTAAATTGCAGAAACAAAAGGTAGAATGGATAACTTAAGAAAAGTTGGCTAGAAATACGTCAAGCTAAGGCTGGGCATTTATAAGAAAGAATAAGTCTGTGGCAGCTGGGTAAGGGCCTCGTAAAAGGTAAGAGCAAAAAACAACCAAAATTGTGGATTATGTGTGTTATATGAAAGTATCAGTTGGGTAGGAGAAGGGACTGAGAGAGGGAGCATCGGAAAATATCTTAGTTAGGGATTTATTGCTGTAATCAGACACCGTGACCCCAGCAACTCTTCTGTTGTTGTTCTGTTTTTTGAGACAGGGTTTCTCTGTGTGGCTTTGGAGCTGTCCTGACACTTGCACTGTAGACCAAGCCAGCCTTGAGGTAGTCAGAGATCTGCCTGACTCTGAATCCTAAGTGCTAGGATTAAAGGTATGAGCCACCACTGCTCTGCATGTTTTGTGTTTGTTTGTTTTTGTTGATGCTGTCCTTTTATATTCATTTCATTTATGTACGTGGGGCAGTGGTCTCAATACATAGCCTGGGAAATCGGTACTTAGATCAGACCTGCCTCTAAGTTGCAGAGATCCATCTACCTTTCTCCTCTGAATAAGAGAAATATAGGTGTGCACCACCACACGGGGCTTCCTTTTATTTCTGTAACTCCTGGAAAGTTTTTTTCTCTGACTCTTTTAAATTTCTTGTCCTCTTACTTTATTGTACATTATGTTTAATTTCAAATTTGTTTGCTGTTGCTAGGTGTTCCCATGTGTGCCTATGTGTGCCTGTTTGTGTGTGGGAGTGGGGTCACAGTTCAAACATTTTAGTAATTGTGCTTAGCATACAATCCACACCAACTCTTATAAAGGAAAACACATAAGTGGGGTTGGCTTATTATTATCATGGCTGGAAGGGCAACAGCATGAAGGCAGACTTAGAACTGGAAAGGTAGCTGAGAGTTCTACATCAGCATTCACAGGAAGCAGATTCAGCCACCAGGCCTGGCTTGAGCTTCCGAGACCTGAAAGCCCATCCTCACAGTGACATAATTTTTCAAACATTGCCACAGCTATTCTAAGACTACACGTAATAGTACCTCTCCCAAATGGCCAAGCATTTAAACACATGAGTCTATGGGGGAAATTCCTATTCAAACCAGCACAGAAAGACAGCAAAAATGAAGGGACATTTGAGGGATAATATGAAAACCTAATGCAGTAGAAACTTCCTAAAGTATATAATATACGAAGACAAGCTAAATAAAATTACCAAATAACAAAGAGGACACAGAACCCCAACTGGATATTTCTTGTTATCAAAATAAAGCTTCTGGTCCCAGGATTGAGTTACATTTAATTGAGTTGTTGGCCAAAGAAATGTCATGGGAACCTGCTAACAACCCCAGCTATTGCCTGGCTCCAAATTGGCTGACTAGTCCCTTATCTCCAATTAAAATGAATCCATTCTACAGCTTTGACTCCTCTTGGTGAAAATCTATCCCAATTCACCTTCACTAGTGGCCTTTCAGGGCATTTCTGAGGAGACTCTGAACCAGGTTGTATAACTTAGTCAGTCTCCATGACCCTTTCATGCCTTCACAATAGATACCATATGGACTAATTTTGTGCATTTGCAAAACAGTTGCAGGCTCACAATGTAGACTTGACACCCATAGACCAAGGTTCCTGTATCTTCAACCTGAGGAATTATTTTCCTATTGTCTCAGAAAAGTACAAGTGTCACTGCAGTGGTGCTGAGCTCATTAATCATAACTGATTCTACTGCCTCAGCTGAACAGCACACTCAGACATTTAGACTAAATGTTATATGAACGGTCCATAGCCCAGTTCCACTTATTATCCCCTCTAGAATTCCATGATGGAAAACCCCGTTGTCTTCATTTCTCTCATAGGCTTTTGTCATCTAAGCTCACAAGAGAAGAGACCATTAGAATCTGACGCTAATGCTCCACAACTTCCCCCACCCTAAGTTCCAACTGCTTCAACTGTCCTTCCACAGAAATAATTTGAGACAAATTTGCCACATAGTCAGGGTATCTCAACATCCAAATCCTTCAGAAATAATTCTGTTCTAGTTTCTTTTCTGTTGCTGTGATTAAAACCCCTGTGACCCAAAGGGTTAGAAAGTCTTTGTTTTTCATACAGGTTACAGCACATCACTGAAGAAATTTAAGGTGAGACTTGAAGGCACTGGGTTCAAGAGACGTCTGCTTATTATTCCACGCACCTTTAACTCTCATTGAGAAACACATTCACAGCCAAGGAATTAAACATTCTAGCTGCTTGGGCACATTCTTACTTGGCTAACTTTCTTAGAAATCCTGGCCAGGACCACTTTCCCAAAGAATAATTCAACCACAAAGTGAGATAGACAGTCCTACATCAAATAACCATTAAGACAATCTCCCAAAAACAATCTCCCCAGGCCAATATGATCGGAACAATTGCTCAATTAAAACTCCCATCTTAGTGTTTCTAGGCTGAGTCTAGTTGGCAGAATAAGCTAACTGAAGTAGTGAACATTTACAGTAACCAGTAAGCACAATGTGTTTGATGTAAAGTACTTAGACTTGTAATATGGATCAGTTCATAAAACATATTTCAAAATTGTAATGGAAAGTTGTCTATTAGGGATCTGATACTACTGTCACCATCCAAAAATTATAATATAAAATTTACTTCCCTGGTAGACTTTTTGGGGTCCCTTATGTTTACTAACATATCATCACTAAATAGCGAAAGTTTGAGTTCTTCCTTTCCAATTTGTGTCACGTCGATTGTTTTTGTTATCGCTCTAGCTAGAACTTGGAGTACTATAGTGAATTTTAAATATGGAGAAAATAGACAGCCTTATCTTGTTCCTGATTTTAGTGGAATTGCTTTGAGTTTCTCTCCATTTGATGATGGTAGACTTGCTGTATATTGCCTTTATTATGTTTAACATGTTCCTGTATTACTGATCATTCTAAGAGCTTTATCATGAATGAGGGTTGGAGTTTCAGCATCTGGTGAGATGATTATGTGTTTTTTTCCTTCACTATGTTTATATGGTAAACATATCACCTTGATGGATTTTCAGAAGAAAAAATAATTACATCTTGAGATTTGCAGGCAAATGAATGGATCTAGAAAACATCATATTGAGTGAGGTAACTCAAACCCAGAAAACCTAAAATCATATGTACTCATAAGTGGCTTTTATACATTTCAAAGAAAAATCAGTTCACAATCCCAGAGAACTTAGACAATAATGCGGACCATAACAGTGAGATACATGGATCTAGAAGTAGAAAAAGACTAGAATTTTGTATGTTGAACTGTCCCTTCTGGGATTATTCTTACTTGTTCATTATGGATTGTTTCTCATGTGTTCTTGAATTCAGTTTGCCAGTATTTTATTGAGTATTTTTACATCAATGTTCATGAGGGAGATTGGTCTGTAATTCTTTTTCTTAGTTGTGTCTTTGTGTCATTTGGGTATCAGGGTAACTATAGCCTTGTAAGTAATTTAGCAGTGTTCTTTCTTTTTCTATTTTGTAGAACAGTTTGAGGAGCATCTGTATTAGCTCTTCTTTGAAATTCTGGTTGAATTTTGTGCTGAAACAATCTGGCCCTGAGCTTTCTTTGGTTGGGAAGTTTTTGATGACGGTTTCTCCTTATGAGGTATAGGTCTAATTTTTTTTTACCTTGTCTTGAATGTGGTTCGTATCTAAAGAATTGCCAAATTTGTAGAATACAGGTTTTTGAAGTATGATGTGATGATTCTCTGGATTTCCTCCATGTCTGTCATTAAGTCATCTTTCCATTTCTGATTTTGTTTATTTGGATATTCTTTCTCTGCCTTTTGCTTAGTTTGGATAAAGGTTTGTCAATCTTGTTTATGTTATCAAAGAACCAACTTTTTGTCTCATTGAATCTTTGTATGGTTTTCTTTGTTTCTATTTTATTGATTTCAGACCTCAATTTGATTATTTCCCACAACCCTGGGTGAGTTTGTTTCTTTTTTTGTAGACCTTTCAAGAGTTCTGTTAATTCACTATGGTAGGATTTCTCCAGCTTCTTTATGTAGGCATTTAGTGCTATGAAATATCTTCTTATCGCTACTTTCATTGTGTTCCATATGTTTGGGTATGTGGTGCAGTGATTTTCATTAAATATTAGGAAGACTTTAATTTTTTCTTATTTCTTCCTTAACCCAGGGGTGACTCAAATGAGCATTGTTTAATTTCTGTATGTTTTGGGGCTTTCTGAAATTAGTATTTTTGTTGAATTCCAACTTTAATCCATGAGTACCCTATAAAATACATGGGGTTCTTCCAATTTTTTGAATCTTTTGAGGTTTTCTTTGTTTCCTTATATGTGATCAATTTTTAAAAGGTTCTATGAGGTGTTAATAAGAAGCTATATTCTTTGATGTTTGAGTGGAATGTTCTACATATGTCTGTTAAGCCCATCTGAGTCATAACTTCTGTTATTTCTTTTATTTCTCTGTTCAGTTTCTGTCTGATTGATCTTCTATTGGGGAGAGTGAGTTGTTGAAGTCTCCTTTTATTAGTGTGTGGGGTCTGATGTATAATTAAAGCCTTAGTAATGTTTCTTTTTTAAATGTGGGTACCCTTGTATTTGGGCCATAGATGTTCAGAAGTGAGACTACCTCTTTATGGGTTTTTCCTGTGATGATATGAAATGTCCCTTTTTCATATATTTTGATTGACTTTAGTTTGAAGTCTACTTTGTTAGATATTGGGATAGCTTATCCATTCTTTGGTCAAGGGGCATTTAGGTTGTTTCTAGGTTCTGGCTATGACAAATAATGTTGCTATGAAAATAGTTGAACACATGTCCTTGTGGTATGGTTGAGCATCCTTTGGGTATATACCCAAAAGTGGTATTGCTGGGTCTTGAGGAAGGTTATTTTCTAATTTTTTGAGAAATCACCATACTGTTTTCTGAAGGGGTGTACCAGTTTGCTCTACTACCAGCAATGCAAGAATGTTTCCTATTCCCTACAACCTCTCCAGCAAAAATTACCATCAGTGTTTTTGATCTTGGTCATTCTTATAGGTGTAAGATGGAATCTCAGAGTTGTTTTGATTTGCATTTCTTTGATGGATAAAGATGTTGAGCATTTCCTTAAGTGTCTTTCAGTTACACAATGGAGTACTACACAGCAGAAAAAAATAACGACATTTTGAAATTTGCAAGCAAATGGATGGATCTAGAAAACATCATATTTAGTGAGATAACCCAGACCTAGAAAGAAAAAAATTATATGTACTCACTCGTAAGTAGCTTTTAGACATAAAGCAAAGAAAAAAATCAGCCTACAATCCCAGAGAAGCTAGACAACAATTTGGATTCTAAGAGAGACATACGTGGATTCAATCTACATGAAAGTAGAAAAAGACAAGATCTCCTGAGTAAATTGGAAGCATGGGTACTATGGGAGAGAGTTAAAGGATTGGGGGAAAGGAGGGGATTAGAGAAAATGTACAGTTCAATATAATCAACAAAAAAGATATTAGGATAACTACCCACTTGTTTCTTAGGTCCATTTGATTGATAAATCTTTTCCCAACCATATATTCTGAGGTTATGTCTGTCTTTGAGGTTGAGATGTGTTTCTTGTATGTAGCAGGATGATGGATTTTGCTTTCATATTCAATCTGTTAGTCTGTGTCTTTTTTACAGGTAAATTGAGTCCGTTTATACTAAGGGTCATTAAAGATAAATGATTGATTATTAGTCCCTGTTATTTTTGTTTTTGTTGGTAGTGGTGGCATTGTGTGTGCATTTCCCTTTTTTGGGATTTGTTGCTGTCAGATCTTCTATTGCCTGTGTTTTTGTGTGTCTAGCTATCTTCCTTAGGTTGAATTTTTTCTTCTAGTACTTTCTGTAGGGCTGGATTTTTGGATAGGTATTGTTTAAATATGGTTTTTTTCATGGAATATCTTATCTTCCATGTTCATGGTGATTGAAATCTTTGCTGGGTATAGTAACCTGGTCTGGCATCTGTAGTCTCCTCGTCCTCCTAATGCCTGTCTAGTAATTACTGGCTTTTATTGCTTCCATTGAGAAGTCGGGTATAATTCTGATAGGTCTTCCATAAAATGTTACATGGCTATTTTCCTTTTCAGACATTAATATTCTTTGTTTATTCTGCATCTTTATTGCTTTGATTATTACATATTAAGGGGACATTTTTTGGTCCAGTCTGTTTTTGCACTATAAGCTTCTTGTACTTTCATAGGCATGTAATTCTTTAGGTTGGGAAAGTTTTCTTTGATGATTTTGTTGAATATATTTTTGTGCCTTTGAGTTAGACTTCTCCTTCTTCTATCCCTATCATTGTTAGGTTTGGTCTTTTCATGGTATCCCACATTTTCTGAATATTTTGTGTTAGGAATTTGTTGGATTTTACATTTTCTGTTGCCAATAAATCTATTTCCACTGTGGTATCTTCAACACGTGAGATTCTTCTATCTCTTGTATTCTGCTGTTTATGCTTGCATGTGTGGTTTCTGGTCACATACCTAAAATTTCCATTTCCAGAACTTCCTTGGTTTGTGGTTTCTTTATTGCCTTTATTTGAGTTTTAAAGTCTTGAACCATTTTCTTCATCTGTTTGATAGGTTTTTCCTGGTTTTATTTAAGGGATTTGTTGATATCTTCCCATTTTGTGTGTTTGTCTTTTATTTCACTTCTTTGAGGGATTTATTCTTTTCTACTTCAAGGGCCTCAATTATCTTCATAAAGGTATTTTTAAGGTCATTTTCTTCTGATTCATCTGTGTTGGCTGTTCAGGTCTTACTGTTGTAGATCCACTAGTTTCTGGTGGTATGGTATTGCTTTTTATGTTATGTGTATTCTTTCCTTGTTTTATACCCATTCATCTCGCATTTTAATTGGTATAGATGTAGTCTGCGCTTTAGGGAATCTCTCTCGCTCCAATTGTTATAGTTGGGGACAGTGGCTCCATTGAACTTTGTCAGGTGAAGGCAGAGCAGAGACTCATGTTAATTACTCCAAGTACACGTGGGACCAAAGATGAAATGGTTACTCTTCAAGGTGCAAGTGGGGCCACAAATCCAGTGGTCACTCTTCCAGGTGCAGGTAGGGCCATGTTTCCAGTGGTTGATCTTCTGGGTGCTGGTGGGGACTGAGGTTCCAGTGGTCACTGCAGTAGCAGGGTATCATGTATAGAGATATAGTTTTTGCAATTGGGGTAAACTGAATAAGGATGCATGAGCTATTCCTGAATTGGTTCTTAGCACTTTTTATTCACATATAATTGTTTCAGATCCTCCCACCCCCAGCTGAAGAATGGATAAAGAAAATGTGGTACATTTACACAATAGAGTATTACTCTCAGAATTGACAAAAAATAGCATCATGAAGTTTGTAGGCAAATGGATGGTACTAGAGAAAATACCTCTTGAGAGAGGTAACTTTCTTGAGAAAGGCAAACAGCATATGCTCACTCATAAGTGGACATTAGATATAAAGCAAAGGAGAACCAGATTATAACCCACAATCCCAGAGAATCCAGGTAAAAAGAAGTAACCAAAGAGGGACACACAAGGAAGGCCCCAAGAAAGGGAAATAGTTAAGATCTCCTAAGTGAGTTGGGAGGGGGTAGAAAGGTGGGGAAGCAGATGGCCCATGAGAGATCAATATGGCTGAGTGGGAGAGGGACAGGATGGGATAACAATAAAAGAGGTATATTGATAGAGGGAAAGATTATAGGGTTAGAAAGAAACCTGATGCTAGGAAAACTCCCAGGAATCTACAAGGATGAACGCAGCTAAGACTCCTTAATAATGGAGGTGGAGCCTGAATTGGCCTGCCCTTGTAATAAGATTAGTGACTATGCTAAGTGTTATCATAGAACCTATATCCAGTAATTTATGGAAGCAGATGCACAGATTTACAGACAAGCACTAGACTGAGCACCTGGAGTTAAGTTGAAGAGAGGGAGGAGGGGTCATGTGAACAAAGGGGATTCAGATCATTATGGTTAAAATCACAGAGACAGCTGACCAGAGTTGGTTGAAGCACACAGAATCTGGACTGACAGCTAGGGAATCTGATAACACTGAACTGGGCCCTCTGAATGCAGTTGTCAGGTGTGTGGCTTGATCTGCTTATGAGGCCCCTGGCAGTGTGACCAGGACTTCCCCTCGTGTATGAACTGGCTGTTGGAGCCCATTCCCTATGGTGGGGTACCTTGCTCAGCCTTGATGCAGGGCACACGATCCTGGTCCTTCTCAAACTTGATATGCCAGACTACATTGACTTCCCAAGGGAAGTTTTACTCCCTCTAAGGAGTGGATGGAGGAGGGATGGCGAGTGGTGGGGAGGAAGAAGAAGAGGAAAGAGGGTGAACTGCAGTTGGTATAAAATAATGCAATCTGAGAATGACCTTGAAGCTCCTCCCTCCATTTGCTAAATGCGGAGATTATGAGTACAAACTTGGTTTTAACTTTTAGGGATTTAGACTTAACTTTTTATGAAGTATTGGCTCTTTCCTTTTTTCCTCCCTCACCAATAGTATTTTGGTATCTCTGCTTTTGGTTCTTCTTTAAACCACAAAGTTTATTCTTTTCTTCATTCACGAATTCTCAGACTCTAATTCCTAAAATATATGTACCTAGCAGAGCATTTTATGCCTATTTCTTTATGAAGCCCTAGAGTTTCATCAAATCTCAGTAGAAAAATACATAACTTATTGTCAGAAAAGCAATATCTAGCAAACAGTGCAAATATTGTTTTTCAGTTGAAATTTTAGCAGAGATAGTTTAACTCCATATATATTTCAGTAGTGTTTAAAAGCAATGCATAAATGATATAAAAGTTAAAAGTCTCTCTGAAAAAAGGCATTTTCCTTATTTTTATTCTTTGAGTACTTAGTGTATTTTGCACATGGTCAATCCACCTAGTCAATAATTCATTATTATTTAAATCTTAAATATAAAAACTTTGCACAATAGAAAATATAACTTCAGTGAAACACTCCCCTAAATGTTAAGCTTTGGATATTATTTGTAAATTTGTGTTTTTTTTTTAAAAAAAGGGTTTATTTTTTTTGTGTGTGTGTATGAGTTTTGGGTCATCATATATTCATGGCCATAAAGGTTTTTTCTTGTTGGTAATGGGAACAGAACTTGGGTCCTAACTGATGAGCCATCCTTCCAGCCCTGCCTTTGAATATTTTAAGTTAACTATAGGATCTACTCCTTAAATTTTTATAACACCATGTGTACTGCTATAGAGTAGATAAGATCACTTTTGCAGAAAAGTTGAAAAAACCTTTTAAAACAATTTTAATAACAATGTAAATAAAGACTGGGAGTGGACAAAGTAGTCATTTACATGATTAGTATACTAGTAATAAAAGATTTTAAAAAACAATAGTTACAATCTGTTAGATGGTTATCACTATAAAACAAAACTCATTTGTGAAAAATAAGTATTCAAGTAAAAGCAGGATGATTTTGAAAACTGATAAAAATGTCTGGTTATTGTACATTCTCCATTTGTGATAAAAGAATATTATACCACAAGATAATATGATCCATATGAAGCAGGTGGTTAAGAAGCAAATAAATTACTAACAGATTTCTAATTATAATACACTCTTAGTCTTTCATGATAAACAACAGATGTGTGTTTACAAAAATACATTATAGTAGAATCAGGTCAATAGAGTCTAAATGAACAAGGCTTAATTTATCTGTACTCTCTTTTGAATTCTAGGGGATAGCCTATTTAAAAGAGACACCATATAATGCAGCATGAGTGCAAAGGAAATTAATTTAAATGGGCCACATAATATAATTTTCATTAATTATCTGAATAGAAAGGGAGGTATTTCAGAATGCAAACACAAACAGGGAAAGTAAAAGAACAATATATTAAAGCAGAGGAATAAAGGAATATTCCAGAATAACAGAGAACTCAATGCAACTATCCATTTATTTTATTTTTATTTTTATTTGTTTTAAGTTTGTGTGTGTGTGTGTGTGTGTGTGTGTGTGTGTGTATTTTCAGACATGTATATTTCATGATAGATTTATGGCCATAAGAAGACAATTTTTAGGAGTTGGTTCTTCCCTTCAACCATGAGGGTGCCAGAGATGGAATTCAGGTCATCTGGCTATGTAACAAGTATCTTTACCTGACTCTTTTATTTCATTGGCCTGTCTGTTTGTAAATATGGTTAGTAAGTGGAGGGAGTTCACTATTTGAATTTATCTAAAAAAATCAGAGATATTTATATGTCATATTATCTTAAGTTTAAAGTGTTGTTAAATGAGAAGTCACATTTACTTTTATGAAAAAATATTTAAATTAGTTAAGAAAAGTTTACTAGTATCAGCAAAATGCATCAAAAGGAAATCAGTACAAAGAAAGCTTTAAGTCAAGGCCTCACCAATTCCAATTGTATTAGTATTGTGTCTCAACTCTCAAAACTAAATTTTAAAAATCTTAGGCTTAACATGCAGGTTTGAAATGAATCTATAAACTAGTATGAACATTTCTCTTTGAATTGGAATTAGTTCTTTTGAGTTCTGACGAAAAGTATGTATACCCAGTGTATTCACTACAGTGTGCTTCAAGAGCCACTTGCCACACTTAAAATTATTAATTCACATAATATCACTCTTGAGTATACTACCGAAAAATGTCCATTGAGAAAAGCAGAAGCAAATAGTTTTAGTTTATTTCATATTCCCCGCTAGAAGAAAAGGTTGCGTGAGGAACCCTGAAGAGGTAATTTTTGCAATCCGGATTTCAAAAACTCATATTGCAAAACAGATCCCCCAGCTTCCTTTAGAGTTATAGACTGCTCTCGATTGTTCATTGGTTGCCTGTGGAATTTTTGGCCAAAATAACTCAAAAGTTCCTACAATACTAATCATATCCATCCACCCATGCTGTTCTGACCGCTGTAGCCGGTCCCACTGCAGACAGACTATCCAGGCGGCAGCTGACACTCCCCATGCCTTGCTGCACCTGGCAGCTATAAGACTTGTTGCTAGCCGCAGCTGTTGAATGTAGGAAGAGTTCTACATTTCTTTGTTGCATGTTTCCCTTGTCTTTGATATGGCTGCCACTGCTTTTCTATGGATGACAATGTCAACTTCTCCTGTCACTCTTCCATTAGGGCCAGTCTCAATATGAACTCTCACAGGGTTCAAGGGAGAGAAGTTTTAAGTCTTGTTCTTTTTTGTTCCTTGTTTTGTTTGCTTTTTGCTATTGTTTTTGTTTTTTAAAGACAAGGTTTCTCTACAGCTTTGGTGCCTGTCATGGAACTAGCTCTCATAGACCAGGCTGGCCTCGAACTTATAGAGATCCGCCTGCCTCTGCCTCCCAATTGCTGGGACTAAAGGCATGTGCCACCACCGCCTGGCGTAAAAGTCGTTCTTAGTTGCTTTGTAGGGCAGCCCTCTCAGGTGGACACACTAGAGGGTGGTACTCTGCCCTGTGAACTTGCTGAATCCATATCTGTGGTCATACATCCCTGAAAGACAGTTGCTGAAGTCTCCGTCAAACAGATCAATGGTGAAGCCATAGCCACCATGGAGGCTACTGTATTCTTCACTATAGGCACAGGACCTCATGTTTTCTAGACTTGCCTTTTTCAGAGTGTCAGTGTACCTTGGGGTTATGCCATGCTGGTCATTGTTCCCAGGCCTTTGCACAGACATGGACAGAGGTAGACCAAAGTATGACCTAACTGCCTCCTGACTGCTTTCGAACACTGTAATTTACTTGTGCCCTATCCACTCCGAATCCCTTTCCCAGCTAACTCCAGTGAGGCAGACTAGAGCCTCCTCCAAATATAATGTGATTCTATTTGGCACAGTTTTCAACCCTTAGAAATACTGAATTGTTTCTTCCTTTGTGCCTGCAGACAAACGGGTGTCCCTTAAGCCTCATAAAGCCATCATCGGTATGGTCAGTGTTGTTTGGACCACTGTGCATCAACCCTCAATCCTTGTTGGGTCTATGTGGCTTGACCACCCCAATATACTAGTGTACCAGACTTTCCCTGTCTTTTTTTCAGAGCTAATTTTATATCATATTCTGTAAACTCAAGTTAACAAAAACCTCATCACTATACCTTCCTTCTTTAGGAGAAATGAAATGAACACCTGAGACCCCATCATGAATTGTGCAGTTGGAGAGGAAGGGCTATACATCCTCAACTAAGCATGAGCAGGGTAGGCCACAGAGTCTGACCACATAGTCTTCACCTCCCTTAGTCCCATCATCATGGATCATGGACATTTAAAAGGGCTGGTGTCACACAAGTCTGGGCAGCATTTTTGTAGCTTAAGGATCCACCACAGATGCCTTTGGTGTGAAAACTTTATGGAATATAACAAATTTTCCATGGAGGAAGTACAAGTAACTTCTATTTTTAATAAACAGCTTGGTTTTTGAACCTCAACTCTATCTGACACTTTTAAAATGCAGCTTTACTCATAATAGAATCTAGAAACAGCCTTGATGCCCGGAATCCACATTTACTTTTAAAATGGAAATCATGTGAGAGAATTAAGTTTAACACTAAAGTAGACTGTAAATAATTTGATAAGATTTTTAAAACATGTGCATTTACATAAGAAAGTGTTACTGAGCTGTTTAAAAAAAAAAACATGAAATTTGCAGGCAAATGGATGGAACTAGATAAATGCGGAAATCCACAGTTAAACATTATGTGGAAAGGGTCTAAATTGGATTTCTCCATCAGGTCCCTCCCCTGAGAGCTTAGGAATCCCAATGAAGAGGGAGAGGCAAGATAGGCATCAGAGCGCTAGAGGACACCAGGGGGACATGACCTGCTGGATCTACTAAGCAGGGTTCACGTGGGCTTACAGAAGCTGAAGCAGCAAGCATAGGACCTGCATAAGTCTGTGTCAGAGCCTCTGTCTTTGTGGCTGTTATCTTGGTGTTTTTGTAGGACTTGTAACTGTGGGAGCCGGTGTGTCTTTGACGCTTTTGCCTGCCCTTGCCACTTTTTTCCTCCTCTTGTTGTTCCTCTGTGTAAGGGCTTTTGCTTAGTTCTATTGTGTTTTGTTTTGTTTTGTTAGGTAGTTGCCGTCTTTTAGAGGCTGACCTTTTCTGAAGAAAGACCGGGAGAAGTGCATCCAGGGCAGAGGAAGGCTGTATTAGGGGGAGATTGGAGGACTGGAGGGAGGGGAAACTTTGCTTAGGACATATTTTATCAGAGAAGAATCTATCCTCAGTCAAAAAAAATTAATAAATAAATAATGTATATGTAACTCAAATATTTTGGTTGCTCATCTGTTCCTATCATTGGCTGTTAAAATATAATTTCAGCTTATTTTAAAATGCTAATTAGCTGTAACTTCAAGGCCTGCAATATGCTATTAAGTAGAACTAATGTGTTAAATTTCTGGGGGCTTTAATTTATTCCCATATTTATGTCATGTTAATGGATTTTAAGTGATTGCATTGATGATGTCAAAATATTTTCTGTTTAATGAAATGAATTACTCATTACTAAAGTTTTAGTAGAATTGCCCTTTTTACCATGTTGATCCTCCCAATCCACGAGGAAGGGAGATCATTCCATCTTCTGGTATCCTCTTCAATTTCTTTCTTCAAAGACTTAAAGTTCTTGTCAAATAAATCCTTCACTTCCTTGGTTAGAGTTACTCCCAGATATCTTATGCTATTTGTGGCTATTGTGAAAGGTGATACTTCTCTGATTTCCCTCTCTGCTTCCTTATCCTTTGTGTATAGGAGGGCGACTGATTTTTTGGAGTTGATCTTGTATCCTGCCACTGAAGGAATTTTTCAGCTGTAGGAGTTCTTTGGTGGAGTTTTTGGGGTCGCTTATGTACACTATCATATCATCTACAAATAATGAAAGTTTAACTTCTTCCTTTCCAAATCTAATCCCCTTGATTCCCTTATGTTGTCTTATTGCTATTGCTAGAACTTCAAGCACTATATTGAAGAGATAAGGAGAGAGTGGACAGCCTTGTCGTGTTCCTGAATTTAGTGGGATGGCCTTGAGTTTCTCTCTGTTTAATTTGATGTTAGCTGTCGGCTTGCTGTAAATAGCCTTTATTATATTTAGGAATGACCCTTGTATCCTTAATCTCTCCAAGACCTTTATCATAAAGGGGTGCTGAATTTTGTCAAATGCTTTTTCAGCATCTAATGGGATGATCATATGGAAACTTCAGAGACAAGTATTTCCAACTGAATACAAGAGATGGAAGAAAAAATCTCGGACTGTGAAGATACTATAGAGGAAATAAAATCACAGATTAAAGAACAAAACAAATCCAACAAATTCTTAACACAAAACATCCAGGAAATCTGGGACACCATGAAAAGACCAAACTTAAGAATAATTGGGGTAGAAGAAGGAGAAGAACTACAACTCAAAGGCCCAGAAAATATATTAAACAAAATTATAGAAGAAAATTTCCCCAACCTAAAAAAGGATATTCCTATGAAGCTACAAGAAGCCTACAGAACACCAAATAGACTGGATCAAAAGAAAGCATCCCCATGCCATATAATAATCAAAACACAAAACATACAGAATAAAGTTTTAGCCCATTAACATTTTATAAACTTTTTTTTCAGTTTTCTAAATAATGAATTTTCCATGGGTAGAATCAATACCTTACAAAATCATTTCTTTTATTCAAATTGACATGATAATATTATGGTTATTCAGGATTGATGCAACCAAATAACAAAAAAATATAGAACCTGCTTTCTCTATAAAAAATTATAGCACAATTGATATTTTTAGGGCTTATTTTACATTAAAGCACAACTACAGCAGCGAGAAATGATTTTTGACAGTTGTTTAGAGGCTTTAAAACTTCAAATAAGTTAAAGAATTCTAAGCAAGATTATAGCTTAAATGTTAGTAAGTCCTTTACTAGGGACTGTGCAAACATATTCTAAATATGTAACTTAATCTTTTCTAGGATTTACTAATGGAAAAAGTCACCTAAAATAAAAGCAAATGTCTAATTTGCATGTTGAACGTCAGAAAACAACAGACATACATCTCTGCTAGGGCAAGTGGCAAAACTCCTAGTTACAAGGAGCCTAGGGTGTAACTACAATTATAAAAATGAAGGAAAAAAAACACATGACTATTGAAGAACACTCAAATTTCTGTTCTTTGGTCTTTCTAGGTGTCAAAAGGAATTCTCCTAAACTTCTTCTAATACACATAGGATTCAGTTTAGAAAGTGTTTGTGAGCTGTCTTCTAATGTAACTATATGTTGAGGATAGTGATAAAATTTTATCAACTCAGTTACATCCCCTTCAGGCTTCATTCTTATTATTTAGACAGGAGATTCTGAAAAATAACTTGATGGTGTGTGGGGTTTGTGTGTGTGTGTGTGTGTGTGTGTGTGTGTGTGTGTGTGTGCATGCACACACACGCACATTTGCATGCTCTCAGCAGTGTATAGATTAGTAGCAGTCAGAGGTTGGATGTTTCCCCCACTCACCCTGGAGTTCATCTGTAGGTGAGATCAGATGTCAGGCCACTGAGTCCTTAACATCCACCTGTCTCCCTTTCACTAGGGCTTGATGTGGAGTTTCACACAGCATTGTCTAGTATTTCACAAGAACTATGAGGACCCAAACTTAAGTTCTTCTATGTAACTAACAATTTTCTTACACATTGCACCATCTCTACAGAATAGGATTCATTTTTTCTTAGTTTTATAAGTAACATGTTGGTTGTTTATAAGGGAGTTTTTATTCTGCTGTAATTCAGAAAAATTAAAAGTTGGAGTTTTCATTGTTTATTTCATAAATCAGTTGCATATACCTACTCATGTCTTGAAAGAAGTTTCACTTCTTCCTGGTTTATTACAAGCAGTAATAATGATACATTTTGATGAATTATATTTCATCATTCCTCCTGTTACATTCTCATGAAAATTGAAACACGGCTTCATGATGATTGTGTGTTACAGCATATGGTATCTAATAAAGACAGAAAAATTCTCTTTTAAATTACTCATAAATGATTTTACCATTCCTGCTTCAAAAGTACACTTATAAATCCATGGTTTTATTTCTTGAAATAATGAATAGCAGAACTTTATTTAAATCCTTGGATATTTACTAAGCTAGGCATTATGTATTTACAGAATATGAATTTCAAAGCTACATAATCACAGTGCCATCTCTTACTGCCACTATGAAAATTTGGGGTGAAAGTATCAAAGAATATATGAATTTGAAAGTTATTAATAGTTTTTTATTTATTTCATTACTTAGGAAACACTGTTGTCAAAATTTTTAAGTTCTTATTTAAGGAAAGAACAGTTAATGTTTTACAGTTGTGTTAGCAATAATCGTGTGAAAGGTATTAATAGAGGATGGGTCATGAAATTGGCGTATGAATCTATGTGTTTCTTCATTTTAGTAATGTATCACCCATTCTAACTAATAAAGCATTGACAGAATTATAATGGGGTCTGTGACTGAAATAGTTCAACATCTTCCTGTACAAGATATATTATATATATTATGTAAATTGTGACATTTTCAACACTTTTATAAAAGACTGAACCTTCATGAAAAATTGTAAAATTAAAATAGAAACTAATAAAATGCTTAGAATATATATATATATATATATGAATTTATATATATTCAGATATATTATATCAGATATACCTTTACTGTGCTTTAATTTTAATTTGTCTAATGTCATCCAAACAGGGAAATAGAAAACCAAATGATAAAATTGATGGTATAACTTTGTCCTTTTGACCCAACCTAGAATCTCGTTGAGATGAGAATGACAGATTTATTTGATTGTCTTGTAGACATGTCTGTGGTAAATTGCCTTGATTGTTAATTGATATGGGAAGACTAGGCTCACTGTGGGCAGCACCATTCCCTAGGCATGAGTCCTGAACTATATAAGAGTGGAGAAAAATTAGTTCAAGCAAGCAAGCAAGCAAGCAGCATCCATGAATACACTGCTCTCTGCTTTTGACTGGATAAAATGTGACCAGATCTTTCAAGCTACACAGCTGTCATTTCCTAAGAGTGATGAACCAGATGAACCATAACATAAAATTGGGAGAAAAACAAAAAGAAAAACCATCCTTCTCACCCAAGTTGCTTTTTATTGAAGTATTTTATTACAACAACAGAAACAAAAGCAGAGCAATGTTTTAGGTTTACATTTTAATCAAAATTAAAATATGATAGTGTTCCAAGTGCCACATTGGTCTGCCAACTGTCAAGGACCAGCCTTGATGAAATTTGCACATTTTAGGGTAGGAGCATTAGTGTAACTGGAAGCTGATCAACTCCTAATATCAGGGCCATGGGTTTAAGCCGCATGTTGGGCACCATGTATAACTAGAGACGGCTTGTTCATTTCCCGGCCACCCAGACCTGACTAATCACACAGAAACTATATTAATTACAAAGCTATTTGGCCTATTTGCTCAGGCCTCTTATTGGCTAGCTCTCCCGTCTTAAAATTAACCCATTTCTACAAGTCTGTGTTTCACCATGAGTCTAGGGCCTGCTGATAAAATCTGGCATCTGTCTGTCTCCTTTGGCAGCTATATGGTGTCTCCTTGACTCCACCTCTGTGTATCTCTATTTTGATCCTGCCTGGCTGTACTCTGTTAGGCCATTGGCTTAAACAGCTTTATTCATCAATAAATAAAATAATCACAGAAAATGTAGGACACCCCACATCACATGAGGATTAGATTATTAAGAAAAAAGGAAGAGAGATATGAGAGAAATAGAAGTTAGAAACACAGAACATCATCAGGAGGAAAATTCAGTGAATACTGAACTGCCTGCTTTTATTTTCCACATGCTTATATACGTTACTCTAAAAGACGAAGGGAGATGCAACAGACTTCCTTAACATGATTTACAAAGTAGACTTGAATTCTTTGACCTTTCATCCAGGTGGAAGGGATCCACCACTATACTCAAAATACTAATTAACCACACCCAAAATCAGGATCTCTTGTTTGTAGCCACAGCTGGTCTCAGCAACTTTGAAAGAGCAAAAATTGGCTCAAACTCTGACATTTAATCAAGGTGGAACAGACTCACAACTGTGGGCCCTGACATAATAAATAAAGTAAATGGACTATATTGCTCTGAATGCCTACCCCCAGCCAGGCAAATCCTTTCACACAATGTTGGAAGTCAATGACTATGTTTTTCAAAATAACTTAGGGAAAATAGCATTATGCAACTCCCATTACAGGGTCCTCTATAGCTGCTGGGATAGGTTCACCTAGGAGGGCAGGAGGATGCACAGGCTTTCAGGACAAAGGAATGCTTCAGTGGGTCTTGGGGACAAATGTTAACACTTGCCTGTTTTTTAAGAATCATCTTATTTTCTTTTTCTTTCTTTTTTTATTTTATTTTTTTTAAAAGAAAACAAACTATCTTTTTTCATTTTACATACCAATCCCAGTTCCCACTCCCTCCCTTTCTCACATTCCCTCCACCTTCCTCCCACCTCACCGGCCATCCACTCCTCCAAGAGAGTAAGGCACATTGCATTGGGGAAGGTTCAAGGCCCTCCCTACTATGTCTAGACTGGGCAAGGTATCTATCCAAAGAGAATGAGTTCCCAAAATGGCAGTACAACCAGTAGGGAAAATCCTGGTGCTACTACTGGTGTCCCCACAATCTTCCTTAGCCATACAACTGTCACCCACATTCAGAGGGTCTAGCTTCAGCAACCATTCTGGGTAGTTACAAAACTTCCCTGGACATTGCTTAGTATTTTAAGGAACAACTCTTTCAATCTTGAGGTGGAAGGGAAAAACAAAACATAAGAACTTTTAAAAGTTTGTATTCTGTATTTTAAATAATGGAAAGAATGTAGAGCTGGGGACTTATGGGTATGCTTATAATTTTAGCTGAAATGCTACGGATTTTTATAAAAGTGTGATATTTTAGGGAATATTATGAGCATTCAGTGTTCTGATGAATAAACATGATAGGGCTTAGAAACTTAAAACAATAATTTTTGAAGTTATAGAAGGGTTTCTTACTTTTTTTTTTTCCTTTTCTGTCTTTGCTTATTGAGACAGCGTCCCTTTATGCAGCTCCGACTGTCTTGGGACTCAGAATTTAGAACAGCCTGATTTCGAACTAATAGAGATCTACCTGCCCCTGCCTCCTGAGTGCTGGGATGAAAGGCAGGAACTACCACTCATGGTTAAGGAAATACCTAAGGTCTCTTAGTACCCTCCTAACATCATTTGGAAAAATTTAAAAATAAATTTATCCCAGGTTTTCAACACAGATTTCAAAGAAAACCCAAAACAAGTATCACAACTTAACATAATAAAACATTCCATTTAAAAGCTGTTGTTTTACTCACATGCATGGATGTATCAAAGAATTGACTTCTTCTAAACTTGGAAAAAACAGGTAACAAGTGTATGCTTAGATGCAGTAAACTTTTCTAATTTGTATGCAAATACTTAAAATATAAAATTAATGAATTGATGCTGTATATATGACTCTAAGCAGTGCTTCTAGACCAGTTTTCATTCATTATGTAAAATTCCTCTCATAGTCAACTTATAAATTAATAGTCATAAAAATATTTGGTTGTAGCTATAATGTTGTAACTAGCAGCTATTCTAAACCAGGGGAATTCAGCAAGCATCAGTTATTTGTTTCTATTTTTTAAAATGCATTCATTTATCTGCTCTGTGTGTGTGTGTGTGTGTGTGTGTGTGTGTTTCTTCTTGTGTGTTTGTGTGCTGTCTGTGTCACAGCATGGGTATAAAAATCAGAGGAAAATTTGGGGGCATTGGTTCTGTCCTTCTACATATGAGTCCCAGTAATTGAGCACAGATTGCTGGGCTTAGTGGCAAGTGCTTTAAATACTGAGCCATCTGGCCCGTTCCATTTTATGTTCATAGAGCACAGTGGTCGCTGAGGCATCTGTGGCTTTGAGACACTTTGCTCCCAGATTTCACATGACAGGTTGTGAGCAAGTCTTCTTCACACTTGTCCTAGTCTGTGGTTTGTTCTATATGGTCAGTGGATCATTGTCATATGGAGTTCTCAAGATGAATAGCAGAAAAGGAAGAGGGATAGCGGAACTCTTAAAGCTTGCAATATGTAATGCTTCCTGGAAGAAAATGTAAAAACATATCTTCACCTCAGAGAGAGCACCGGTGACAAAAAAGACAAAAAAAAAAGATGTAATTTCAACCAAGTATACTTTAAGGAATAACTTTAAGTTGTTCAAGTGCTTTAAGGAACATGAATCATGATGAATCAATGAATTAATTGTAGTCAATAACAGGAACACAATTGTTTCAGGCCACTAACTGCACCACTGAATAGTTCACCTTATGCCAGGTGGTGACACACAAAAGCTCTGTTGTGGAAATACCCTGTAGCTCACACCATGGATGAGTCTCCTCTCTCCCAGCAATCACTGACTCCTTACATAACCTCAATTTGTGACTTCATGAGTCTTTCAGAGTTGGTAGCTTCCGGAGTCTTGTTAGCCTCCTTTCTCTCTCCAGAGGCTTATTTCAGAGCATAGTAATTAACAGCATGCTCTCAGCTGGTGCTGTATCAGGTGTAGAATTTTTAAGAGCTATGATCCGCAGGTTAATTGGAGTATTTAATTAATTGTTTATGTATGTTTCTTTTCCTTACAATTGGCTATTAGTTATTGTGCCGAACCATATGCTGCCATTGTTTTAACTGATCAAAATAAAAAGAAAGTATTTCACCAACTTTACAAAGAATGCCTGAAATCTTAGTAATAATATATCTGGTCATATGAATTTTAAAACAAAGTAAAGTTGAATGTTCATTTTTAATATTTTTAAAACAATGTCAGTAATAGATTTGTATTGTGGTTTCTTATATCTTATAAGGTTATTCAAATTTGATAATGATAAATTGGAGCTAAGAGAGTTAAGTATATTACTCAAAATTAGAAAGTAGTTCACAGAGCGTGCCAAGCCTCCTAGCTGGGTGTAATGTAGTAGAATCAGTGTTTCTGCACTCTCTCCAACATGCTTTAGTGTGATTTTGTCTAATGCAGTCTTAATTAAAGAACAGTCTTACAAACCTTTCTATGTCTATTTGAAAAAATAGAAAACAGCACCTTACAAACTGATGTAATAAGTCTTTACATCTTCAGTTTTTCATTATTGCATGTTCTTTGTTTATTGTTTCCTGTCTGTCTGATTGGTAATCCTTCTGAGAGTAACTTTTTCTGAACAGTTACTTCTACTGTGTCAAACTGGGATGAAAATGAATGGATAGCACCAAATAGACTCCCAGTGAACTCCTGGCATTAGTACACAAAGACTCGCTGAGTCACAACTGATTGACTCAATTGGCTATCTCAACTTTCAGGCAATTACACTTTTCACAGACCTAGATTAAGTAATACTAATGTGTATTTGGAAGCACTGAAAACCAAGTACCTAAATAACCACAGTCAACTTGAACTACAAGAACAAAGCTGCAGAAATTCCGATGTATTCATACATTCCAAGACAAACTACGGACCCTAGTAACAGAAACAAAACAAAGAATTGCATAACAGCAACAAAAGTCTGACCATAATACTGGTAAATAAAAATAGAAACTGATGAGAGGAATGGAACTGTGAGTCCACAATAAACCCACGCAGCTACAGCCCACTGAGTCATCAAAGACCAGGTGTGCATTCCCAAAAGGACAACCACTGTAATCTACAATGCTGAGAGACTGGATCTCCACAAGAAGGATGCTGCGAGGTAACTCTCATTTTTTATCCTGTACACAAATCCACAAAAAAGGGATCAAAGGCTCAGTGTAAGACTTGATACTATGACAAAAACAAACAAACAAACAAAAAAAACACAAGCTAGTGGAAATACATTAGTCACGGGTGGCTTGGCAGTGATCTTTTTAAAAGTGTTTTTACAGATAGGTCATTTTTATTGCAGTATTATTTTATCTGAACAAAAATTAAGAAGTATATTGAGTAACAAGTAATTCTCTGCCTTTGCAATTATTTCTCTCATACTCAGAATCCTTGGATTTCTTTTATATATTTTGTAGTGTGGAGTCATCCAGCTGTTACCCATGTAAATATTGCAACATCCATTACCAACTTTTAAAATTTTTATTGAGCTCTAGATTTTTCTCTTCTCCTCTCCCTTCCTCCTTCCTCCCCTTCAACCCTCTCCCAAGGTCCCCATGCTCCCAATTTACTAAGGAGATTTTGTCTTTTTCTACTTCCCATGTACATTAGATCTATGTATGTCTCTCCTAGGGTCCTCATTGCTGTCTAGGTTCTCTGGGATTGTGGTTTTTGGGCTGGTTTTCTTTGCTTTATGTTTAAAAAACCATGTATGAGTGAGTACATGTGATAATTGTCTTTGTGGGTCTGGGTTACCTCACTCAAAATGATGTTTTCTAGTTCCATCCATTTTTTTTTTAAAAAAAAAACTATTTAATGACTTTTATTTATTTATATTTTTATTTTTGGAGTTTTTTTATTTAATATTTTAAAAATTTCCATCTCCTCCCCTCCTCTTTCCCCTTCCCTCCCCTCCCTTTCACCCATCCCCCCACTCCCTCCCTCTCCAGGCCAAAGACCCAACAGGGTTCCCTACCCTATGTTATGTCCAAGTTCCTCCCAACTCCCCCCAGGTCCAGGAAGGTGAGCAACCAAACTGACAAGGCTCACACAGAGCCCGTACCTGCTGTAGAGTCCAAGCCCATCGCCATTGTCCTTGGTTTTTCAGTCAGCCTCCACCGTCAGCCATACTATCAGCCACATTCAGAGAGTCCCGTTTGGTTGCATGTTCCATCAGTCCCATTCTAAGTGGTTTTGGTGATCTCCCGTTAGTTCTGTCCCACCGTCTCAGTGGGTGAACACACCCCTCACGGTACTGACTTTCTTTCTCATGTTCTCCCTCTTTCTGCTCCTCATCAGGACCTTGGGAGCTCAGTCCGGTGCTCCAATATGGGGCTCTGTCTCTATCTTCATCCATCGCCAGGTGAAGGTTCTCCTTCTCCTTCCTTTTTTTTTTCTTTTTTTCTTTTTTCCTTTCCTTTTCATTCTATTTTATATTTATGTTTGTTTGAGACAAGGTTTAACAGCATACTCCTGTTTGTGTTGAAACTCACTTTGTAGAACAAGATGGCATTAAGCTTACAGAGATTCACACACCTCTGCCTTCCTAGTTCTTCCACCACTATTCCTGGAAGAGTTTTCTTGAGAAAGGAAAGAAAGTTTATCCTATAGCTGTGAAAATGCTTATTATTGTCTTTAAAAATACTGAGAAAAAAACAGTATTTATACACACACACACACACACACACACACACATATATATATAGAGAGAGAGAGACAGAGACAGAGACAGAGAGATACTATTTCATCTGAGACTGAGTGGTTAAAATAAATTTCAAAGTCAAATAGCAAAGGCTGTGCTGGAGTAACCATGCATTAAGAACACTTTCTACTTTTGTGGAGGACCATATATTAGCTCCCAGTACACAATCAGACAAATCAGAGTACCCATACATCCAGCTCTAGGGCATCTGACTTCCTCTCTGACCTCTGCAGGAATCTGCACTTAGGAGTGCACAAACTGGAACATAAATACACACATCATTTAAATATATAATACTGAATGCTAATAAGGATATAAAAATAAGGAACTCATGTTCCCTTGATGGTAATTCAAATTATCGACACTGATATTATGGAAAATTTTGGAAGTTCCTCAGAAATCTAAAAGTAGTTCTGGGATAGGATCCAACTATATGACTTCTGGGCATTTAGCCAAAGAAAATGAAGTCATCATGCCAAAGATAACTTGTAAGTCCACTATTTACAATTGCCAAAACATAGACTCAGTGTAGAAACCCATTTGTAGATGAATGAGTAAAACTTGGAGTGTGTACAAAAATCAAGTAATTCAGCCACATTCAGAGAAGTGGAGAGAATTCTTAGCAATTTGTGCTCAGATCAATAAACTATGCTTAGAAAGACAAATGCCACTTGGTCAGTCCCTTACATGAAGTATTATAAAAATTAAATGAATCCTGAGTGTATATGTTGGACACAGAGGCTAGATTTGACTTGCACATTTTCTATAGATGCTACTTCATGCATTTAAGATAAGTTATTTAAAGCATGCATATGTAACTTTTTGTTCATTAGATTAATGACAGAGAACACAAGGAATAGTGTAAGAACAAAAGTCTCTGAATCTTTCTGTGATGACTGTATACATTACATAACAGTCAGGCTTTACAAAATCATTTTAACTATAAAATTATTTTTCTAAGTCTATTATATCTTTTAAATTCTAATTAGATCTAACTTTGTTGTTATCAAAACTTTAAAATTACACTGAGGGCACTTGAAATAACCATTTTAATTTGAGAAACAAAATTTTAAAATAAACTCTGTGATGTGAGGAACTTTGAACATTTTCTGTCTCTTACATTTATTTTAAAAATTGATGAGATTTTATTGTCAGTTACTTATTCTAAAATGAGTTTGTAGTCATTATATTTTGTTCTGCATTTTTTTTTGCTGAATATAACTCTAAACACACTAGTATTTAGGAAACTTTACAGCTGATCTTTTTTTTACTACTTAAATGATAGTTGTAAAAATTACTTAAATTAACAGAATATTTTTACCTCTCCAAGATGTATTAAGAAATAATAGCTTCATGATTTTGAACATCTGAAACAATGGCGTCTAAGCAACCTCATCATTTCTAATCAGTTCCCTTCATCATTTATAGGGGTTTGGAAGAGTGAAGTACTTCTCAATAATTTCTTTAAAGTCTCTGAAATTATATTGCTTACCAAATAGGTTTATATTCTTAACTGCTACAGAATTATTTCCAGTCACATAAAGCATAGTATTTAATGTCATTTGGAGATATGTAAATGCAATCTAAAGCCAGCACAACAGATAAATGTGTTCAAAGGAAGCGTCAGAATCAAAATTGCAGTACTAAAATAGTTTTTTAAAAATTAGATAATAAAAGAAGGTTTGGCATTGTGTAAGAAATGAAAAGAGCAGGTGACAAATTATCAAACAAGTTTGAAGAAATTTCCATTTTCATTAATATAAGACACAATGTTTGACTATGCAACATATTTTAAAAATAAAATACAACTTCAAAAGGAAAGTACTGAAGCCTAAAAATCAGCCATAATATAACTCAGCAATCTTGGGGGAAATTGTCATATCTGAAAAACCTATTTATACACACCTTCATGATTATAGTAGACATGCATACACAGATTTTTTTCATACAAATCTAAGTCTATATATTTCTACTTGTCTTCACGGCACAGTTTCCAATGAGAGACATGACCGTGTCAACAGCAATGGCGTTCTAGATCACCTCGATTTGAGAATCATTATCATTATTATCTAAGCTTTCAGTTTCCTTCCAGTGCCAAGTAGATTGTGCAAAAGTAAGAAGACAAATGAACACAAGAAACAAAATCTAAGAGAGGTGTGAATAGTGTCAATGGAATTCACAGCAAAATTTTCAGTATTTCTGGAATTTTATACATATATCTTTGTGTTTAGCTATTACAAGATTGAGCAGTTTTGTTTTTTTCTGTTGTTTTGTTCATTGACACAAGTCTTGTTAGCCTAGAACTTGCTTTGCTGACCAAGTTGTTCCCAGACTTGAAGACATCCTTCTTCTACCGTTCACATCTTGGAGTTACAAGTGTGTGTGTCTTTACAGTGGTTTGAAAATAACAATTTTGGGATGAGGAAGAATAACTGGAATTATCAACTGAAAAAAGCCTTCATTTTTACTTATTGTTGGCCAAAACTATTGAAATAAGTTCAAATTCAGAAAAATATGTTCAACTTCATTTTTAGTATGTCAAGTAAAATTTTCCTATCACATGAGTACTTTTCTATAGTCCTTCTTAGTCTCTACTATAAGATGCATATTTGAAAAACAAATATAATTTTAAAGTCACTTGATACCTAAAAATATCTCTGGCATACTGCTGGGTCATACTTAGCAAAATATTCAAGTAGTGATGGTGTCAACTGGTCCTGCAAACTTGATTGAGGAAACATAGTAATGTTCTTGAATTTCATTTCCTTTCACTAGGCTGGTCCTGAGAATGATTGGATGTATGATGATGAGCTGCATCTTGTGACTGCATCAGCATAGTTCATCTCTTTCATATTCTCCATCTGTTAGAACTCAAAGCTTTAAAGGGAGAAGACACCATATCTGGTAACTATATGATCCTACATACTTTGTTGGTGATATAAAATCTTCTATTGTTTCCATGTGATTGGGGACCAAAGAATAGAAAGTCTCATCAGTACATACTGGTTGAGGTTTATCTAGCCTTTCGCTATATAAGGAAAAGGTATAATATAAACTTTTGTAAATAGTATAAACAATGAGGCTTCCTATAAAGAACATGCTGGGCACAGTGCTCGGTTCTTCTAAACAAAATTACAACACTTATCCTCCAATTTAGAACATAAGACAAGGCTATTTCTAGCATATTGGCATAAACCATTAAAAAAGATATTCCCTGGAAGAATTCTGAACATGGTCTAATCTAAGCATATATTTTAAAGACTTTATAGCTAAAATGAGCATCACATATTGAGTTATTTAGATATATCAAAGCAACATGTGAAATACAGATTAATTAAAAGATTAGAATCTGAGACTGTGATATACAGAATGATCTACAGGGTAGGAAAAGGGAATGAGAATTCCTGTGCTGTGTGGTATTTCATTCCCACAGGGGAACAACAGAGGAGGAATGGTTATAAGAGCTCAAATTTCTCTCTTCACCATCTTTTTTTCCAGTTTATTTATTTTTTATTAAAAATTGCCATCTCCTCCCCTCTTCCTTCCCCTTCCCTCCCCTCCCCTCCACCCATACCCCCACTCCCTCCCTCTCCAGGCCAAAGAGCCATCAGGGTTCTCTACACTATGTTGAGTCCAAGGTCCTCCCAACTCCCTCCAGGTCCAGGAAGGTGAGCAACCAAACTGACAAGGCTCACACAGATCCCGTCCATGTCGTAGAGACCAAGCCCATCGCCATTGTCCTTGGCTCCTCGGTCAGCCTCCACCATCAGCCACTTTCAGAGAGTCCGATTTGGTCGCATGTTCCATCAGTCCCATTCCAAGTGGACTTGGTGGTCTCCCATTAGTTCTGTCCTGCCGTCTCAGTGGGTGAACTCATCCCTCATGGTTCTGACTTGCATATCACCATAGAACCTTCACCTTGCATTGGATGGAGAAAATGACAGAGCCCCACATAGGAGCACCGGACTGAGCTCCCAAGGTCCCGATGAGGAGCAAAAGGAGGGAGATCATGAGCAAGGAAGTCAGGACCGTGAGGAGTGCATTTACCCATTGAGACGGTGGGACAGATCTAACGGGAGACCACCAAGTCCGGTTGGAATGGGACTGATGGAACAGGGGACCAAACCGGACTCTCTGAATGTGGCTGACGGTGGAGGAGGACTGAGAAACCAAGGACAACGGCAATGAATGTGAACTCTACAGCATGGACGGGCTCACTGTGAGCCTTAACCTTCACCTGGCGATGGATGGAGATAGAGACAGAGGCCCACATTGGAGCACCGGACTGAGCTCCCAAAGTTCTGATGAGGAGCAGAAGGAGAGAGATCATGAGAAAGAAAGTCTCTTCACCATCTTAATCTGTTCCTTATACTCTTTGGTAGGAATTGTTGCCCAAAGTACTTTACAGTAAAAGTCTACAATGTCTTAACAGTGTACTACTCAGGTTTCCATAGAAATACTTCTTCATATAAAGTTTTTCAGACCACAAATATTACTACTATTAAAACAGTGTTAAGCTTTACTTAGCCGCATACCCTGGAATATACAATGTATTTTCTCTTAATTACTCCTTTTAAAAGTTTTAATTGTACATAGTAGTACATTTAACTATATTTTCATGCAATACATGATTTATTCTAATTGTATTTACACCTAATTATCCTCCCTTGGCCTCTCATGCTGTCATGTCCACTAATCAGCTTAGTTTGCCAAACTATTTCTCTTCAGCTTGCATGTTCTGTGTATGTGTGTATGGACAGAGAATGAGTTTTCTTAGGGTTAGTTACGAGAGTTTGTTTGGGAGCTCCTTTTGAAGCATCATGTGAAACTCAACAGTAGCTTTACCACGGAAGAAAATGCCTCAGCCTTCCCCTCCAATAATCACTGACACACGAATCCTCAGGGTTCTGGCAAGACAATAATGTAAGGAGTGTGCAAGTAGGTGAGGCTGCTATAGATACAAAAGTAGAACCACAGGTAAGCCATGTCTGAATTTCAGTGTTCTGCACAGTTGTCTGCCTCTCTTCCTCCTGTCCCAACATCCATTCTGTTCCTTATTCATCCACATTCCCAGAGCCTTGGGGATGGGGCTGTTGTTAATGGGAAAAGTATACTATAGTAACACAATCAAGGTAAATATTGAAATGGGAATTTTATTTACCAGGTTACTTTTCTTTAAATTTGGACCATTAGCATTTTGCCCAGCAGTCTCTTTAACATGATAGGAAGTTTACAATGCTTTCTCATGCTGAGTATTTACATTTGTATCCCCTAGTTTAGCTTCCTTATTATGTACATATTTTAACATTATTTGAAAATGTGAACTGTGAGATCGAGTTATACAAGCTTTTTTCTATTAATACCCTGTGAAGGTTTATTTCTGATTGCATATTTAAGAGCCACTGATTTTACTGATTCTAATATTTTGTGCATTCTTCTCAAGTTGCTTGGATGCTTCTGATTTATTCAGACAATATTATTCATTTATTATGCAATCGTTGGAAGATGTTTGTTTTTCTGTTTATTTCCTTATTCTTGCTTAGTCACAAGGAAAACAAAGGCAAATCTATTAACTTTTTCCAGATTTTCATTATCTAGCCTGGGAGGGCCTTCAATTCTGTTATCATGGGGGATGATATTGCATGAGGAGATCTTTCATTTGTTTGTTTGATTTTATGCAAGTTGGTCAGGATGATCACTGAACTGCTTGGGATTTGGCATCCTTTAAGTCATGATTTTTTCTCCAATCATCAGAGTATGCATGAAGATTAGTACTCTTTTGTCTCCTATTGTCTAAGCCTTAGTGCTTTGCATTCTTAGAATCGAAGACTTGGTTGGATAATAGTGTTTGGGTAGGTTTGATATATATGTGTATATATTTGGTATATATGTTCATCTTTCATAGTATATAGTATGACTCCCTGATAAAGAAAAATATGTTTTCTAAAAATAATCCCCAAATTTTTCAAGATAAAGGACATATAGCCTGTGCCCCGCTGTTTCACAAGTGCTCTCATCAGCCTATCTTCTTTTTTTTTTTTTTTTTTTTTTTTTTTTTTTTTTTTTTGGTTTTTCGAGACAGGGTTTCCCTGTAGTTTCTAGAGCCTGTCCTGGAACTAGCTCTTGTGTAGACCAGGCTGGCCTCGAACTCAGAGATCCGCCTGCCTCTGCCTCCTGAGTGCTGGGATTAAAGGCGTGCGCCACCACTGCCCGGCTCAGCCTATCTTCATCTCTTAATGGGCACAGTTTTAGTTAAGGTCATGGCTTGGTTTGGCAAAGATCTATTTGATGATTTTGATGTGTCTAGACAGTATCATGTTGAAGAACTCTAAGCTTACATCAGAGCACTTCTGGGGCTCATACACCAGATCATAAAAACGTGCTCTAAAAACAGTCTATTTCCAAGTCTCTTGCCATATAAGCCTTTTTCTTAACAAACTCTTTTTTTTCTGCTTAAAGATCAGATAGTAACTGCTAACGAAATTCTTTATTGTCAAAATTACACCAGTTTTTGAGTTGAAGGATTTAGCCAAAGCTAAACATTTGAAATGTTGTTCACTGTGAAATTAGAACTAGTTATGACTGTTGGTATTTTCATTGCCTAAGAATTTCATAAAAATCTATCACTTCTAATGAAATTGTTAATAACTTAGGAGGAAAATGCAGATGAGATCATCTGAAGTGTGATATAAAATGTGTGGTTTTGTTCAATTCATTCAGTTTTTACTCAGAACAATTTAGACACCAGTAAGTGTTTCTACCAAACATTTAAAACATGATATAATTTCCATTATCATTGTAATAGGTTTTAATGTTTTATTGTAGCTGTTGTAGCAATTCATGTAGATTTTTTTGTAGGAATAAAAACCAGGTTTGGAAACAGTCAGAGGTGGTGCATGCCTTTAATCCTGGCACTTAGGAGGCAAAGGCAGGCAGATCTCTGTGAATTCGAGGCCAGCCTGGTCTACAAAAGGAGCCAGGACAGGCTCCAAAGCTACAGAGAAACCCTGTCTCAACCCCCCCCCCCCAAACACAACAAAACAAAGCAAAAAATAAAAAAACAAAACAGGTATGAAAGAAAATTTCCTTTCTTCTAAATGGATTACTCGATAAAGATATTGCTTAAATCTATGATCTATTAGTAGTGAATTATTTAGTTTGTATGTCTTATATTTTAAATAAATATATTACTTCAGTTCCTGCTATAAGACTGAGTCTATGTCATGTTCAGTAAAAGTACATGTTCCAAGAAAATGAAGCAGAGAGGAATAAAACAGGATACCAACCTGTTACTCTGAACTCTTCATGAATGTACACACAATTGTACATGCATGTGTATATACAAATGCACATGTGCATGCAGATACACACAAATAAAAATTAAAAACAAAAATAACTTTAATCTTTGGTTTCTGGGGAGACCTTTGTTCCCCAGACAGAAAAAGTTTTTTTCTGTCTGTCCTCACATGTTGTATTATATACACATACAGAAAGTGTAGAAGCTCACTGCCAACCCTCTTCTCAAATGAAGAGCCATCTTACTAAATTAGAGAGCAAATATTATAACTTCATTTAATTATATTACTTCCCTAAAGGGCCTCTCTTAAATTGCAATCACACTATCAGTTGAAGTTTTAACAAGCACATTTAAAAGGAGACATCCTCATCTGTAAAATACAAAGACCCTTTAGTCTTCATAGGAGTTATTCTTAAAGATAGGGAATATTTGGAAGTATTATGGATATTTTTCTGTTGCTGTCACTCATGTATATAAGCTTCAAACACCTCCCTACCACCATCAACCTCTAAAAATATCTTGTACCTTTCTTATTGTTATGCACCCAACATAGCCTGCACAAATTCAATCAGCTTGTATGTTAATACTCAGCTCTCATGACTCATAAGTCTTCAGTGTGTAAATACAGATGCAGTTTAAGTTGGCATGCAGCTAAGTCATCGCTATTGTAATGGTATCTTGAAATATCATCAGTGCTTTTAAGATCCTTCACTCCATTCTTCAGTAAATTGAGTGGTATGATGTGTTTCCAGCTCTATACACTTATTATACACTTATTAATAGATCCCTTAAGGCTTCCATCTGTTGAAAGGCAAATGGCACTTAAAGGGGAATCAGGGCTTAACTATACCTTTGATGTGACATGGAATTGAAGTAATCGATATTGCTCTTAATACCGTATTTTCAGTTTAAATAAAATGCTAGAGTTTCAGTTCTTGTATTATCTCCTGCCAGTAATAGTGCCAGATTGCATATTGATAGTTTTCTACCAGGGCAAATAAGTATTATCAGTTAAAGCTGCTTCCAAGTTCAAGCAGAGTGCCATGACTCCTTATTTGAAGAATGCCACAGAGTCTGCGTCAGATTGCTGTCTAGTCACACCTCGGAGCTTATCCTATGTCAGCATGCTTCTGGAAGCCGTGGACATGGAATTTCTTTGATTCCATGTTTCTATGTTGCAAAAAAAGCGCTGAAAATTTTATTAGATGTTTTTAAAATAAACTCATCTTAGATTTGGAGCTATACAATAAAGAAAACAATTAATGTAAATATAGTTTGTATTTGAACCCTAGGAAATTCTTTGACAAAAACAGAATTAACATATGATTTTGTCAAACGCTGTCGCACAAGTCTTAGAATGAGAAGAGACTTTAAGTAATTAATATTAATTGAAATATTTTATCATACATTACTAAGCTTTATGCCACTACTTCATATCAAATAAGAGATAGATTAATGGACTCCAAATCAGGAGTTCTGAATTCTAAATATCTCTTTAAGTTCTTATAAAGAACATATCAGCAAAATTTTGAACAACAGCAACTTTTATTATCAGTGGTAAAAGTAAACATTTTCCAAGAAAACAGTGAGTTGTGCTTTCAAAAAGCTGGACACTGATTTAAACACAGTCAGCTTGGCTGCTCTCTGGTCCTCCATAGCCTTTTTCCCCATTCCTAAGGGATTTCTTTGCTTAGCCCCACAAAGCCACCTTTACTATGAAGACTCTTTGGGATCTCCGTTATAGGATCTCTTGAATTTCTAAAAGTAATTTGTATGGAGAATTTTATAATACTTTATTTATAACAATAAATTATAGATTAAAAGTGTGAGTTCTGTTCATTGAGTATATGTGATTCAATATATAAGTTGGCCACTAATCTGAGAGTTATATTAACTATGAAAACTATATACATTATCAAATTAAGTTCATTTTCTCAGAAAATATACATGTTCATATGTTCTCCCTATTCAATAATTCAGCTCTAAAATAGTAGACAGCCATTTCTGATACATCTTAGAAAAGATAGTCATTTGAAAATATTTCTTAGTATTCATCAAGTCTGTCCTATAAGAAAAAAATAAAACTTGAGCTTCATTGTCTAAAGAAATAAATAACATATTCTTAAGCAATACATTTGTTGATGCTTCACTTGCCAAAATATACCAAATTTCAATACAGATAAAATAAACGTCAGCATAAAATGGAGCATTTTGGGAGAATTATAAAGATGATAAAGAAAACCTAATATTGGACTGTGAGTAAATTAAATTTAACATTTAATTCGTTGTATGCCTGTCTCTATGTACCGGACATAATATTATCATTGTAATCATTTTCCTAAGATTTTCACATGTCTATAGCTTTAAAAAGCTATGGACATTCTAACATGTATATATTCCACAGTTTCTTCATCCATTCTTCCACTGAAGGGCATCTAGGTTGTTTCCAGGATCTGGCTATTACAATTAATGCTGCTATGAACATAGTTGAGCAAATGCTTTTGTAGTATGATTGGGCATCTCTTGGGTAAATTCCCAAGAGTGGAATTACTGGGTCCTGGGGTAGGTTGATCCCGAATTTCCTGAGAAACTGCCACACTGCTTTCCAAAGTGGTTGCACAAGTGTGCATTCCCACCATCAATGGATGAGTGTTCCCCTTACCCCACAACCTCTCCAGCAAAGGTTATCACTGGTGTTTTGGATTTTAGCAAATCTGATAGGTGTAAGATGGTATCTCAAAGTTGTTTTTATTTGCATTTCCCTGATAGCTAAGGGTTCCCAGGATTCCAGGGAGATGCCCCCAGCTAGTTCCTTGGGCAGCTGAGCAGAGGGAGCCCGAAAAGGCCAGTTCCTATAGCCATACTGATGAATTTCTTGCATATCACCATAGAACCTCCACCTGGCGATAGATGAAGAAAATGACTGAGCCCCACATTGGAGCACCGGACTGAGCTCCCAAGGTCCTAATGAGGAGCAGAAGGAGGGAGAACATGAGAAAGAAAGTCAGGACCCTGAGGGGTGCATTCACCCATGGAGACGGTGGGACAGAACTAACGGGAGATCACCAACTCCAGTTGGAATGGGACTGATGGAACACGCGACCAAACCGGACTCTCTGAATGTGGCCGATGGTGGGGGCTGACTGAGAAGCCAAGGACAATGGTGCTGGGCTTTGATTCTTCTGCATGGACGGGCTCTGTGGGAGCCTTCTAAGCTTGGTTGATCACCTTCCTGGACCTGGGGGGAGTTGGGAGCACCTTGGTCTTAACATAGTGTAGGGAACCCCGATGGCTCCTTGATCTGGAGAGGGAGGGGAGGGGGTATGGGTGGAGGGGAGGGGAGGGGAGGAGGAGGAGGAGGGAAGGAGATGGAAATTTTTAAATATAAAAAAAAAACCACTCCAGCAAAGGCTATCATTGGTGTTTTTGATTTTAGCCATTCTGACAGGTGTAAGATGGTATCTCAACGTTGTTTTGATTTGCATTTCCCTGATAGCTAAGGAGGTTGAGCATGCCCTTAAGTGTCTTTTGGCCATTTGAACTTCTTCTGTTGAGAATTCTCTGTTCAGTTCAGTGCCCCATTTTTTAATTGGGTTCATTAGCATTTTAAAGTCTAGTCTCTTGAGTTCCTTATATATTTTGGAGATCAGACCTTTGTCTGTTGCGGGGTTGGTGAAGATCTTTTCCCAGTCAGTAGGCTGCCTTTTTGTCTTAGTGACAGTTTCCTTTGCTTTACAGAAGCTGCTCAGCTTCAGGAGGTCCCATTTATTCAATGATGCCCTTAATGTCTGTGCTGCTGAGGCTATACGTAGTGAGCTCCCAAGGTCCGGATGAGGAGCAAAAGGAGGGAGATCATGAACAAGGAAGTCAGGACCGTGAGGAGTGCGTTTACCCATTGAGACGGTGGGACAGATCTAACAGGAGACCACCAAGTCCAGTTGGAATGGGACTGATGGAACAGGGGACCAAACCAGACTCTCTGAATGTGGCTGATGGTGGAGGAGTACTGAGAAACCAAGAACAACGGCAATGAACATGAACTCTACAGCATGGACTGGCTCACTGTGAGCCTTGTCAGTTTGGTTGCTCACCTTCCTGGACTTAGGGGGAGCTGGGAGGACCTTGGACTTAACGTAGTGAAGGGAACCCTGATGGCTCTTTGTCTTGGAGAGGGGTGGAGTGGGGGTATGGATGAAAGGGAGGGGAGGGAAGGGGGAGGAGGAGGGGAGGAGATGGAAATCTCTAATAAAAAAAATGAGAAAAAAAAACAAAACAAAGCAAAGCAAAAAAAAAAAATAAACCATGAAATAAAAGCTATGAACATGAGGACTTAACATTTGATGTGATGTCAGCAGGAGAGAAAAGAAAGTACAAGTTCTAGACTCTGTTCTTCAAAAAATAATTAGTTGCACATGGTGGAGCGTTTCTATAATCATATCAATTGTACACCAAAAATTACTATTTTATTATTGCTTAAGAGGTGGAGGAAATAGGAAGGATTCAAAGTCAGGCTTGCCTTTATATTGAGTTTGGAATCTATGTGAGCTACATTATATTCTATAGTTAAAAAAATAGTTCTCGGGAAGAAGTCAAGAGTTTTCAAAATTTTAATTTTAATTCCAATAACTCATAACTTTTATGAAAAAAGGTAAGCCAAGCATAACTGAAGGGAGAGCTAGCATATGGGAAACACATCTGATGTGAAAGTGAGAAACAGTGTTAGCTTAAAAGAGTAGATGAGGATTGAACTCTGTTTGACAAATGCAAAATAGGATGGGAATTCTAAAGCATGCCAAAAATGAAATGAAATGTTAGAGAACTTTGAGGCACTCTTAATCAGAATGATAGTTCTCAAAATTTCCTCCAAGTGATACCTTCATATGAAAGAGGTGGTATCTGATAGTTTTCTAGATATAATATAATAAACCCAATAATGTCCACTTAGACTTGGAGCTCTTTGGAAACATTACATAAAGGATTCTGGACTTCTAACCAGTGAATGAACTGATGGGAATGAAATGAGAAGAAAAAAATAAAAACTGTGTTTGCCATCTACAAGATCTGTAACAGAAGAACTTTGAGAATCAGAATTTCATAGGCTGTTAAAGTTTATTTGTACCAATTTTACCTATTAGTTATCAGGAAATAGACTTTAGGAAAAATGGTATATGTAAAGGCAGTTGGTCTTTTTCATTTAAACTAAAAACAATTCTTAGACTCTGGATCAATACATTTAACTATAGGAATGTTTGTGTTCAATGCCTTTGAGGCTTAGAATATAAACAACAGCATAGGCTCAAATCATATTTATGTGTGTATGTATATATAAATTAATATAGGTATGCATAATGATTACATATGTATAATAAATTCAGCAGATTTCACATTAACACTGGGTGTCATTAATAAATGTAAAAAATAAATGTAAAAATGACAAGTTCTAATGTTCTTTGAAAGCAAAAATACATGTAAATGCATGTTCTCTCTCTCTCTCTCTCTCTCTCTCTTTCTGTGTGTGTGTGTGTGTGTGTGTGTGTGTGTGTGTAGATCAGAGGACAAATATGGGTGGCAGGAACAGTCTTTGCTCTCCCTTTGTTTAAGGCTAATATCTCTTGCTGTTCGCTGCTTGACCATCAGGCCTTAGGCTTTTGAAGAGTCTTCTGCTTTCCTGTCTTACTTTCCCTCTTGTCAAAAGCACACTGGGGTTTCAGATGAGCCCTTCTACAAATGGCGTTACATTGCTTCTGGCCATGTGAACTTAGGCCCTACTTGTAGAGAGACAAGCACTTCAGGTACTCTCTCATTTTCCCAGTGCTAACGCTCAAAATGATATAGTGTTTTTATTGTTCAAAAGCATATCACCACGAAAGAGAATTAACATAATTAGACTATATGATATGATATGATCTAGTAATGCTACTTATCAGGTCTTTTTTTCCTTTTTCCCCCTTTTTTAAATTGATTTTTATTGATTGGGCTAAACATTTTTCTCTGTTCCTCTCGCTGCCTCTCCTCTCCCCTTTAACCCTTTCCAAATTCCCCATGCTCAGGTCTTAACTGTCACCATTGACAGTGAGATCAAGTTAAAATGTCAGAACATTTACACCTCTCTGGTGAAATCTTTGATGTGTTCTTTGCCAGCTATGATCTATATAATAGAAGTGCTTTTCTTATAGATAATTACTATGGAAAGAAAGTGAGCAAATGCATACCTCAAGAAATCATTACTACTTAACGAGAACCCGATTTTGCACAACTCCCTGTATGTGTGTGAGAGAAGCCATCAACAGAGGTGCAGAAAGACCAGATGTTTCTGCAAGTCAAATTGTTGTTCTATTATTGGAAGGGAGTATTGAATTTATGCCACCGAAATAAAATTCTCTGTAAAACCAAGAATTGAGAAATATTAAAATACAAAGATCAAACCCTCAGAACAAAAGTTATTTTTTTTCCTAAAGAAGGGAAACATATCTAAGCCACCTTTCTATGAGATACAAAATTAGAAATGTCACTCCAAATACACCTGGAAGCTGAGATGCTAGTAAGATACAATTCTTTGTGTCAAATATTTTTCGAAGGATCAACAAATTCTATAACATCTTCAAGTTAAAAATGAAAAGAAACATCAAACATAAAGTCCTGCAATAATTTTGACCAATTAATAACAAGAAAAGACACAAAGCCTCTATTCCAAGAACATCAAGAGCTCTAAGGAGGGCTGCCTCAGCCTTGTAGCAAAACAAACAAAATACCAGAGTTGAACAAGGATGCTTAATGACAAATAGTCCTGATAGTAAATCTAAAATACTCCTTAAATACTTATGGCTATCCCACCCTCATCCTTCATGACTTTCATGTCAACGTTCCCAACGTTCACATTTTAACTATGTCAAATTCTTTTATTTTAAATCTTCTTTGTTTGTGTCTTAGCATATTAGTTCTTGTGAATAATGCATATGTGCTGTCATTATGGAAAGACTGTTTTGTCTTCTTCACTGTAGGAATTCAAAGGACCTGGAGAATTGTCTGGCATACATGAATCAATTATCAACATTTAATGAATGTATAAGTAAGTTCAAGAAATATGAGCTAAGTAACGAGATACGAAGTATTAAAAAAACTACTCCTGCTTCATAAACATGCAGAGTCAGCAGATGTAGTTAAATGTTTCTATTACACCACATAACCCATATTTTCTGTACATTTTTATCACTCCAAATCTACACACATTAGATAGCTCAGGTCCTACTTCTAAAATCTGTTATCCACATGTAAAATGACTTATTTTGTTCATGAATGCCCCATTATTCCCAGCACGATTTTTAAAGATTTCTTTTTTATTTTACATGTATGAATTTTGCTTGTGTGTAAAATGCACACCATGTATATTCCTGGTACCAACAGAAACTAGTAGAGTTTACCAGAAGTCTGTTTCCACAGTTATAGTGGCTTTGAAGCCACTGTGTGTGTGGTGGAAACCAAGTTCAGATTGTCTGCAAGAGCAACTAGTAATCTTAACCACTGAGCCATTTTTCTGGCCCTGCTTTTGTGATTTATTCTAACCCACAGTTCTTTTATTTTCACTCTCTCCCTCTCTGAATTGAGCTTTTCTTTCATTGTAGTCTCATATTTAGCCATTGTGTAAGGAATTTTATATAAATAACAACATGAATATATAAATGAATGTTTGCTTGCTTTCTTAATTTTGCTATATTTAAGAGTTTAAAACTATAAAGGATGAGACATTAAAAAAATATTGAAACCAGTCTCTGTCACAAAGTGTTTCACACACTCTCCACTAGTGTTAACTGATCAAGATTGTTTTCTTCATACACATTTTGATTCCTTATAAATATTTTCCATGTGTGATTAAAGCTTTGTCTGAAGAGCATGCAAAAAATATTTTTGTGAGAGCTATTTTCTGCTCCTATTTAAAGTTATAATTAATGTTAAGTTTTTTTCTAAGAAAATGTATGTCATAGTCTATTGTGGTATTATGGTTTTACATGCTATCACCAGTTATGTTTTTATTTAATTATAAATCTCAAAAAACAGAAGATTCATAAGGTTCTCCTATCTTTTCAACAATAAACACTTTTTTCAAATCTATTTTTATGATTTTCCTACCAAACTGAGTCTTCCATGATTTCTCCTGAGTATATGAATCTATTTTAGATATTGTTTCTTTATGTCAATGTAAATATCTGAGCCACTTCTGTCTTGTGTGCATATATATGTGAATATGTATTAACATATACAAGCTCACACACTGAAGAGTGAGGAGATTTAAAGGAACATGAGAAATGTATGATATTGGTCAAATGCTAATAGATAGAACCCAAAATGAGCACCTAGTTAATTCTCTAGTATTTTGTTCAAATCATGTATACCCAAAATGACAGGGTTTATAATATGTTTTTAAGAAACATTTTTGTTTTTTTTTAAAAAACTATTCTTTCAAAGTAACATTGCCTTTAATTCATTCATGTGCATTTATAATTCTATGTGTGAAACCATCAAATTTGTCACAACTACATTAAAAAATTTAAGACTAGACTACTTTGTATCTTTCTCTCCTTCCATCTCTCCCTATGTACTTGTCAGTTCTCCTCTCTCTTTTCTCTCTCCAATATTTACATTCCATATATATTTATATACATTTGTATCATATAAACACATACACACATGTATGATATATGGCATATATGTGCATATGTTTAAATAAATATAAGCATGTCAGGAAAAAGGAATATATATAAGATGGATCTGTGATACCCTGTCATTCATATATATCTTACAGCTATCAACTTCAATAGCAACAGTGCATGTAAGAGCTGAAATGGACCAATAGGAGATCAATTTTTACTAACTGAAATATATACTTTATTGGTATTGCTTTAGTTTTTAAAGTGTTTTCCCCCAAAAATCTTAACATTTGTTAAGTATGATGGTTTTCTGGAGCAATTGTCATGTGTTTCAAATCAGTATCACAATGTAGTGATATTTTGTTTGTGTTTTAACAAATAAAGTTGGCCTGAAGACCGCGGAGCATAGATAAGACACTAGAGGTCAGGCAGTAGTGGCACATACCTTTACTCCCAGGACTTGGAAGACAGAGGCAGACAGGTTTCTGTTAGTTCAAGGCCACCCTGGGCTACACGATCCAGTCTGTTAAAGAAACAGAGCTCACACAAATATGATTCCAGCACTTAGGATCCCACACCATTAATCCCAGCACTAGGGAGATGGAGAGAGGAGTGATATAGCTGTGTTGACAGAAGAATATAAGGTGGGAAGAGACAGGAGCTCCTTGCCGTCTGGGGCAGCCGTCTGAAGCAGTCTAAGAGATGCAGTCTGACCATGCAGTTTGAAGATTTTTAGAGACAGGATCTTCCCTTTGGACTGAGCATTGGTAGAGGTAAAAGGTCTCTCTACACAGCTTCTCTGTCTCTCAGCTTTCACCCCATGATATCTGACTCCAGGTTTTTATTATTAAGAATGCCTAGAATCCGTGATACATTGCAAAATGGAATTTATCTGATGTTTCTCTCATGATAAGACTGGAATTTCTTGTTTTGGAAAGGAAGGCCACAGGGAAGAAATTGCTTTGGAGGAGGGTGTGTCGTAGTGTTTATTTTTTCTGTTTTTCTGATTGGGATTTTGTCTTTAATCAGTATGGACTGAAGAATATATGTATATTCTTCACTACACATTTGGCTATAGCTTTATAAACTGTGATTTCTGAATGATTGGGCTCAATTTTAGGCCTTTTGGATATTCTTCCCTTTCTCCCATATCCTTTATAGTCAGAGTGTGTGTGAATATAAATGATTATTCCTTACATTGCCACATTACAGGATAACACAGAATCACCTCGTATATATTTTCATCTTTGGTTGAAAACCAGCATTCTCCTCATTTTGGATACTTAGGTAGAGCATGATATGAAATTAGAATTCAAAATTCAATTGTGAGCAATGAAGCTTTATGTTAAAATGTTCTTATTTTAGTCTTTTGGGCTTTCTGGAAAGCACATATTTATGTGGACTAATTAATGAATTCACAATAGTTATGTGTAGTAATTAATGGATATGCATGTATCGAGAGATTCATATCTTTTAGCATTTCTAAAAGACATTTAAAATATTAATTTGTATGATTATAAATTATTTAAATTCTTTAAGTTTTCAAAATTAAAACCGTCTATTAATCTATTTATAAGTGGTATGATAAGTAAGGTCATGTCTGACCTCCAGCTCTTGACCCTATTATCTGGTAGCAAATTATTCTGAGATTCCATCATGTAAGGAAGCTCTTTAGCCTTTATGAAGTTGTGGAAAAGGATCAAATTAACTAGCCTCCACTCTTTCCAAACAAATGCATGGAGATGTCAGAGCACTTGAGCTTCCTAAAACCGGCAGGCACTCTTTAATCTAATGTGATGAGCTACCTGTAAATTTCGTAGTGTACTCCAGGGTCCCAGCTTCTAAGGATGAGCCATACTGGGGAAGGCTTTGGTGCTCCAACTGCCTTTGAGTGAACCATGTCCCTGTAATTAATTCTTCACCGACAATCCTTTAAGTAAACCAAATAGAACTTACTGGTTCTCCAAGCCAGACTTTGGTGAGTTAAATACTTTTGTCTGTCATTGGTTCTCTATATGAGGCAGAAAAACATCTGTGTAGTTTTCATCATGAATAGTGTCATAGAACACTTGTAGCTATCAATCAATGCTTGGATTTCAGTGCCATTGTGAAGTTATATTCTTGTATACTTAAAACAAAAGGATCAAAACATATAATCAAACTACTGAACACCCAATAAGATTTATGACACTCTTTCCTGATTTTCTAAACTTATTGATGAGTTTTCTCCTAAGCCTTTCAGTCTTCCCTTAGATGGAGAATAAAAGCTTTGTGAAATAGAGTTCATATAGAGGAGGAAATTCTAGGACATTCAAATAATTAACAAATTGTAGTGATTATCTTTCAGGATAACAGATTTTAGCTGACATGACTTCTTGCTAACATAAAAGCTTAACTGGAAAAAAAACTGTTTCATTCACATCTTCATAATGCCACAAAAATGGCATTACTGAAGGCATTGCACAAGGGTATATCCTAGTGAACAGTTCAGTAAGCACGAGTTTAAGAGGAATAATAAATATAAAGTAAATATAAGTCGATTTAGGGAGCTCATATATTTTTCAAATGTATTTAAGCTGATTTATAATGTTGTCTTTTATTTTCTAAGAAGAACTACACTCATAGAAATATGGCTGCACAGAATTTATAATTGGCTTAGTTTTAATGCAAAATTATGTCCTGAAGAGTAGATTAAATGCTTTGATGGTGAAGACTCATTTGAGACGTTTTAAATTTAATATAGTTATTAGTTTGTATTTTAAATATACAAAGCATTTGTGTGAATGCATTATTTACTGAATGTATGTTTTTGCCAAGAGAGGCTATAGGAAAGTGTCAGAGTCTCTAGACGTGGAGTTGCAAATATTTGTAAGTGATTACGTGTGTGTTTGAAACCAAATTCTGGTTGTTTTCTTAACCACTGAGCAATGTTTCTAGCCCATAAAAGCTTTTCTTTAAGAAAACGTACCAATTTTCCTACAACTTATATTTTAAAAAATAATTTTATTTGTGGGTTCCTATTAATCTTGTTTCTTTTATTATATGATTTAATATTTCTAATGTCATGGCACTGGCTATTTTGACTATCTACCTTAATAATGAGTACTTAAAGACTCCAAAGGATACATTTTTTCTTAGATCATGCAACAAATTCAGATTTAATACTCATGTGTTTGTATGTAAACCTTATGCCTCATGCACCAAACTGTGTCTTGCACACATTTAAACAGCAGTGTCACATGAAGTTCATAATGGCTTGAAATTTTCTAGGAAGATGGTAACTCACAGTTGGTTTTCATCCATAACAGCCAATGCTCCTAGTGTTATGTTAGTGTATTCCTCTCATGAGTCTTGTGTGTGAATTAAATTGCAGGCATCTGGAATATCTAATATTATTTGCTTCAAGGGAGCACAAAAGTGCTTTCTTCGGTTTGATTCTGAACAAAAAAAGTATGCATTGACGATATTTCATATATTTTAACTCTTAAAAAATTTGAGTAACTGTATATTTCTATATGTCTACTTTTGCTAGAAAAAGATAAATTATTACAGTAGTTATCAGTAGATTAAACAACTGTCACAATGTACTATGTCTCACAAGCTATATAAACACAAGTCATAGGAACTCTACACTCTACAGTGATTTTTGGATGCCTTTACATACTGAAGGAATTACTACAGCCTAGGAAGACAGCTCATTTGGTAGAGTATTTGCTACAAAAGCATGAGGACCCATGTCCCATCCCTGCTTCCATGAGGCCATGCATCCTAACCCTGCTTCTGTGCTCAAAGGTAGGCCTGGTGGGATGGATGCACTTGTAACTCTTCATCCGGGAGGCAGGGATGGCCAAATAAATTCTTGGGCCTCACTGACAAGCCAGACTAGTTGAATCAGTGAGCTCCAAATCAGAGAAATCCTGTCTCAAGAAGTAAGGTGGGGAATGGAGTGAGCGCTCACTAGTCAAAGCATGTGTTGCTCTTGGAGATCTAGGTTTCATTCTCAGAACCCAACTGGTGACTCACAACTCTCTGTAACTCTTTTTCCTGGGTATTTGAAGCCTTGTTTTGATTTCACCAGACTCATGCATGCATATGTAGCACATATATGCAGACACACACACACACACATGCATAAAATAAAATACATTAAAAGCAACATAATGCTGATGGTGCCTGAGAAACAACATCAGAAATTAGCTTCTAATTTTCTGGCCTCCACATGCATCCACAAACACATGCACATGCACCTGGATACACATGTGCATATGCATATATAAACATAACACACACACACAGTCTACAGTGGACAAAAGTGAAATAATAAAATACCCTGTGATGTTTATGTATCACTGAAATACACACACACACACTCACAGAAACCATAGAAGTTCTGGAGTTGTTATTTATTCGGTTTCCATAAAGATGATAGGATCAGTATGTAGTTATATCTCATACTGGCAATAGAGAGCTGATATGCTGCAACTGTGTCTCTGTTGTTGGTTTCCAGTGAACTTCTGTCCATGAGTTTCATGAACTGGGGAACTACTTGATCACTAAGAGTAGCTTTATTTTGGCAAGTTGCATTGGCTTATTCTATTCCATCAACTTGTTACTCTTACTTTCCAAGAATCACTGCCATGTTGAGAAGGCTTTGGGAATCATGAAGACTTTTTCTAGGGTACACAGTGCATGGCCAAGCAAGCGGTTCCATCAGGGCAGAGCTGTTGCTGTATCCTACCTGTCTGCTTTGGGGAAATGATAGCCTTTATCTCTGGCAGTTACTCACTCATTTATTCATTACCTCATTCGAATTTGTTCAGTTCCTACTGGGGACACTCGACAATAACCTAAAACACTCATATTTTAAAGTACATGTAGAACTTGGCTAGAATCCTGGCTCCACTACTAACTAGCTGCCTTACTGCATAAAATCTCCAGAAGGCTATTAAAAAAGTTTAATTTTGTACAAACCAGAATAACTGTACTTGCCTAGTTTATTTTTTAACATTAAACAAAAGTGAACACACACAAAAAATAGATATAGTATCAATTCTGTATGTATACCAAATGCAAATACATCATCATTTCTACATTTTTAGACCTGGGACAGCAGGATGACTCAGTGTGTAAATATTTGTTGCATGAGCTTAATATAAGTGTCTGATGCATGGAATCTGTACAGAAGCTTGGGATCAAATAAACTATATTTTTATAACATCTTTGATATTTTCCTTAAAATGGATTTCTAGAATTGTGGATCAAATTTCATATATCATTTTTTACCTTTTAGGTATATGTTTTTTTTATTTGTGAATCAGTTTATTTCTTTCAAGTAGAGGATCATATGGTGATTATTATTTACACAATTTATAGCATAGTACATGTGTTTTACACACTACTGGACCACATTAAATTGTAATCTTCTTCCAGAATTAAGAATATAAATACAAAACCAGCCATGTGAGATTTTTAATTGTGTTCTAAAATTAATTTTTCAGATACTACTAATAGCAATGTCTAATTTTACTAAGTCAGTTTATGGAAGTGGCAATATAATAAAGAGCAAATGATATTAGCCAAAGTATATTGATGGAAACATTCTTCTAATTTTAATACTGATGACAATGCCTTTTGTTTATTGCAGGGATTTTTCTGTTAGAGGATTCTGTTTTCTTCAGTCAAGTGTCATGTAGTTTGAGGTAGAACTCAATTCTATTATATTCTCTAAGCAGAGCCTGTCAACACTCTGTATGCCTGCCTTTGGTGACCCATGTCTATGATCTTCAAGAAGTAACCACAGAGCTCTTGCAGGAACTTTGAGAAGATTGGACAGTCTCCCTGTCTCATGAGGATTAGTTCTGTCCAACTGCAATGCTCTGTCTGTGAACTGAGGGAGGAACTTAAAGAAAACTGCTTTAAATGAACAATGAATAAAAAAAACAAAGCAAAATAACAATAACAACAGCAACCAAAACAATCAAACAAAAGCAGGCCAATAACATTCCCAACCTCGGTGAATGTCTGAGAAGCTTCTGTAAAGCAATGGACATGGTCAACAAGACAATGTGGCAGCCTAAAAATTGGAAAAAGATCTTCACCAACCTTACATCAGATCCATTTCTGGTGGCTGATCTCAAAAATATACAAAGAACTCAAGAAATTGGTCTTCAAAAGAACAAACAATCCAATAAATAAAAATGGGTACAGGCCTAAAGAGAGAACTCCCAAGAGATGAATCTAAAATAAAGACACTTAAGGAAATGTTTAACATCCTTAGCCATTAGAGAAATGCAAATTAAAACAACTCCGAGATTCCATATTATACCTGCAAAAACGGCCAAGATCTAAAACACTGATGACATCTTTTGCTGGAGAGGATGTGAGATAAAGAGAACTCTCCTCCATTTCTGGTGGCAATGCAACTTGATACAGCCACTTTTGAAATCAATATGGTGATTTATCAGAAAATTATGAAACAACTTAACTCAAGACCCAACAATACCACTTTTGGGTATGTACCCAAAGGATACTAATTTATAACACGAAGACATGTGCTGCAATTTTCATAGCAGCATTATTTGTCATAGCCAGAAACTGTAAACAACCTAAATACCCCTTGACTGAAGAATGGATAAAGAAGATATGGTACATTTACACAATAGAGTACTACACAGAGGAAAAAAATGACATCTTGAAATATGAAAATGGATGGATCTACAAAACATCATATTGACTAATGTCTCCCAGACCCAGAAAAACAAATATAATATGTACTCACTCAGAAGTGACTTCTTGACATAAAGCAAAGAGAAGCTACTCTAAAATTAACAATCCCAGAGAATCTAAACAACAATGAGGATCCTAACAGAGATATACATGGATCTAATCTACAAGGCAAGTAGAAAAAGACAAGATCTCCTGAGTAAACTGGGATCATGGGAATCACGAGAGGGTAGAAGGGGAGGGGGTGGGAAGGGGGGAGGGTAGAAAAATATATAACTCAATAAAAACAATAAAACAAGCAAATGAATAAATAAATACTAAAATTAAAATATTCATCTCTTTCCTTAACACACTATGATATGAATTTGAACAATGTCATCAAATGAATCCAGTTATCTATATTTGTTGAGAAAGGGAGAGAAGGAAAGGAGGGTTGATGATGGAGAGAAATAAGGAAGAGGAGGGAAAGAAGGAGGTGTTGCCATGGAAAGAAAGTTGAAATGTCACTCCTATTCATGGATATCAATTATTTGTGGCATGATGGAGATCTCTGGTGAAGGGGAGTTTTCAGTACTATAATCAGAAGAATCTCAGAAGCGTGCTGAAGTGGCATTATAAAATGCCCTAAAGCTGGATTGTAGGGATGCTGCAAACTGCAATATATTGCTAAAATCAATCCATTGTACAGTCATGGTAACTAGATTTATAGTTATACATTGGAACTGTACTATCAAACAGGAATAAAATGCTGATATGACTCATAGTCTGTTTATTATTAAAAAAGCAAAAAACTCAGTAAAGGGAGCTCATACATATGATATTATTCCAATTTACTAAGAATAATACATTATAAACAAAAATTATCTTCCTCTTTAGAATAATTCCTTTTAGAATTTTAAAGCAATAAAAATTTCGAAATATTTGAGGATATTTCTCAACAAACTATACAAGAACTTTTCTTGAAAATTTCTGCTTTAATTAAATGTTGTAATACTTTTACATTGATTTCAAAAATTATCCAAATAACCGTGTTTTTGTATTAGAATAAATTTGTTCACTATGGTTTAAAATTATATTCATGAGTAGTTGCATGTTACTATAAAATTAAAGTTTTATGAGTTACATAAGATACAGGCAAATATTTAGCTGTTATTTGCTTGAAAATACGATAAAAATGTTTATGCTTTTCTTTAGTTGTGAAATAGAAATGTATCATTGAAAGACTATTTTTTTTCAGGCATTTATCTTGTTTGCTTTTGTAACATTGTCAGGCTTTTTGCTGCCTGTCACCAGATCTTGGATCTTGTCACTGCATCTGTCAGCATTTGCTGATTTAAAATAGGATCAAAACAGTCATGTTTCCTGCCCAAGGTCACACAACTTGTATAACTGGAATTCCTAGCACAAAATGACTTATAGGCTTCAATCGTAATAGAACAGCATATCTTTAAAATTATTTCTTTTATAATTTAAGATTATAATATATCAATTCCCCATTCCCTCACTCTAGAATTCCTTACATGCCCCTCCTCTCTCTCTCTCTCTTAAATCCATGCCCTCTTTCTTTACAAATTGCTTTTACATACATAAATGCTGTTGCCATTCATGCTGAAAAGAAGAAACTTGTTGGTATAGCCTGATAGAAGGAAGATCCTGTTGAAGTTTTCACTCAGTCCTACGAATTCCCTAACGTTTAGATTCCTCTGTTTCCCCTTTTCACTTGTAAAGTAAGAACAGAACAGAAGAACCCTGTGTTAAACGTTGCTTTTGCCTGGTGATTTCCAGATCTGAAAATCCAAACATCTTGGTTCTGCAAAAATTTACACTGAGTCTTTTTCACCATGGAGTCTTCAAGAGTTTTCAAGAGGTCCCCCCTTGCAGAAAAAAAATTCTCAATCCCTGAGACTTTGAGTGAGTAAAGAAAGTATTTTGGACTATCACCCTTCTTCCTCACTCCCAGAAAAAGGGGTCTATATGTAGTGTACATTAATATACCAATGCCTGTTCTGCAGAGACTCTTACACATATATTTTTTTTAAGGCAACACAAAATTGAAACTGCTCCTGAAACATGCAATTCTACTATCAACTCCAGGTTGATGCTTTCAAGTCCCATTCTTGCAAGCTACTATATATATGAATAATTTCACTTCTTGTGCTCCTCTGAGCTTCAGCAATGCACCTTAGACTCTTAGAACTAATTTTGAAGTTTCTTTTTTTCTTTTCTTTTTTCAGAAAAAAGATTTTTTTTTTCTTTTTAATTGAGTACTTCATTCAGACGTTTCCTCTGCTGACTTCTACTCTTGAAGCAGCTAGGTCCCACATCAATATCACAACTTGCTTCCCAGTGAACATGGCCCGCAAACAAGGGCTATTGGAACCGCAAAACAATAAAGCAAAACCCAAGCCTCTCCTTTCACGCAGGAAAGACTGGGAGTCACTCGGTCCAACCCCATCCTGCAACTGTAGACACCTTGGAATCTGGACTGCACAGAAACTTGGGAGCTAGGAACAAGGTAGTAGTCCCATATACTCTAACTCAAGCATCTGACCACCAGCCCCTTCCAATAGGAATGGACCTACCCTTGAAGTAGTTTCAGCATTTACTTAATTTCCCAAAGAGGTGTAAAGTGTACCAAAAGGAACACAACGGTTGGAATAAATCAGCTTTCTCACGATGAACTTTCCTGAGTAACAACTTTTGGTTGCTGAGAAGTCACAGAACAGTATTTCAAAGTGACAAAATCTGGGGCAATCACAAAATTCATCCAGCAGTGGCTTAACTTTCAAGGACGGGTTTACACAGGATGTCGGTGTATACACCCCTTTTCTTCAGTGTATATGGCAAGTAGCCAAGACCCCTGATCATTACATTAAGTTATTTTGTACATTACAGTGCACAGAGGAAAGAAACGTTCACCGAGGTGACCAAAAGTCGTTGTATAGAAAGTCTCATGGTGAGTGGCAGCCAGGGCCTGTGGCCTTCAGGAGCTTGAACTCTTTGGCTGCAGAGGCCTTAGGAGCAGCTTTTTCTTCCTTGTGCTCCACTGGCTTTGCCTCCTCTTCCTCCTCATCGTCTTGGGGATAGAGATCTGGGTATTTCTGCGTGTACTCATGCATGGCCCGAAACTGGTCTATACAGTCTGATCCCTAGATTTCCTCTTTGCTATAATGGAAGCAGGAAAAGACAGACTTGAACTGTTCGCCACGGGGGCCGCTCGCCATTCCCCCAAGGCATGGGCAATTACAGTTAATATCTCCATTGGGCAGTAGCAATCCGTGCTCCTCATAGGGTTCATTGGGGTCATCAGCCACCAGCTCTGCACTGCTAGGAGTTTCATGGTCTTCTTTGGTCACAAATATGATCTGATCCTTCTCTTCCTGCTGGCAGTAGGACATGGTTGTTGCCAATGCTCTCAGCTCTCAGTGGACTCGGGCGCGGCCATAGCGGATACACCTTCAGGCTATGACATCCCTTCTTCTCTCTTCAGGTCTAGTGGACACTGAGGCCCACGTGGACCAGCCCCCTCCAGGCCTGCCTACTGCGCGCCTGCCTCCAAGCCTTAGAAACCTCCTTTCTTCTTGAATTGAGAATAGCAATCCCTCCTTCCTTGGATCAATCACTAAAAAGTATAATTATCAATAAAACTTTCTGCTACATCCTCCTCTCGATTCATAAACAGAAGTTTCCTCTAATGTCCCGCCAGACTCATACATCCCCTCAGGGTGTGAGGATTTAAGCCATTTAAATTGACTTATTCATGTCTTCTTATGTGCCACTTTAAGTCATGAGTTATAATCCATTTTTTTTTGTATACAGTACCTTAAATGATACATTTTAGTAGCCTGTCACACATGGCAAATGGCAGTAGAAGGAGAGTGTTTCTTAGTATTGAACTGATCCACTATGCATTTGTATAGTATCATTATTATATCAAAAATAGATTAAAGCAATATATGAATATCCCTTATTATCTTGAACACTTTAATATTGCTCTCATACTCTCAAACAAACTCAAAGACAAGACCTTCATAAAGCATCAGCTTTACAGGAGAGTGGTGGCTCATGCCTTTAATCCCAGCACTTGGGAGACAGACGTAGGCAGATTTCTGTGACTTTGAGGCCAGCTTTGTCTACAAAACAAAATTCAAGATAGCCAGGAGAGTTATACATTGAACCTCTGTCTCAAAAGCAAATACTAAAGTATCAACTTTGCCTGTTTCTTCTTAATTATACATTCCCACAGACAGAAAATAGCCAACCTTGACAGTTTTTGTTCTTGATATTAATTATTTAGTTAGCATTCATTAATGATGGAGAATATCAATGTAGTGCCAGACAATACCGTAAAACTTATTTACTTCAATGTCAAGACCTGAAAGATGCTGGGATTTTGTTAAACTAATAACCCATATTTTTCACAGACCAAAACAGATGCTGCTATACTACCAACAGGAATAACATCAAATAAAATAACATTTAATATATGTTAAAGACAGTTGACTTCCTTTTAAACATATATTGTACGTTTCCTGTCCCTGATTTTTCATGTGTCTATTAAATGTGCTAGGTTGAAGTTTTTTTGGTAAAGCCACCTTCTGAAGTGCCATAAATATCGAAGAGTCAGGCAATTAGAACTGTCACTAGATAATCAGACTCTGTTTCTCTTGGTGCCCATTCTATAACTATATTTAGTACGAAGGAAGAGATAAAATGCAATGATAAATATGCACTATTAAAAGGATATATGACACAGGACAGAAAGACATATAGTCATGTGAAGGAGGAAGGAGCCTGTGATAGAAGAAATAAATGACACAAGTAGTTTGGACACCTGAATAGGGACAGTTTTGATGAAGATGAAAGACAGGAAAATTAAAAGAAGAAAAAGAAGAACAAGAAACAAAAAAATTGTATAGACCTCATAGGCATGATTTTAAAGCTCACTGAGATAAGAAACACCTTTAGAAGGATAGATCATTAATCATGGATATTTCAATTAGCTAGCATCGACTGGCCTGGTAATCATGGCATTGATAAGAGAAGCCTTCTCTCCTGGAGGCAACACCGGCTGCTTCCTGACATACTTTCTGAGCAATCCATAGAAGTCAGCCTATTACACACTTGGCCCTAATGTGGTTGGGAAATGAGACAAGGATGAAAAATAGAATTTGTGGTATAGAGTCAGTGGAATCCAGCGATCACGATGTCATCCTCACATTGGTGCCCTTGAGATTGTAGGTGAAGGTAACAGAAGGGAAGCACAAGACTTGAGTAAATAAATACAATAAACTATTAGAAAATGAGAAATTACCGTTTCAAAATTAGCTGACATTAATTTCAGTTTCAGAATATTTATGAGAATGAAGTTTTTAGTAGTAAATTAATATCAAGGATTTGTTTCCTCTAACTTCTGAGAGTAAATATGGAGGTTCTATTTTTATATAACTTTTCCTGATCTTGGGAGAAATACAAAATATTCCTCTAAAAATTTCTACCCTCTCAGAAGAGCTTTATTTTCAAATAGCTTTACAAGTAGTAGTGTACGTTGTAAAACTTCTTAGAATTCATTTTTAGCACTACATATGTTTAGCACAAACAAAGAAGCTATTGTACAGAAAGATAAGGTTTATTAAACTCTTTTTTATGCCTCTTTTGAGGAGGAATCCAACCCTTGGTCATGTATGGAAGGCAAATTCTATACAATGAGAAGTTGCAGTCTGCTGTGCATGACTTGGCCTTTTATCACGCCAGGCAAAGGACACACAACATATCTCTGTCCCCGTGTTATTAAAATGGAGATTCTTATTTCTAGTTTGACCCTAGGCAGTTTTCTACTATGTGTATGAATACTGCCAGGTATTACCACACAGGTACTTTAGTTAATACTTACTATGAAGCCATTAACAGTAGGTTCCTGCCTGTGAATTAGCATAGCTAAAGACTTGCTTGACTAGTAAGAGATGTTCTTACTTGTTTATTCTAGTCAGGGTTGTTTTGTGCTAAGTGATTGTATACCCAACGTTCCATTAGCGCACTAGAGGTGTAGTATTAAGATCTTTATTGTACGGGCAAGAAAACTGAATCATGAGGCAAGAAGTCCATCTCCATTAAACCCAGACTGAAGGAAGCAGGGTGAAGTGCTAAGCACAAAACAAAGCAATATCTATTTATGTGCAATGGCTACATACTAGTTAAAATATAAATTCTTTCTTTTAATAAAAATAATTACTAAGGTATGATAACAGGCTATAATTATAAGATATGAGGAGATCACGGATGTTATTCTAAGGATAAGAGAAGGTGCCTACATTAGGACATGCTCAGAAAAGGTTAAAACCCACATATACAAAACAAAAAAATTAAAAATAGTACAGGTCTCATCTCAGAAATAACTAGACTGAGCATTTTTTTAGAACAAACTATGAGTGATCATAGTCAGGATAACCAGAATCAGTCAAACACAAATACTATATCCCACAGGAATACAGTTTTAGGAACATTTTATGGCAACAGAATAATGAAAGCCATGAATCAAGGAACTTGGGTGTGTCAGGCAAGTGGGTTATAGTACATCAGAGAAATCTCAGTTACGAGTCATAGATCCTTTTCTTTCAAGTTGGTAAAAGCTAGAAGTCTAGACATCCCCCAAAGAATTTGCCTAATTAAATCACACAGAAAGTTTACGTCATAGGTGGACAATAAATTACTCTTAAGAGTTTTTGACTAGCGTCATCCTAACCTTTCCACAAAACTGATACTGTCACTAGTCAAGCAGTCATACACAATGTTCAGTGTGGTGCAGGTCCTGTCTGTGAATTTCAGCAAACGGAACTCAATGTAGAAATTCCTGATGTCTACTGATGTTGGACATTTCTTTAAGTGTCTTTTGCCCATTTGAGATTTTTCCTTTGAGAATTCTTTGTAATATAATGCATTTTAATTGAATTATTTTAATTTTGATGTCTAATTTCTTCAGTTCTTTGCATATTTTGCAAATCAGTCCTTTTTCTGATGTAGGATTGGTGAAGATCTTTTCCCATTCAGTAGGCTGCCTTATTGTCTTATGGACTGTGTCCTTTGTTTTACAGATGCTTCTCAATTTCAGGAGGTCCCATTTATTTATTTTTGCTCTCGGTGTCTGTGCTACTGCAGTAATATTTAGGAAGTGGTCTCTGTGCCCACGCATCAAAGGCTACTTTCCACTTTCCAAGTGTGATTGGATGTAGATAAGGTATTTAATCCATATGGACTTGAGTTTTGAGCATCGGTATAGATATGGATCCATTTGGATTCTTCTATATGTTGGCATCCAGTTATGCCAGCACCATTGTTGGGGATGCTTTCTTATTTCCATTGTATAATTTTAGCTTTTTTTGACAAAAATCAGGTGTTCATGGGCATGTGGATTAATATTCAGGTCTTTTATTTAATTTCATTGGTCAACCTGTCTGTTTTTATGCCAATGCCAAGCTGTTTTCATTAATATAACTTGATGTCAGGAATGGTGATGCCTCTGGAAGTTCCTTTACTATACAGGATTGTTTTGGCTATGCTGTTTGTTGTTGTTGTTTTGTTTTCCCATATAAAGTTGAGTATTGGTTTTTCAAAGTCTGTGAAAAATTGTGTTGAGATTTTGATGGTGATTGTTTCAATTTATAGATTGCTTTTGGTAGGATTGTGGTATGGGACAATGGTCTGTAATCTGTCAATTATATTTTAAATAAATGCTGATTGGCAAGTAGCCAGGAAGGAAGTATAGGAGGGACAACCAGACAGGAAGTAGAGGCGAGTCAACGGGAACAGGAGACTTCTGGGAAGAAGGAATTCCTAGTTTGCAGTACTTACCCAGCCACAAAAGAAGCAAGATGTGACTGCCTTGCTGAATAAGGTACCAAGCCACATAGCTAACACAGGCAAGAATAATGGGCTAAAGTCAGGACCGTGAGGGAACCTCCAGCTGGCGACAGATGGGGAAGGTGACTGAGCCCCACATTGGAGCACTGGACTGAGCTCCCAAGGTCCTGATGAGGAGCAGAAGGAGCGAGAACATGAGGGAGAAAGTCAGGAACGTGAGGGGTGCGTTCACTCATGGAGACGGTGGGACAGAACTAAAGGGAGATCACCAACTCCAGTTGGAATGGGACTGATGGATCATGCGACCAAACCGGTCTCTCTGAATGTGGCCAACAGTGGGGGCTGACTGAGAAGCAAAGGACATTGGCGCTGGGCTCTGATTCTTCTGCATGGACGGGCTCTGTGGGAGCCTTCTCAGCTTGGTCGATCACCTTCCTGGTCCTGGGGGGAGTTAGGAGGACCTTGGACTTAGCATAGAGTGGGGAACCCTGATGGCTCCTTGGCCTTGAGAGGGAGGGAGGGGAGGTATGGGTGGAGGGAAGGGGAGGGAAGGGGGAGAAGGAGGGACGGGAAGGGGGAGGAGGAGCGGAGGGAGGGGGAGGAGGAGGGAAGGAGATGGAAATTTTTAAATATAAAAATAAAAAAAAAAGAAAAAAAAAAAGAAAAAAAAAAAGAGTTAGCCGGGCGGCAGTGGCGCACGGCTTTAATCCCAGCACTAGGGAGGCAGAGGCAGGCGGATCTCTGTGAGTTCGAGACCAGCCTGGTCTACAAGAGCTAGTTCCAGGACAGGCTCCAAAGCTACAGAGAAACCCTGTCTCGAAAAACCAAAAAAAAAAAAAAAAGAGTTAATAAGAAGCTTGAGCTAATGGACTAATCTGTTTATAACTAATGTAGATCTCTGTTTGATTTCTTTGGGATTTAACAATTGTGGGAACCAGGCAGGACAGAAAACTCAGTCAACAGGATTGGCACTTTTATTACGTTTATCCTTCCTATTCAAGATTATGTCAGATCTTTCCATTTTCTGATATCTTCTTCAATTTTTTCTTCAAAGACTTAAAGTTCTTGTCAAATAGGTCTTTCACTTCTTTAATTAGTGTTACCCCAAGATATTTTATGTTATTTGTGGTTATTGTGAAGGGTGATGTTTTTCTGAATTTTTTAAAGCTTCATTATCATTTGTATATAGGAGAGCTGAATTTTTTGAGTTGATCTTTTGCCCTACCACATCACTGAAGGTATTTGTCAGCCGAAGGACTTCCCTTATAGAATTTTTGGTGCCACCAATGTTTACTATCATATCATCTCAAATGATGAAAGTTTGACTTCTTCCTTTCCAATTTGAATCTCATTGAACTCCTTTTGTTGTCTTATTGTTCTAGCTAGAACTTTAAAAACTATGTTGAATAGTTATGGAGAGAGTGCACAGCCTTTTCTTGTTCCTGATATTAATGGAGTCACTTTGAATTTCTCTCCTATTAATTTGATGCTGGCTGTGGGCTTGCTGTATATTGCTTTTATTATGCTTAGATATTTTCCTTGTATCCCTGATCTCTCTAAGACATTTATCATGAAGGGTTGTTGAATTTTTTAAATGCTTTTTCAAGATCTAATGAAATGATCATATTTTTTCTTTCAGTTTATTTATAATGGTGGATTACATTGATAGATTTTTGTGTGTGGAACCATACCTGCAGCTCTAGTATGAAGCCAACTTGATCATGGTAAAGGATTTTGTATGTGTTCTTTGATTCAATTTGCCAGTATTTTATTGAATAATTTTGCATCTATGTTCATGAATGAGACTGGTCTATAATTCTCTTTCTTGGGTGAGTCTTTGTGTAGTTTTGGTATCAGGTTGACTGTAGTCTCATAAAAAGAGTTTGGCAATGTTCCTTTTGTTTCTATTATGTGGAACATTTTTGAGCAGTACAGATATTAGCTCTTCTTGAAGTTGTGATAGAATTCTCATTGGAACCACCCAGCCCTGAACTTTTGGTTGGGAGGCTCTTGATGATTACTTCTATTTTTATGCAGGTTATACATCTATTTAAATTATTCACCTTGTCTTGATTCAATTTTGGTATATGGTACCTATCCAGAAAATTGTTCATTTCTTTTACATATTCCAATTTTGTGGAATATTGGTTTTTGTAATATGACCTAGTGGTTCTCTGGATTTCCTCAGTGTGTGTTGTTATGTCCCCCTTTTCATTTCTGTTTTATTAATTTGGTTGTTCTCTCTCTGTCTTTTGATTAGTGAGGATAAGGTTTGTCTAGCTTGTTAATTTTCTCAAAGAATCAGCTCTTTGTTTCATTGATTTTTGTATTGTTTTCTTGTTTCTAGTTTATTGTTTTCAGCCTTCAATTTGATAATTTCCTGTCATTTACTCCTCCTGGATGAGTTTCCTTTTTGTGTTCTATAGTTTTCAAATGTTCTGTTAACTCACTAGTGCAAGATTTCTCTACTTTCTTTATGTAGGCACTTAGTGCTATGAGCTTTCCTCTTAGCTCAGCTTTCATAATTTTCCATAGGTATGGATATGTTGTTCCTTCATCTTCATTAAATTCTAAGAAGTTTTTAAATTTCTATCTTATTTCTTCATTGAGTCATCAGGGAAATGCAACTCAATATAACTCTGAGTTACCATTTATATCAATCAGAATGGCTAAGACCAAAAGTATCAATGATAGCTTATGCTGGAGAGGATGTGGAGTAAGAGGAACACTCCTCCATTGCTTGAGGGAATGTAAACTTGTACAACCACTCTGAAAATTAGTATGGTAGTTTCTCAGAAAATTGAAAATCAACTTACCTCAGGTCCTAACAATACCACTCTTGGGCATATACCCAAAGGATACTAAAAGATATTTGTTCATGTTCATAGAAGCATTATTTGTAAATGCCAGAACCTGGAAAGAATCAAGATGCTCCTCAACTGGAGAATAGATGAAGGAAATTGAAGCATTTACACAATGGAGTACTAACTGGTTAAAAAAAAGACATCTTGAAATTTGCATGGAAATGCATGTAACTAGAAAAAAAATCCTGAGTAAGGTAACCTAGACCCAGAAAGATGAACATGGTATGTACTCTCTCATAAGTGGATACTAGCTGTAAAGCAAAGGATAACAAACCTATATAATCCATTACCCTAAAGAAGCTAAGTAACAAGGTGAATCCTAAGAAAAATATACATAGATCCACCTGGAAAGGGAAATAGACAAGATCACCTACAAAATTGGGAGCATAGCGATGCGGGAGAGAAGGGAGGGCAGAAAGGGAAGAGGAGGAGAGAAGGGAAGTGGGAAGAGGAACTTGAAGAAATGGGATAGTCAAGATGGAGGAAGGCCAGAGATGAGAGCAAGAAACCTGACACTAGAGAAATTCCCAAGAATCTACAAGGAAAAGCCCCACTAAAGCCCTAAGCAACAGAGGAGAGGGTGTCCAAACTGACCTTAGTCACATTGATTAATTTCTTAAATATCACCATTGAACCTAATCCAACAACTGATAGAAACAGGCAGAGACCTACAGCAGAACTCTGGGCTGAGCTCCCAAAGTCCAGTTGAAGAGTGGGAGGGGTGAGAATATGAGCAAAGAGATCAAGACCATGATGGGGACACCCACTGAAACAGCTTACCTTAGCTAATGGGAGCTCACCAACTCCAGCCAAACAGGGAAGGAACCAGCATAGGACCAAACTAGACTCTTTGAATATGGCTGACAATTGTATGGCTGGGGCAGACTGTGGGTACCATTGGCAGTGGTTCCAGGATTTATCCCTGCTGCTTGTACTGGACTTTTGGGATTCCATTCTCTTTGGATGGATAACTTGTTCAAGTCTAGATATAGTAGGGAGGGTCTTGCACCTTTCCCAAGCAATGTGCATTACCCTCTCTGGGGAGTAGATGGGGGTTGGTTGTGGGATAGGTGGAGGGAATGGGTACTATTATTGGTATCTAGAAGGAAAAAAGGATAGTATGTTTTATTTTAACAAATAAAATTAAATAAATTAAAAAAGAAATTTTATTGAAATTCAAAAGATAATAGAGAGTTCTCTGTTTGTCCAACCGAGGGGTACTCTACAACCACTGGACAAACAGACAGCTACCCACTAAAGTACAGATAATATCTGGTGATAGAAAACAGAGTAAGGAGATCTCTGTAAGCTGACATGGGAACTCATATTGCCAAAAGGAAACTAGAGTCTGGAACCTGTTAGAGGGTATGTCCAGTAGAGATAATATATGTGCAAGTATTCTTTATAATTTTAAGTTCATTGAAATTAATTAGAGAGTTTGAAAGCTTCATTATTTACATTTCAGCCATATTTGGATGCTGGAGGGACAAACTCTTTTCTTGTTTAGTTTTTATTCCCTAAATGTAGTAGAATGTCAGGTAAAAGAGCAGAGATTTAGGAACAGTAAGAACATTGCATAGGCTGTTTTTATAGGAAGATATACTTCCTGAAAGACTGACTTCTTTTCATAGAATCTTCTTGAATAAAGAGCTCATATTTCATGTCCCTGTACTCCACCAGAAAATCCCTTAGCCCCTAACAAAGATTTACTATTATCGCTTTCAAAGTCTTGTCAAATATCATTCACTATGCCTCCTAATTCAGAAGAAAAGATGTTATTCAAAACCATTACCCTTATTTTATTTTTCCTTTCAAATTTTGGTGATAAATGCATTTTCTATCTACTTTGATAGAAAGGCAGAAACATTTTTATATTACCAGACAGTTGCATGAATAATGCCAACAAACTTGATTAATTCAGAAAATAAGATAGCCTCTTTCTCATCACTTTAGTATGGATACTGAGGCTTTGCAATTTGGGATGGCAGCGAAGAAATATTTTAGTAGATTGCATTTTTAAAATTTTAGCACGTTTTCATTTACACAGGTCCAGAGTGAATTTGTGGTTCCCTTTGACCAGTTAGCTCCTTAAATAGACATGCAGCTGAAAAAAGAATTTGAAAAGGAATAAAGTGATTTCTAAATGTATTATCTGCATAGAACTTGCTGTAAATGCTTTATTTAAATTAATAGTATATTTGTTTCCTTAATTTTAGGGACATGCAGGTTCACAGGCAGCATGCATGATCAAAGGCAACCACAGAGATACCTATTGAACCTCTGTTTAGGCAATCTCAACCTGTGGATTTCTTCATTTGCAATGCATCTAATGAATCTGTTGGAATTTATTAAATATCTCACATAAAAAATAGATATAGTTATTAATACATTTCTGTAGAGAAGATAAAAAATACTAAGTTCATAAAACAAGTCAGGAAATTTATCTTGGACACACTAAAAAGGCCAAGTGAATATCTACATCAAATAGCAAAGCAAAAATAAATAAAAATGAAATGTATTATATTTTGGACATTTAAAAGATTTACAATAACTGTTATCAATGAGATATCTTACCAGATAAAACTGCTTGCTGGGTCCATCACATAGCCTGGAGACCTGAATTCAATCCCCATAATTGACATAAAAATTCAGTTGGGATCCAGACACAGAGTAAACAAGATGTGACTGCCTCACCAAAAAAGCTAGCAAGCCACATGGCTAACATAGACAAGAATAATGGGCTAATATAAGTTATAAGAGTTAAGAAGAAGCCTGAGCTAATGGGCCAATCAGTTTATAACCAAAAAAAAAATCAGATTTGATGATTTACAACTCTAATCCCAAGGGGGTGAGAAGAGCAGGCAGGAGAACCGGCTTGAAGCTGTACTGTGCATTATGTACTATGGTCACAAACAGAAGAAAGACTCTGACTCAGAGACTGCCAAAAAATTGTCCTATGACATGTACATTTGTTGTGTGGAAGCATGCTCACACCCAATACCAACCCTCACCTCTTTGACTTTGTCTGTCTGTCTGTCTCTCTCTCTCTGTCTCACTCTCCCTGTTTCTCTTTCTCTCTATCTCTACCTATGTATCTATTTATCTATATCTACATATCACACATACAAATATCCACATACTCAGGAGTGTGTGCACACACACTGAATGTTTAAAAACTAATAAATAAGAATAACCAAAAGGAAAAGTATATGCCTTCTGCTTGTGCAATAGTAAGGAAAGTAAACAAATCATTAAGCAGGTCTGGCAGAGTGGATACAATCCAGGCAAAAAGGGTTTCCATCACTGAAAAGAAACATTGTTTGGATTTCAACCAGAGTTCTGCCTGCAAAACTGTTCACTGTAGCCCAGTAATTACCCTTGAGGGCTATTGGTGAGAATTGAATTTTCATTCAATAAGACTGACACTGGGCCTGGAGGAGAAGGGCATCAAGCTCACTGTTTGCAAATTAAATTATAAGGATAAGATAAAGATGCTGGATTTGTCACTTTGTCAGTTGGATGGGATATTATTGAGGTGTTTGGATAGATGGTGACAATAACAGCTGTTTGTTCTTCCCCTTTTGACTCTGTGGATTTACTGAATAGATATGAGGATGTTTAAAGTTATCCTAGACCTCTTTCCTTAGAAACAAAACAATTTGTATATTCACCCACAGTATGATCTTCAATAAAGAAAGGAGATGTATTATGAAAATATCACTGAGGATCTAAACACTCTTGCAAATATCCAAATAGTATCTGCAGGTTACATCTAAAAATATGCAGCTTATCATTCCAGCTAATGGGTAAATTATGGAATATCCTTAACAAAATGAGTGATTTTATTCATCTACTAAAGCTATGCTTATTGGATATATGTGCACATGTGTGTGCATAAAATATGTATGATATAATATACATATATATGTTTTAGTTCTAATTATACATGTAGTAGGAGTGATAAATTCAAATTCTACTCTCCAGAGATATCTAAATTGACACTAATTAGTTAATCACATCTTAGCAAATAAAATACATAGCTAAGCAGTCACTGATGGTACATAGACAAAAGCTTGTATTGATTAAATGCAGTTGATAGGTTGTAAAAATTGATTTCCCCACCCTTCCTTCATCTTTCTTTATTTCTCTCTTTTGTTTTCGTTTTTGCATGTTTATACGAATCAAATTTGCTTTTGACAATTGGTTTTGACGATTTCATACACATAAATATACATATACATTATGCATTACGGTTACTCTTACCCCGACCCACACATATCTCCCACTCACCCATCAATCCTTCCTCCTCCCTACAAATCTGGTTGTCTTGTTCATGATTTTGTTGCTGTTGTGTTGATTCCTGAGTCACTGAATGTAACTAGAGCCTCAGCGTTTGCATGAATTGAAGTTGTGCATGGAGCTGGATGGGCTGAGCAGTGAGTACACAATAAAGACGATGTATTCCCCTTCCTAAGAACCCTTAGTCTCTACATTTCAACTGATGCCATCTGGGAGACTTCAGCACTGTGAACTGATGGTGAAAATAGCTGTCTCATGCCTAGATGATAAAGCTAAGCAGACCTTCGCTTTATCTCCCAGATGTTATATTCTTTATATCCTCTCATCCGTCATGTTCTCCGAACCCTAGAAGGGGAACAATAAATACCCTATTTAGGCATGAGATCTCAGGTCTCACTTCTCAACACCTTGAGTCTCTGGGTTTACCAATATTCACTAGAGAGAGAAGTATCTCTGGTTAAGGCCCAGAGTAGCTTTTGTCTATAACTATAGACATAAATATACAGATGGCAATTTGACACTGTGTCAAATTAATTAAACAGAAAAATGCCCTCCCTTGGACCTATAAATTCTCTAGCTGTGATAATTTGAATGTAATTGGCCCCCATAATCTCATACAGAGTGGCATTATTAGGAGGTGTGACTTTGTTGCAGCCGGTGTGGCCTTGTTGGCAGAAGTGGGCCTGTTTTTAGGTTTCCTATGTTCAGGATAAAACCCAGTGTCTCAGCTAACTTGCTGTTGCCTGAAAGATGTAGGAAACTCAGTTAAGGCACCATATCTGCATACATGTTGCTATTTTTCCTGCCGTGTTGACAAAGTACTGCACCTCTGAAACTGTAAGTGACCCCAATTAAGTGTTTTCCTTAATTGGGTCGTGTTGTCTCGTCCCAGCAATATAAACCCCAAGTAAGACAACTAAGACACTAACTATAGGTTATTTGCTACTACAGTGTGAAGAATGAATTGTCTTCCGTAGAAAGGCTTCAAAGGCAAGAAGAGAACTGTTGGTTAGCACTGAAAGAGCTCTGCCAATATTGAACCAGTGGATTATCTTGCGGGGTAGTATAGTATTTTTGTTCATAGGATTCATGGCAGATATGAAAACAGACACGCTGATTAATGAAATGGAATTGAGGATATAAATTCACACTTTGACAGACACCTGAATTTTATTAAAGAGGCCAGTAATACATAGTGTGAAACAAGACAACATCTGCAAACATGGTACTGGTCTAACTGACTGTCTTTATATAAAAGAATCTAAATGAACCTGTACTTATCATTGAGCATAAAACTCAAATGTAAAAGGATCAAAGACCTCTACCTAAACCAAGCGCACTGAACTTGATATAAGGGAAAGTGGGGGAATATCCTTGAACTCCTTGGTACATGAAAAGACTCTTTTAACAGAACACTAAGTTTGACAATTAATAAATCATACCTCATGAAATTTAAAAGCATAAGGCACCATCATTTAGGCTAAATGGTAGCTTGCAGAATGGGATTTTTTTTTTTTACCAAGTACACACTCAATAGAGGCATAATATCCAAAATATATAAGGAATTCAAAATTCAAAAAATTAACTTCCAAGACTAAAAGCTTGTAATAAATCCCATAGGAAATCCTCTGAGAAATTTCAGTGTGAAATAAATCCCTACTTTTTATAAGGCCAAAAAGATGCATCCTACTCCATTCATAATTTTCAGTAAAAATATAATAAACTGGTCTCAAGAAGAAAAAAAAATGACTCTCCCAATTACCAAAAAGTTTTCAGAGCCATCCCTTCAGACAAAGGATGGTTGGCTATTCAAGCTAATTGGCTTTACAGTAAGGACAGACAAGCACTGCCTGTCATTAGGAGAGGGAAGGTTGCAATTTAAATGAAGAGGCTCACATGGTTAGACTTCTGAAGCTACTGTACCACAGACATTGGAATATTCAGGTGCCGCTTTTACTGATCTCTCAAAGTGGTTCCCAGGTCCTTTAGAGAAATACTTCTAGGTTGGAGATCTGGTAAGGGACTTATTTAGCTATGAAAGAGATTGGATAAAACTTAGTTTTTCTTCTAGTTGTTCCAGAGGTAGGACAGGGGGTAATCTACCTTATTATTTTTTCACTAAGGAGTATGTTCCTTATTTTTCTTTTGTATTTATTTCTAAAATATGTTTAAGTTACTCTTAAAAAGTAACATTGCATATTAAAATTATTTTTGATGCTAGTTTTTCTCTCTCTAAATTGAAGCTATCTAAATAGCCCAAAATCCTTAGAAAAATACAGATTAAAAATTTCTTTTTCAAAATTACAATAAAATTAGTAATTTTAAAAGTCAGTCTAGGTTACCTTACTCAGGACTTGGGGGAATGGGACAGTTAAGATGGAGGAGGAGTGGATATGGGAGCAAGGAAGAATATATCTTAATTAAGGGAGCCATTTGAGGGTTGGCAAGCAACAGGACTCCAGAGGGGTTCCCAGGTGTCCAAGGAGATGTCCCCAGCTTGTTCCTTGAGCAGCTGAGAAGAGGGCACCTGAACTGGCCCTATACTACAGCCACTCTGATGAATATCTTGTATACCACCATAGAACCTTCATCTGGCGACAGATGGAGATAGAGACAGAGACCCACATTGGAGCACTGGACTGATCTCCCAAGGTCCAAATGAGGAGCAGAAGGAGAGAGAACATGAGCAAGGAAGTCAGGGCCGAGAGGGGTGTGCCCACCCACTGTGACGGTGGGGTGTCAATCTAATGGGAACTCACCAAGGCCAGCTGGACTGGGTCTGATAGAGCATGTAATCAAACCAGACTCTCTGAACGTCGTTTACATGGAGGGCTGACTGAGAAGCCAAAGACAATGGCACTGGGTTTTGATTCTACTCTATGTACTGGCTTTGTGGGAACCTAGTCTGTTTGGATGCTCACCTTCCTAGACCTGGATGGAGGGGGGAGGACCTTGAGCTTCTCACAGGACAGGGAACCCTGATTGCTCTTTGGACTGGAAAGGGAGGAGAAGGTGGAATGGTGGGGGAATAAGAGAAGGGGAGAAGGTGAAAATTTATAATAATAATAATAATAATAATAATAATAATAATAATAATAAAGTCAGTGTATTATTTGATGTGAAATAATATTTTATTATAGCATATGGTTGTTAAAGAGCTAAAGAAGTTAGTTGATTAGCAGTCCACAAAGATTCTTCTTAGTTACATATTTATTTTTGTACTTTTTATGATACCTTGTATAATTTCAGTATCAAGTGTTTGCAATTTAGCTTCTCCTTATGAAGAATTGTCCCCTAAGCATCTACAGTTTGATCATTTACACACACACAGTTCTATCTTCCCCCAGAAATATTCTCAGACTTGAAGATTGAACATACCTCTGACCTTGAACTTCTAATCTCAAAGCCTTACTATGAATCCAACTTTGAAGAAGTTAGTACTTGAAAGTGTCAGTATTTAGGACTACAGGTTTTTTTTATCCTCCTCCTCCTCCTCCTCCTCCTCCTCCTCCTCCTCCTCCTCCTCCTCCTCCTCCTCTTCCTCCTCCTCCTCATCCTAGCCACCTCCTCCTCCTCCTCCTCTTCCTCCTCCTCCTCCTCCTCATCCTGACCACCTCCTCCTCCTCCTCCTCATCCTGACCACCTCCTTCTCTTCCTTATCCTCACCATTTACACTGAAGCTTAATCAATGGTTGGACTTCTGCAATAGTCTGTGAATGACAGCAAATTTTTAAACACTCCATATTGGAACTTGATGACATCCCCATCTCTGAGTTAACTCCATAATGTTGAATCTCCCCTGGAGGTCCTACATGAACTGTCAGATATTTATTTGTGCATTAATTTGAAAATTTTCTTTTCTAAATCATCTTTCCAACTAATCAATTCATTAGATATTTATGTAGCACATTTAGCACTTGATTATCTAGATACATATTAATGACTCATTTTATTATCAAAAACTACTAATGAAGATGACCCACTTTCTTTCAAAGATTTTGAGATTTATAACTCCAGATTCTATTTAACAAACAACCCACCTGCCTCCTAGTAAAAGACGGTTATTAAATAACTGAAACATTTATTCCATGGAAAGGATAGCAAAGTAGTGTATGAGTGTTGTGTATAGGTTGCTTGTTTGTTCCTGGCTGCTCAGGCCTGAAATAATTACACAGAAACTATATTATTGCAATCACTGGTTGACGCCTTGGCTTTAGCTTCTTATTGGCTAATTCTTATATCTTAATTTAACCCATTTCTAGTAATCTGTGTATCGCCACAAGGCTGTGGCTTACCTGGTAAAGCTCTGGCATCTGTGTCTGGTGGGGCTACATGGCTTCTCTCTCACTCTCCCTCTTTTCTCCCAGCATTCAGTTTAGTTTTTCCCACCTATCTAAGTTCTGCCCTATCAACAGGCCAAGACAGTTTCTTTATTCATTTATTTATTATTTCCTTAATCTCCAGGCCCTTGCCAACTTGTGAACCATAACATAGTGCATAGAGCGGGAGTTGCACTACAACAGAAGATGTGGTAACTCATCTTTCAGAAGATGCCATATGGGGCCTCAGGTAGGTGTACTAAATTTATTTTGTGGTAGCTTTTGTTCTCATGCTGATAGCACAGGATTTCCAGGGAAAGAGGACCTTTTTTTTCTATGAGGTCTGAGTACCTCTTAATTTGAGTAAATAAAAGTACAGAAGTTGAGGTATATGGTGTCAGGCTCATTGATTTCCCACCCAAAAAGTTAAGGTGACTAATTTGTGGGTTTTCTAAAACTAATTGAAGGTTTTAAAAAGCAGAAGTACTAGGAAACTAAAGCATTAGGGTCATCTTACCATTATAGATTACACCCATCACACCAGGTGCCATTTTTAACTAGTCTTTGTTTTCTAGAGCAGTCTTAAATTCAACAAATTTAAATGTGAACCCACCTTTGCCCCTCCAAATATACAGGTTATTCCACTCTCAGATTCCAACACCATTGATGAGACATTGGTAATACTCAATGACCTTCAGAAGGGATATATTTTTGTTACCATTATTCAGGAGTTTTTAGTTGTATGTCTTATGGGATTTAAGAAATGTGCCCCAACTCCCCCCAGGTCCAGGAAGGTGATCGACCAAGCTGAGAAGGCTCCCACAGAGCCCGTCCATGCAGAAGAATCAGAGCCCAGCGCCATTGTCCTTTGCTTCTCAGTCAGCCCCCGCTGTTGGCCACATTCAGAGAGACGGGTTTGGTCACATGATCCATCAGTCCCATTCCAACTGGAGTTGGTGATCTCCCTTTAGTTCTGTCCCACCGTCTCCATGAGTGAACGCACCCCTCACGTTCCTGACTTTCTCCCTCATGTTCTCGCTCCTTCTGCTCCTCATCAGGACCTTGGGACCTTGGACTTAGCATAGAGTGGGGAACCCTGATGGCTCCTTGGCCTTGAGAGGGAGGGAGGGGAGGTATGGGTGGAGGGAAGGGGAGGGAAGGGGGAGAAGGAGGGGAGGGAAGAGGGAGGAGGAGCGGAGGGAGGGGGGAGGAGGAGGGAAGGATTGGAAATTTTTAAATATAAAAAAAAAAACCATGAGAAAAAAAATAAATATCTAAATAGGCTTTTGTTAAAAAAAAATAAAATTCTATTTGCCAGAAAAAAAAAGAAATGTGCCCCATTATAGTATCGTCCAGCATAGTTTAATTATCCTGAAGAACTCTATCAGATGACTCTTCCTTTCCATTCTTTTCTTAGATCTGTTTATCAGTGCCCTAGATGTATTCCAACTGAATGTGACTGAGATAGGAATAAACAACATGCAGATGTTTTTACATACTTTTTTCACTTAGTATTATATTCATTTAGCTTTCTTCTATGTCCACTTAAATCAAGGATCTTATTTCATTTCTTTTTACTAATGATATAGTATTACAACATAGACATATATTTGCTTAAAAAATGAAGATTGCTTTCAAGTTTTTCAATTATGAATAAAGTCATTATCAGCATTTATTTACATGGTCTTGTACACACATTCATTTTAAAATTATCTGAATAAATATAATTGCTGAAGTCTAAGGTAAAATGATGCTAATTTTTGAAAGGAATTGTGAAACCATCTTCCGAAGTGACTCTATAATTTTTGTTGTCTAGAGCAATGAATGAAGTTCTCTATTGCTGCATATTGCCTTGCTCTTGTTTCAAGTTTTTCTATTCTATGAGCTGTGTAATGATATCCCAAGTGTACACCTAAACTGAAATCCCTGAACGAAGTGATGATTTATTTTTACATTGTTGTATAAATTTTCTGTATCTTTCAGATAAAATCTTTTATTTACAAAGAAAATAAATGTTCTTTGCCAATGGTCTATCCTAGTCTGTGTCTCTTAAATCTGTTTCTTTTTCTATGTTGTCTTCTAGGAAAATTAGTTTTATATTCCTCACTTATGTTTACATCTTTTTGTTAATTTCTGAAAAATGTCAGGAATGTGTTTAGTTTCATCTTCCGTGTGCCAGTGTCCAGTGACTCCAGCCATATTTATTGTAAAGAGTAGCTTTACACTACCCTATCAGTGCTTAGCCTTGGCCTCTTTCCCATTAGTCGTTCTGAAGAAACTGCAAACATTTATACAATTCCTATAAAATAGTGGAAAGTAAATTTCTTCCTCCTCCCTAATCAGTATGTTCCAAAATCCCAACAGTGGTAATTATGGACATTTTGATAGCCTTCAGGCCATTTGTTATCACTGACAATGTAATCAGACAAATCCTTTGTCTTTTGCATTAGTTCCTGACCTCAACCTGTGATCCTGATTCCGGGTTAATAGATCCTGGTATTACTCCCAGCAGTGGACTATAATGAATGCTATCATAAATTTTATATCCTTTTAATATGTCTTAATAATTTCTTTCATCTTCACGTAGGTATAATAGGAGTCTCATGTCTTTATAAGTCCTACCTAATTCACGTAGATGCTGTTGATGACAAAAATCCTAACAAAATAATCATATTGAGAGCATGGCAGTTAATCTTCAGTAATGGCCATAGTTCAAGAAGCAGAATCCCTCACTTTTGTTTTACTTTATGAAGCATGCATTTAAATAAATAAAAGGACTCTATAATGGTACAGTTTCTGCTTCAAATATGCCACAATTAACTGTCATTTTTGTCATTGATCCAAACAGTTCTTTTCTTTACAAACTTATCATATGGTCCTACATGAGTTACCCAATGAACTACTAAACTGAGTCTGATAAGCCAGCTGTGAACTAGTTAGAAGACATCATGGATAATAGTGCCCTAGAAAAAGCCTTACATTTTAAGGCCATGTATATATCAAGTGGCATATGTGTGGGCATAGAAAATCTAAACTCAAAATATGTGGTTTTGAAACTATTAATATTTCTATTTTGAAGGCTTAATTCTAGACTGAACATGGAATTTCAAGGGTTTGTCAATAAACACAGGACCCTTTCATTGGGTCTTTTTTGTTGTTGTTATGAACACAGTAAAGTATCAAGCATACATATTAACAGGGATAGTTGGTGAATTACATTGGACTTTTTGATATTTGGAATTATCCATCATAGGGAAAAGTTATAGAGCATATTTAGTTGTTTAAAAGCCTTTTCAGTTTCAGTTGACTAAAGCTGGAATCTAGACAGTAAAAGAGCAATTGCAAGTTAGGGATATTGTTCACTCTCCAAAGGAGGAATATAATCTTGTTGTAAAGAAGAAAATGTTTGGCAGAATTGAGGATAGGAACTTTGCAGTCTGGAGAAAGGATTTGTTAAGACTCTAGGAGTAACAAACACGACAAAAAAAGTTTGTGAAGTCCCTAAATCTTCCAGGGCTGCTCCTCACTGTTAGAAAAGAAATTCTACTTCTTGGGAAATTCTGACCAGGGTAGCTGCCTACATGTGGTACAGAAGAGTTCCAGAAGCACAGTTTCTCTGAATTATTGCCCTCACCAGGTATGCTTGTTGTTTTCCTCTGAATAAAACAGACTAAAGCTTCTGGGGATTCTCTCTTTATTGCCCATCTCACATCTGTAACACTGAGATTGCAAATGTTTCTATGATGCTTCTAACATTTGTGTAGATGCTGGAAATCAAACTCAGGTCCTCACACTTGTGTCACAAGTACGTTTTACCACGTCTGTCATTTCCTCAGCCTGTAAACCAGAATTTTAACTTCATTTCATCCATGCTACCCTTGTACGCCAACCATGTAATAGATAATTAGCTATGCTTGAAAAGTACACATAGCTAAATAAAAATATAATACAAAATGAGCGATCTTATTTAGAGAAAAATACAGTGACATTTAAATATATAAATTCAAAGTTAGTGGATGTGTGAACATTCATAAAATATAATCTATACTATATAATTTAAGAATCTTTTCTTAGGTCAAAATATTAGTTTAAATCCCAGCACTCGGGAGGCAGAGGCAGGCAGATCTCTGTGAGTTCGAGACCAGCCTGGTCTACAAGATCTAGTTCCAGGACAGGCTCTAAAGCTGCAGAGAAACCCTGTCTCGAAAAAAAAAATATTAGTTTATAATAAGGAATAAAAAGAATGAATCACACTACAAAAAAGACACATGACAGTAAAAACAAAAGTTTTCTTCAATCTTTAAACATTTTTTTTTGCAAAATTGTAAACTAAGGAGAGTATCTAAAGTAAATGTCAAACAAGATGGTAAAAAGGAATGCAGCTACCAGACATTATGCTCTGCCAACTAGAGGAGACACTTTCTATTCATTTGTCCTAGCAAGCTAATTTGATAAATTAACCAGAGGGCCAAGGGAATAAGTATAATCTCAATTACAGCTCTGGATCTTCCATTACAGTTTCATTATTATCCTATTCTACTCAGATTCATACGAATAAGTCTAAGAACAATTTTAACTCATAATTCACTGGAAATTTCTCTACCAAGAGCCCACTTATTGAGCATAATTATTCACGATTCTCATTTATCATTTTATATTTTAGTATGATTTCAAGGCATGAAATTCTCCTTATGTCAAAGCCAGGAATGCCACATTTCAAATAACAATTAAAACAATGTAAGCAAGCTGCATAACTTTAGATATTCCCAAGTATTGCCGAATGCATCTGCGCACAGTGTCTCTGGGATGTATCATTTTCATTGACTCTATGTTAAATTTTGCTTACCCATCACTGCATATATAAACGTTTGAACCACACACACCTGTCTATTTTGTACTCAATAGCAGAATGTATAAACTTTCCTAAATTTTAGTTAAGCAAACTTATGAAAATCTTTAGCTGTTATAGTTTATAACATTTTGCTTGACAAAGATTTTGGTGATCTCCCATTAGTTCTGTCCCACTGTCTCCATGAGTGAACGCACCCTTCACTTTCCTGACTTTGTTTCTCATGTTCTCTCTCCTTCTGCTCCTCATCAGGACCTTGGGAGCTCAGTCCAGTGCTCCAATGTGGGGCACAGTCATTTTCGTCATCTATCGCCAGGTGGAGGTTCCCTCACGGTCCTGACTTTCTTTCTCATGTTCTCTCTCCTTCTGCTCCTCATCAGGACCTTGGGAGCTCAGTCCGGTGCTCCAATGTGGGGCTCTGTCATCACCAACTCCAGTTGGAATGGGACTGATGGATCATGCGACCAAACCCGTCTCTCGGAATGTGGCCAACAGTGGGGGCTGACTGAGAAGCAAAAGACAATGGCGCTGGGCTCTGATTCTTCTGCATGGACGGGCTCTGTGGGAGCCTTCTCAGTTTGGTCGATCACCTTCCTGGACCTGGGGGGAGTTGGGAGGACCTTGGTCTTAACATAGAGTAGGGAACCCTGATGGCTCCTTGGCCTTGAGAGGGAGGGAGGGGAGGTATGGGTGGAGGGGAGGGGAGGGAAGGGGGAGGAGGACGGGAGGGAAGGGGGAGGAGGAGGGGAAGGAAAGGGGAGGGGAGGAGATGGAAAATTTTAAATATAAAAAAATAAACCATGGAAAAAAAAGATTTTGGATAAAATTCCCAAACATCATAATAATCTCTGATTGTTACTGTTTTTAAGTGGAAAAGAATTCTTACCAACTTGGCATGCTTAAGATCTCATTAATTGTGATGTCTTCTCATCTTCTCAGCTACTTCTTGTGAATATGTTAAGACAAACCCCTCTGATCACATCAATTTTCAGTGGTTTTGAGGACCAGTCTGCCCGTCTTTCAATTTAAGATTTGAATGTCCAAACATCTGGCCTGACTATTTCTTGGTGGGAAGCTTTTCCCATGCTTTTGACTTCGTGTCTATTTAGTTTATGTACGAGAATTAGTATTTCTTCCACATTCATCCTTGGTGCTGTTCCCAGCAATGCTCCCAATCCATCTCAAGCTTATCTGTTATATTTTGTTTGCCATAGTTATGGGCCTCTCCTTTGCATTAATTTGTTTTTTTATTGAATTCTGGAAATTGAATTATCATTTCCTTGAACAGCAGAGCCAGCACTTACTAATCTTCTTATTTAATGCATTGCAATCAGGATGATGGAGACAGTACAGCTAATTGGGTATATTTTCTAATTTAGATACAGAACATGCATTTTTTGTCCCATATGCAAAGAAACATATTAAAGAGGGAACACAAAATTCACAATGCCATTTGAGATTCTTGATGGTGGGTAATATTCAATGAAATTGCATTAATAATTGAAATGGAAACTATTTTTAATCAAGGAAAAGACAAACACCTAAAATAAAAAAAAAAATTAAGTTTATGGACTAAAGTGCAGTGGAAAGCAGGAGGTTGAAGGCATGTGGCAAAAGGTAGACATGAATTCCAGTTTCTTCTATAAGAGAGCACCAACAGTCCACACAATAATTTAACTTTGCAATTTGTTCTCTACTCATAAAATGGACATTGAAAACCGCAGGTTATTGCCATTATTTACTGTCTTCACAAATGCATGCCCAACCTTGGTCCTAAGAAGACCTGAACTGAAATTCTCAATGTTTTTATTTAAATTGACTATATCCAGAAATGTTATATAATAACTGTTATAAAGAATTTATATAGGTCCATACTTAAAAGGAATCCCAGGAAAGGGCTTTAGGCAAACAGACAAGACATAAACAGAGTGTTGGGGAGAATCCGAATATAATATGAAATTTCATTTTAAAGCCTTGAGAAAGGTAGTCAAGTTCATAATTAAACTACAAATTATTCTGAATAAAATGAAATGAACCTTAATTACAATCAGCTTAAAAGTGTTTGTTAATAAATTCACTACAGATAAAATCAGCTCAAACTCATGTTTTTAATGTTAATGAATGTATAAGATTGTTGTGTATTTAAAAATAAAAAGAAAATGAATTTTGTGTAATAATGACAACAGGAAATGTTTACGATACACGATAAATAATTATATTTTTTGCTACAAAATGTACGCATGAGACAAAAAGATTTTTAAATCCTTACAAAGAAAATGTGACTGAAGAAGACAAAAAGGGGTGATAGAAAAGAAAAGTTAGAGAAAACAATAAAAATAGAAAGCATGAAAAATATTTTTATAGCAATTATAGTAAGCATAAAATAATTTAACATTAACCTGAACTAGAAAATTATGTCTATTTATTTTGTTTAAATTTCTCTCATAAACTTCTTTGAATCAATACATCAGAATGCACATGTGACATGCATATTTGCTTCTGGAAAATAAAAGCATTATGTTGATGGGCAAGCAATTTTCCAAAAAAAGACATACATAATATAAAATATAAAAGATAAATAGACATGCTGAATGAACTTCATGGGCACATGCTGAATATGAAAACAGAACACTACTAATTCTGATAATTTTAACAAAAGAAATTCACAAAATTTCCATAAGAATAGATTGTTTAAATGCATCATCTTAAAAGCCAGGAGCAAGAAAAAGCTAACCATATTTGCAAAACCATGAGATTACTGAATCATTAATGGTTCATGATACATCTAAGTGTAATAATTGAACAAAGATTTGTATAGACTGACGGAGAAATTATGTGTAAAGACGTTTTAGACAAATGAGGGAGCCAGTGACAGTGTCCTGATGTCAGTCATGTTTGGTGGGTGCCAAGGACAACAAACGGTCTAGTATGGCTGTACAACAGAGAGAGAAGAAGGAGACAAAGAGTAGCGAAGGAGAGTTTCTGAAAAGATTTTTGGTAAATATGGATCAAGAGTACTAAAAATAAAATGAAAGCCAGAACTTTAATACACTCCAAGGATTTTCATTTGAGGATCTATAAAACAATGCAAAGATCATGAAAAAGCAAGGCAGAAATTGTTTTCTACATTTTTGTTCTTTGATATTTTTAGATCACAGAAATGATGTGCTTGTTTTGCGCGGTAGAGGCTGAAATCTACGAGGCCTGTAGAGGCAGCAAATTCACCATAGAATTAGTACAGAAAATTCTCAAGAAAAAGCATAAAGTTCATTCTTAGCAAAATCCTTGCTGATAGTCTGCAATCAGTTACAGAAATGGCAAGAAAACAGGTACTCATTCGATAATCTGTATATAGTTTGAGCATTTGTTATAAACCCACTGATCCTCTCCTGTAGGTGCCAGGGGGAGTCTCCTGGGTCTTCCCTCGGTTTAGGTTAATTGCTCTCCATATGCTACTATGCTAATTATTGTCCAAATGATACTAGGTTAATGGCCATCGCATGGTAACAGGTTAATTATCTTCCATATGATACTAGGCTAATTATGCTTCATATGCTAGTAGTGTAATTATGCTCACATGGTACTAGCTTAATTACCCCCCACATGGTACTAGGTTAATTATCCTTTACATAGGACAAGGTTAATTACCCATCAGCTTTATATGTTACTAGGCAGTATAAATATGCACTAAACACTAGAAGTACCTGTATGTTGCCCAAGGTTAGTTAACCTTTATATGGTCCTAGGCTAAATACCCTCACATGGTACTCAGTTTATTATCCTTCACAAGGTAGTAAGCTAAATGCCCTTCAGATAATGAGAGTGTAATTATCTGTGACATGGAGATAGTTTAATTACCCAGGTATTAAGGCTACATTACTAAGTACATAATTCCTTTCAGTTGGTTTAAATAAAAGTCTACACTATTGATCAAGAAATCCCAAAGTCAGTCAGAGATATGTCAGAGGTTATTAGTAATATACATGTATAGTTGTGTTTGCCTCTGACCTTATACAATATAAATCCACTTTTGTAATCTTTTTGACAGGGACTGTGTAAACAGAGTGATTAATATTAACCATTCCGGTCCCCCAAACATAGAATGGGATTGCCATTACAATTGATAGTGCATAGATACTATGATATAGGCAATTAGTAGGCTCACTATATAGAGTAATGAGATATATGGTTTATTCTTTGTAGAAAACACCCTATGGTTTACTGAACCTCCCACACACACACTATGGGGAGCTAAAGAACCGAGATTAGTTGTCTTCTGCATGCTCAACAGGACTGTTACCCACTTTAAAAAATCTTGATTTCAGCCCACTTGTAATAGTTTTATAGTTTTAGATCCTGGAAATCTACATAATAAATTTATATTGCTGTACCTTATCAAGATCTGATGATGTGGTGCAGATCTATAGAAAGTAACACTACATTAAGGTTAATATTATTCCTATGATACCTCTCATTAATCATCATTTTCTGAGCTTGTAGGACTTTGAAAATTTTATGGACTCAGTTATGATGTAAACAGAGGAGCAATATCTTTTAACTCTGAGGTCCAGTTTATTGAAATGCATTGATATCTCCCAAACCTCTCAATCATATATATTGTTCATCGCAGATATCTACCCTCTTCTTCTGGTCAATTGGCAACAGAAAATTCATGGGAATCCCAAGTTTAAACATATACTTTTCTCTCTACCATACTCTGTGATATTCTGCAAACCAATTCCCCGGTCTCTATCAGAGAGATATGATCAAAATCTTTGTAATACACTTTGTGTGTTCTCCTTCTGTGCTCCAAAGTTTAAGCCTCTGAGACTAATTCAAAAGTAATTAAAATTTAGCTGTCTATAAAGATAAACTTAACTAAATAGTTATAGAGCATTATATTGAAGATAGCTTGCTCAATTGATATCATCATCATCATCATCATCATCAATAGCAACAAAATAAATTTTTCTTCCTCTTTTTATAATTCTTCTCTATTTTGATGTTTAGATTCTAAATATTTTCTCCCACTCTCTAATTTACTCTTCATTCTGTTGACTGATTCCTTTGATTTTTAAAATCTTTTCAGTTTGAGGAAGTATCAGTTGTTAATTTTTATTTTTGTTTCATTGTGAAATTGGAGTAAATTTAAATGATCTTTCCCCTGTGCTACATCTTGACATTTTTTTTCCCATTTTTCCTGTGGTTGTTTCATAGTTTCAAGACTTAAATTTTTAGTTTGTGATTCAACTGGCTTTGGTCTCTAATTTTTAAAATTATTTTTTGTCAAATTAATTTCTGTCAATTCCATTTAATGTGCAATTTTAAACAAAGTTATCATTTTCTTTAGTAATAGATGTCCCCATTGCAAATGTTCTCAGGGTTTCATCATAGTAGATTATCCACTGAATCACAAAGCACACTAAAATTCCAAATATCAAGTCCATACTTAAAATAATTCTTCAGCATCTTTCAACATATTAAAATATATCTATATCTCTAGTGCCCTTTTTGATGAATAGCAGAATATATTTTCTATTTTCACCCTCTTAATAACCGTCTGGTGTTCTTTTTATCTACGCTCTAAGTTAAAATATAGTTATAAATCCTTTTAATGCGTGTACTCTAGCCTCAATTTTACATTCTAACCGGGATGCTTTATGGCATGTCTGGGAATACACACCTTTCCATATTCCTTGCCAAATATTAATTAGTAACTTTATTGCTAGGTTTCAAGACCAAGGAATGCACTTTTATAAAGAAATATTAGGGGGCCCTGTCATCATATTTTGGTTTTTTTGCCTCTAAAAAGAACACTAAAATGAGCACTACACTTTTCCCATAAGGAAATAAGGAGTAAGTTGCACTTCATGCAAAATTGCAATGGTCTTTCTGCCTACGTTTCTTTTCCACATTTATCAGACATTCTGCCACTTTCCTCTCCTTTGGAAATGCCTTCAGGTGCTCTATAACTGTGCTTCATTACAATAGATTTCCACAACACTTATCATGTGATAAACTTACCCTTTCCCCAGTATCTGAAAACAGTGCGTTTATGTGCAAACTCCTCTAAATCTGTGAATGATGCAAAAACTCCTGCATTGTTCTGTGAAATCCTCCTAAGATCTCTCTCTCTCTTTCCTGCATCATATATTCAATGATTCCCTTAGCAAAGCCTCATCATTGTACACAGGGCAGAAGTGTGTTCATTATTATTGATTCATATGAAATCATAGCTGCTTTTTTGGTAAATATAGTATTTGTTTTTATCACTGAATTTCAAGACCTAATAATGAGGTCTTTAATCAATTTCTCTTATTTTGGCCAATATTTAAATGACTAAATAGTTACTAATGCACACACATGATATAGATACATGCAGAAAAGGTGAATATCTCTAAATTTTTTATTCCACAGAAAAATGTTACGTTATTGTCATATTCCAAATAGTGTCCTCTTATTTTTAAGTAGAATTATATTTAAAATATTCATCTGGCTGGTCATGCCTTCCCTTGTCTACAATGTGCTGGCGAGGGCAAGGGAAAGACAACCTCTCCTTCCTTGACCCTGTCACCTGTAACAGGCTCTGTCCCCCTCTCCCTTACCAGCTGCAACACTCAGGAAAGTGGGCCTTGCACCTTCCCTAGGTAGTACAAGAGAGTTGACCCTACTAATGGGGATGTAGGTGAACTGTACATGAGTGTGGGATATCTGGTCCACCAGTCATCTGCCATATGGTGGCATGGATGAGGAAGAGCTAGCCCCCATCCCTCACTGCCTGCTCTGGTTGGGAGAGATGGCCCTAAGAAGAGAGGGAGAGCTGTCTCTGCTCTTCACCAGTTGCAGCATTTGGGAGAGTGGCTCCTGAACCACACCTGTGCAACAGAAGTAGAGCTAGCCCTGGTGGTGTTGGTGTAGTTGAACCAGCCCTGAGGGTAGGGAAGTGAGAGAAAAGGTCCTATCCCTTGCTCCTTGTTGCATAGTGTGGACTTGCCAGAGCAATGATGGAGAGCGCACTCAGGTGGTAAGGACCCTGGAAACCTGGTGGGGTGTCCAACCTTGCAACTATCTAGGCCCAGAACCATGGTTAGGAGTAGACGCACACCACCCCATCTGAATTCTGCTGGAGCATATGCATGTCCTGCAGATCCAAAATTGTGGGCTCACCACTACACAGGGCAACAACAGAATATCCAAAAGTAGTCCCAGTGAGGGCCCAATATCTGTTGTGCAGCAGAAACCAGAGGCCTGAACCAGACCAATGATATTTTCTTTCATTTTTTTGAGACAGGGTTTCTCCGTAGCTTTGGAGCCTGTCTTTGAACTAACTCTTGTAGACTAGGCTGGCCTCACCAATGACTCTTCTTTCCTCAGCAACTTTATAAGCTTCTATCAGAAGACTTACAAAGTGACAAGAGTCAAGGGAAGATACTCATTGAACAGAGAAGTTGACAAGTAAGAAGGATCTTACCAAGTATGGTGGTTTGGGAGACAAATACCCATATTGGCCCAGCCATTTGAAAACTTTGTACCTTCAGTTGGTGGAACTGGTTTGGAAAGTCATGAAGATTCTAGGGAGTGCAGCTTTACTGGAAGAAGTGTATCATTGAGAATGACACTTGACAGTTTTATAGCTTCACCCTGTTGTTGACAGAGGTCTCATGTTGGGCACCAATTGTTGACAGGGGTTTCTGTCCCACCCAGTCTCACAACTGTTCAGTCCCAAAGAAAGACACAGAGCTCTACATTAAATATAAACTGGTCACGATTATTAGCTCACAGTTCTTATTAACTCATTCCTACATCTTAAATTAGACCATTATTCTGTGTATCTTTTGCTGTCCTGAAAATCACTCTGTAGATCAGGCTGTCCTTGAACTCACAGAGATCTACCTGCCTCTGCCTCCCAAGTGCTGGGATTAAAGGTATGTGCCACCACACACAACTGCTCTCTTTCTCTTTTTTAAGAACTTTATCCTCTTTCTTTTCTTTCCCAAACAAACATATATTTTTAAACACACTCTAAACTGTTCAAAGGTTTTTTTTTTTTTTAATCTGAATCTATCTATACAGTATATCTGTATTTTTCTTACCACATGAGTCTTCAATTTGCTAAGAAATATGACTAAGATTAAAGCCGGGGCTTTGACGTCTGTATCAACCCTATTCCTTAGCTTTCTAAGAGTCTAGCCTCATGGCAGAGATACTGGCCAGAGTCATGTTTATTCCCACAACTCTATGAAGTTTCAAGGTCTCTGCAAGCATCAAAAAGCATCTTGTTGGCTATTCATAGACACCATTTAAGTGTTTGGTGGTGGGACCTGTTAAAAGATTGCAAGGTTTTTGCAGCTAAAGCTGAGTCAGGAATCCTGTCTTAAATGAGATGTACTTGTCTCTAGCAAACAGATGTCACCAGAGAAAATACTGCAACCAAAAAGCCGTGCTTAACTTTGTTCTTTTGTGTCTAGAATTACTTCACAAGATCTCTCAGGTTTTATGTGGATATAGTTGTTCATTCTGACACCATTAGTTGACAGAAGTGTCTGTCCCACAGGGTCCTGCAGCCATTCAATCTTAAGGAAATACACAGAGGTCTACGTTAATTATAAACTGGTCATGTTTATTAGCTCATGATTCTTATTAACTAATTCTTACATCTTTTTTTTTTAATTCTTACATCTTAAATTAGCCCATTATTCTTGTCTCTGTTAGTCATGTGGCTTGGTTCATTTATCAGTGAGGCATTCTTGTCTTGCTTCCTCTATGTCTGGCTTCCTCTGTGATGACTGCAGATTGTTTCTTTCCAGAATTCTCCTGTTCTCATAGCCCTGCCTCTAATTCCTGTCTGGTTGCTCCGCTTATACTTCCTGCCTGACTACTGGCCAATCAGCATTTTGTTAAAACTACACAAGACCATTGTCCCCCAGCACCTTGTGTTGACATTCCTCCCTTTATCGCATGATTTTTGCTGAAGATAAGACCTCTCTTCTCCCTGATTTGCAGCCATGCCTTCACAGGCTGTCTTGTCTCATGGGATGGATTCTAGTGTCCTCGACCAACATAAAAAGAAGAATTTATCTTCTTTCTTTAACTTATCTCAGTCATTTTTTCATACATTAGAAACTTAAGTAATGTAATAGAATACACATTTACTCTTCCCTGGATCTAGTCTCTTAAACTCCAAAAGCATACACTTTACCCAATCTGGGCTGTGCAAGTTCTATGGTAATCTGCACCCAACCGTATAACAAAATTTTCAGTTATTGTGAGTATATGAGTAGAGATACATATTTATCATTCTGGATAGATAAACATAATGAACTAAATGCTTTAGATTTTTTATTAAATATCCCAAAATTCACATTCCTGTATCAGATACTAATTTTTATCATACCATAAACAGCAAGCATTCTGAAAATGATTACACTTTCGTGATTGATGTAGGGGTTTTAAAGATGTTAATAATATACACTCTGCTAAGTTTTACTGACCTATAATATGTAACTTATTAAAATGTTGAACAGGATTTTATCCTTTAGCATGGCAAAAATAATGTGATTTAAAATACACTCTTGCAAGAGAAACTAATAACTAATAATTAAAAGAAATCACATGTACCTCTTGGAACAGTTTCTTAATTGCAACTCATTAAACCAAATTGCAACTTATTATCTCTATTATAATCTCCAAAATAGACTTTGTAATGTTTTTTCTGACACTTTTATACATTGTAACATTAAATTATAATATTTGATAATCAAGATGCTTATATAACAAGGTAGCCTCTATGCTATACACTGTACAGTGAGAATTATTTTAAATCTCAGAACATATTGGATGCATTGGAGCAGGATTTTTATTCCTCATTAATAGTCCACTGAAGCTTATATGAATGGAAGCAGATAGATGCATGTTCCAACATTAGTGTATGCTTTTTAAAGTTAACTATTATGTTTGTAATAATTTGTAAATCAGTATTTCAATATGCTATGTGCCTAAAGAAAAATCATTCCATTAAAAATATTATGAAAATATATTTTTCAATGAGTCCATATCTCTTACGGTAAGTAAGCTTTCAAACATTTAAATAGAATTCAGAAAAACATTAAGATATAATTCTATTTTATGAATCAGCTAGGCTACTTTAAGTCTAGTGAGCAGATATTAAGAACACTATTTATTATAAATACCAGAAAATTTATGCAAAGACTGTAGAAACAACACCAGCATATTTACATATAGAAGTGATCATGTCCTGTTTTGTTTATATATATTGTGACAAGAGAACACCAACAGTGACTATAAAAAAAAAGCACTAAAAGGAAGCCTATAAAACACAGATTGAAAATTTTGAATGGCTTTTTACTTGCCTTAAAGTTTTTAAATAATAACTGGCACAGCTTACTTACATGAAGACATGTTTTGCCTTTCCCTTGTTTATGAGATTTTGCAGGATGTATGTCATATATTTTGCCTGCTTGAAGTTGAGTATTTTATAAAGTTGTTTTGTTGCAAATCTGAGTGTAGAAAATCTAAAGTCATACTCAATGTTAACATGAATATATCTGAAAGCTAGAACTCTAAATTATAGCAAATAATCATTTTGTGGTATTTTCCCACTTTCTCTTTATGCCAATGTTTTAAGAAACTAATTTTACATACTTTTCACACTCCAGTCCTTCCATTTCCACGCATTCCTAATCAAAGTCACTTTTCATGGGAATATCGAAAACGCTAGCTCACGGTCTTTGCTGTTAGCAATTCTTTGTACTCTGAGATTTGTTCCTTTTTACATTCCTGTGGATGTTTGTGTATGTTCATATATCAATCCCCACTCTGAACACTTTTATTTATAAAAAACGCTAACCAAAATACTCTAAATTACTCTTATGACTACTTTGTACATTATGTTATCCTCATCGGTTTTCACTCCTGTCATCTTTGATTTTTCTCAAGTCATGCTATTCTCTAGCATTCTAACACTAGCTTTCTTGGCTTTAAACTTTCCCTAGGAAAATCACACATCCTCAAATTCAAGCTTTTAATTTCTAATTCTTGTGGGACTCGGTTCTCATAATATTTCTACAAAGAGCAAACTCATCATTTTATTGGTTTTTCTTTTTCTTGCAGCTTCAGTGAATTGAAAATTTGTATTTGTTGATATTCATGTTTCCTGGTCTGAACATTCCTTGATTACTTCTTGTTCATTGCTATTTCCTAATGCAGTATCAGCACAACAGGGACAGAGTTCCGGTGGTCACTACTAACCATACGACAAGTCTAGCATATGTGAACAATCTTTAACTACCTATCAAGAAATGAATGTGTGAATGCAAAACTCCCAAATCACCCCAAAATGTTAAACTCACATTTTCTTCAAACAAATGGCAACTTCAATGTGTTCAAAATCATTGCTCCCAATCCTGAGCTACTGATTCAGATCCAACTCACAAGGAAAATATGTCAGTTTTCTAAGTTACTGAAGTTCGTATTTCTTGTCATTGCATTACTTTATCAACCAAATTTGGTTTTATTTTTCTTGAAATAATATTTATCTACTTAATCATTTTCTCTGTTATATCAACCTATCATAATACATTAATTAATAAATATAATAAAGTGTGTAAACCCATGACTATTACATCCTTCCAAAGATATTATCCATGGAGGAAGTGTTAAGCAAGTTTCACAGTACTCTTCTGCATGATTTTCTTTGGTGCATAATGGATTTTTGCTCATCTTCATTTTCCCCTGTACTTTACCTATAAAACTCTTCTTACATTGTTTAAATTGTTTATTATTATGAAATGTAGTCTATTTAAATGCATTTGATCCTTGGGAATACTGTTTAAATGTACAACTTTACACGCTCTTTTCTTCCAAGTCATCAACCTCAAACCTTCCTCTTTTGTCTCAGCAAATTAACATGGAATGGTGTTTGCATGTGCTATCAACCCCCTACATTGTCTTTTCTCCAGCTCACCTGGACAACTGCTAAACTCCCATCAATGCTATACCACTTTCTGAAAGCTTATCTGAATTTTTACCACTTTTAGAAGTGATTTTTCCCTGTGATCTCTTAGATTTCCCATGCATGTATTCCAGTAACAGTATACTACTTTATTGATTCTGTTACTAGTGTTTCCTCCAAAATAATTGAAATAATGAAGGAAAGCACCTGTCTTATATTGCTAGCCCAAGAAGGTGTTTAGTACATGCATTGTACTTAAGACCTAAGAAAATAAATGGAAGTGTGATACCCGAGGTGTGTGACAGGGTCAGCAGCAGAGAAGTAAGGCAAAAAATTTTAAAGAAACTTTTCCCCCAGAACTTGAAGGAACATATGTTGAGAGAATACAAGATATGATTTATGAACTAATAAAAATAATACATTTATCTGTGTTGAAGCAAGGGTCAAAGGATGACTGGTGTCCTTTTCAAACTTCAAGCAAGTGTAAGGTTCACAGGGAGAGGATTTACAGTTTGACTTATAAATCATTTTGAAACCAACATTATTGGAAAGGTTCCATGTTTATGAAGAAACTAGATATTTCAAAATAATGATGAAAACTAAACAATCCCAATGAGAAGATACAAACAAGGAATATATAGTGTGATATAAAATTGTTTTATAGGAATTCAATTTAATATGTTATGACCTTACTTTGTTTAAAATCATAATGACTGATGACTAATATCACAATAAATGTTTCCAGTGTGTTCAGTATGGTATTTGGAGGAGCTGTCATGACACCTCTAGTGACATATTTTTTTATATTAAAATCCCTAGTCATACAATGAAAGTAAAATCTCTCTTAAAATGTTAAACAAGATAAAACAAAATACAGAAATAGTATTGTTCAAATTATAAATTGATTTTTGCTAATAAGCCATATTTTAATTATATAAAAAGTATAAGATAATAATAATTTAATTTTACATATTTTACTGCTATATATTGACAATGAAAAATATGTATTTCCTTATGCATTTTCACAGAAGTATTTTGATGATTAGCCTTCATTTCTACCTCTTCACTCTTTTAATCACCTTTTTCTTTGTAACTGAATAGTCTCTTGTGGAATATTAATTTAAGATGTGTTACATTTGTTTATGATGTGAAGTATCTCTTTATTGATGCAAAGCTGTGTTGCATTCATTTATGCTGCATTTGTTTAACTCTGTAAAGCTGTGTTACTTTGACTGTCCTAAAACACTTGATTGGCCTGATAAAGAGCTGAAGGGCCAATAACAAGGCAGGAGAAAGGATAGGCAGGAATGGCAGGCAGAGAGAATAAATAGGATGGGAAATCTATGCTTGAGCAAAGAGGAACAAGGAGCAAAAAAAGGAGAAGGAGAGGAGGACACCAGGGGCCATTCAACCACACAGTCAGTCATGAAATAAGAAAGAGAGGAAGTTATATAGAATAAAGAAAGGTAAACAGAAAATCCCAAGGCAAACATAGTTAAAGAGAAATAGAAAAAATTAAGTTAGAAAAACTGGCAAGAAACGAGACAAGCTAAGGTCATGCATTCATAATTAAAAATAAAACTATATCTATTTTTGGGAGAACTGGATAGTGATCCCCCAAATCTAAAGAAAAAAAAACAACAACAACAGTCTCTCTTTTATTTAATATGTACTTAGTTCCTACATGGAGTCACATATGAGAGAAACAACATGGGGCTTGTCTTTGCGAGTCTGCCTCTCTCTCTCTCTCTCTCTCTCTCTCTCTCTCTCTTTCTCTCTTTCATCCTTCTTTTTCTTTTCTACCTTCCTCCCTTCCTTTCTTTCTTCTTAACACAAAAGATATCAAATTCCTCTAACTTTCTTATAAATGCTATGATTCTATTCTATTTTTAAATATTTATTTATTTTTATATTATGCAAATAAATGTTCTGCATGCATCCACATGCTTGCATCACATACATGCCTGGTTGCCACTGAAGAGAGAAGAGGGAGTCAAATCATCTGAAGTTAAAGTTAGAAACCGTCGTGGACCACACTATGGATGCTAGGAAGCAAACCCAGGTCCTCCACAATAACAAAGTCCCGTTAACCACTGAGCATCTTTCTAGTCACTGACTGCATTCTTCTTAACAGCTCAGTAATACTCTATTCCATTTTTTAACACTTTACCTGTTTTGGATTAGTGTCAATAAAAGCTTAGTTAAATTATTATATGTAAATCATTGTATACTAATATATAAAATTAAGAGATTATTCATAAAATGCTAATACTAAAACAATTGTTAGTTTAATTGGAAATCATCAAATACATACCACATTAAAGTCTGCTATTAATCTCTGGTTTATTAATTATGTATTTGGCTATATTTTTAACGTTATATATACATCATTTTCTTTATATTCAGATACCTATTAGGAAAACTAAGAAAGAAACAGTGGGCATGCCTGATGAGTGAAAATATATGTGATAATGCTGCTGGTGAATTTCAAAACTGCTCTAAGTTCATAATTGCATATTATCATTTTATTTTTACTTTAAAATTATTATTGCATTTGTGTGCATTCCTGTGCATGCATGTTCCTATGTTGGTGTGAATGTGTGTGTACAAGTATGGGTTCTCTATAGTACACATGGATTATGGGAATTGAACTCTGATCATCAGACTTGGCAGCAAATGTCTATATTTGTCTCTGGAGCCATCTCATTATTTCCCACAATTATCCATATTTTGAGATGATTATCATTGCAGTAAGATTATAAAGAAGTAACATTTATAAACACACGTATCACATACACACTTCATTATTTAAAACAGGCATTTTAAATATTGATGTGGGATTTCCCTCTGTATGCTGTGATTACCATTAATGAATAGAGAAACTGCTTTGGACCTATAGCAGAGCTGTAGGGGTACAGAGTTAGGAGGGATAAACTAAACAGAATACTGGGAGAAAAGAGGCAGAGTCAGGAAGAAACCATGGAGCTGCTGCTGGAGACAGATGTGCTGAAACTTTGCTGGTAGACCACGAACTCATAATGATGAATAGATTGATCAAGATGGGTTAAGTTAAGATGTAAGAGTTAGCCAATAAGAAGCTAGAGCTAATGGGCCAAGCAGTGATTTAAATAATATAGTTTCTGTGTGAATTTTTTGGGAGGCTAAGCCACCAGGAAATGAACAACAAAATATAAGCAATTAAAACATATCCTGCAACAAGATGATTTGTAAAAACTGAACAGTACAGCAGCCACCTGCAAACTTAGTTGGGTAGAGGGTCATGCCAGTTCACCTGTTTTATGTTGGCTGGTTGAGGACTTTTCTACATGGCCTTTAAAGGGACGTGGGCCCTTTTGGAAACCTAAGCAGGAACTGATGCCTGGACCTGACCTATGACCTAAGCCTTGTTTTGTGTTTGACCTTTGATTGGAATATCTTCTGCCCTGACTCTTGGCTATGTCATCACACGTCTGTTTCTATTTTATTAGTATTATTTACTGCTATAATTATTATTTAATTTTTAAAAACGATCTTTTCTCATTTAGTATACTAATCCCAGTTCCCATCCCCCCCCTTTCCCTCACCCACCACTCATTCACTCCTCAGAGAGGGTAAGGCTTTCCATGGGGAGTCAACAATGTCTGGCATATCACTTTGAGGCAGGACCAAGCACTCTCCCCTTTATCTAGGCTGAGCACAGTATCCCTCCACAAAGAATGGGTTCCAAAATGCCAGTTCTCGTACTAGGGATAAATCCTGGTCCTACTGACACTGGCCCCACTATGGCCATACCACCCTGAATGTGCCCAGTCTCGCCTGATCTCGGAAACTAAGTAGGGTCAGGCCTGTTTAGTACTTAGATTGGAGACTCATATCCATTTATTTTATAACAGTAAGTTGAGAATGAAAGCCTGTTAGTAGAGCTTGTGGTTGGGACCCTTTAATCTCCTTAAGCTTCACCAGGGATGTAGCAGGGTCAGCCTGTGCACACATTTCATCTGAAGCGTTTGCTTACCTCTTCTCATGGGCCTTCATGTTTTGTTTACTGACAAAATGCACTTTCATCAGTGACTTGGGGTTTATTACCTATGAGATTCTTGTCTTTTTACTGAGGGGTTTTGTGGTACCATTTCTGTGACACTTTCTGGGCTGGTTGTATGTAATGTGGATCTTGGACGTGGCTATGTCCACACATTAACCCCTAAATTCTTAGCGTCCTTGGACTGAAAAAGAAAGAGAAAGGCCATAGTGCAGCACAGGGAACCCATAATGATCATTTTTATTAAAGCACAAAATCTGAATATTTCATTTTAACTAATGCATCTGTGCATTGCAATAGCATTAGAATATGTTATTCTAATATGCTATCTAATAACATTAGAATATACTAACTAGAGTTGCACAGCTAAATACAAGTTTTGAACTCACCAATACATAAATCACTTGTTAGAGTTAATGTCTAAATAAAATAAAAATTTCATATAAACACGATCAGCACACTAAGATGCTCTGGAAATTTCCACAAATATGCAATAGTGATGCAGTGTGGTATCTCTTCAAGTCAAACATTCATCATTAACAGTCACGTTCTGTTATAAGCAGAAATGCTTGATGAATGAAGACAATTATTTTTTAAGATTTTTCTGTAATATGGGACATAATCATGTGAAATAAAACAGCATTTGTCACTGCATTTCTCAGTATTCTTGGCCAGGCTCTTCTCTAATCTGTCTTAAAGGACGGGCCAAACATACTGTTTCTCATCATCTTGATTCCTATTCCTTACTTCCATCAACACAGTGGCTCTGCAGATACAGATTGATATGACAGGGTTAGAAAGGAAGCCATGTTGAATGTTAGTAAAGAGAGCAAAGAATTAAGGGGTGGGGAATAAGGATAAAGACATAAAATGAGGAAAAGTAACAACACAGGTGTGAATATTAAAGATTCTAATCTATTTTCAGTGAAATAGTGAAATAGAACTTGAAACCCAGTTTTATTCTAAAGGCATATTCAGGGAAATAGAATACGTTTCAACCATAAGCGCCAAAGAGACAGACTCACTTCCTCAAAACCTCCAGGGGGAAACAAGGTGACCTGAGGGGAGGAGGGGATATAATTTCTGTTGTTTATAACAGGGTCCAGCACTACACAGCAAAATTGAAAATCTGATCAACCAGATCTGGGAATGCTGACCTCTCCACCTACCACACCCACTCATTCCAGGGAAGAGAATTGAAAATATAAGAAGCAATACAACTACGAAAAGCAATTTAAGATATCAGTTTCCAGCTTCCACCTCATAATTGAGAAGTTTGGGCTCAGAGAAGTTTCCCCTCAATATACATGTACTGGTTTTAACTTCAGGCTCAAGTATTTTCAGACATCACAAAACTAATAGGAAGCAAGTCTAATGCAATTTAATATGATAGGTTCTAAAAATCCCAAACAATATGCAAGCCACACACAGTCTTTCTCACAACCGTCAGTAATTTATTTTATATAAATGTATGCATCTTTGAGGCAGAATTTTAAATAACAAGAACGTCCTACTGCAAACTGTTTCTTTTCATTATTGTTTTAAATTTGTTGAAAGAGTCCATTTTTTCGCCCACATTCAGAACATTTTCCAGCTGTCCATTGTCTTTGCCAGTTGTTAAATTTCCTCATCAATGTACAGCAGGTCATATAGTTCTGCACAAGAAATAACTAAGCTGGAATACAGAGTAGACTTTCAAATGAAGCATACTCAAAGAACATGTATGTGATGCATTGATTTTTAGAGTTTGGCTTGTCTCATGACATGTCGCAATGTTGCCACATGCCCATAAAAGAAGAATAAATCATATTAGTTATAGTTACTGGGTAACAGCAAGGTAGAGAACATTTTCTATATGTGGGTTGTACCAGGCCTTTTCTTTTGGGCCACTAACCAGTTCCCAAATCATGGCACAGAGACTTGGTATTTGTTAGAAGGCTTGGCCTCAGCTTAACTCTCATTTTCTTCAGTTTCTCTTCATCTACATTTTGCCTTGGGGCTTTCTACCTTTATTTCTGTATATCTTACTTTCCTGCTGTCTCCATGTTTGGCTAGTGGCTATTCTACTTCTGACCCAGATATGATCCTCTCTTTCTTGCTTGTTCTCTGCTCCCTTCTTTTGTTCTCATTATATTCAAACCCGGATTTCTCCTCCTAGTCTCCCTGCCTGCTAGCCCCACTTATCCCTCTACTGCCTAGTTATTGGCTGTTCAGCTTTTTATTAGACCAATCAGGTACGCTTGACAGGCAAGGTGAAATAAATACAGATCTTTTCATAATTAAACAAATGCAGCATATTTCACGTCATTGAACTAATGAAGAAGGAACAAAAGTAACAGACTTGTACACAGTAAAGGCAATATTTTGCAGCATAAGCAAATGTAACACATGTTTGTAGTTAAATAATCCACAACAGAGGCTGAGACTTATAGTCCTTACTTAGAACATATGTTTCTCAAAGGTGTGAACCCCCAGTTAAATTTTCCAGTGCCTACTAAAGGAGTTTTCAATTAGTCCTTTTTCTACTGATGATGATGATGATAGAGATTTAAAAGACATTTAACAATATTTGATACAATAATTGAATAAAATCATGCTTCAAACTGCTTAAAGAGAAAAGTTGAAATAAGGACAAAACACATGAATTTTGTTAGGAGAAGCCTAACTTTTCTGTCTTCAGATATGTTAGATTGCAACTTTACTTTTCTAGTAAACTAGGAGATACCCATCTGGCATCGTTTGACACTTTTTGCATTCCTGTGTCACTCAGCACACATGTGGTAAATTTCTAATTTATGTTCAGATAAATGACTAATTAATAGTTCACCACAGATATGGAATGCTTTAATTACATCTGTAACACTCCACCAGCTTGAAAGATGAGCCGCTCTCTGTTTAGTTTATAGAATGCCAAGAATCACATTTAGAGTTTTATTGATTGTCTGACTTATCTAGTCATCTTCTCCATGCAGAATTAGAGATCATCTAGAAATTCTCATATGAATACAATTAAACACCAATGTGAAAGGAACCTTATAAGAGAGCTTCAATGCAAAAGATTTGTTTTTTCGGGTTAGGACTCTGGCTGTCCATGATGTTCTATGCAGAATGACTTATCTTTTTGTCTTTGTGGCATTAATTTGATTGTTAGTAAACAAGAAAACACTTGTTATTACTATACTAGTTATTACTATAACTATTACTATTGCTTTAGTAATAAAACCAACAGACTTTTTTTTTTTTTTTTGGTTTTTCGAGACAGGGTTTCTCTGCAGCTTTAGAGCCTGTCCTGGAGCTAGCTCTTGTAGACCAGGCTGGCCTAGAACTCAGAGATCTGCCTGCCTCTGCCTCCTGAGTGCTGGGATTAAAGGCGTGCGCCATCACCACCCGGCTACCAACAGACTTTTTTATCAGCACTTTAGTGATTTATTTTTCAATAGAAACATATGAATAGCAAAAATATCAGGTAAAAGGAAAAATATAAAATGTAATTCATAGTTTTTATGTAACTTTTTGTTTTTCCCCATTTATCAATTCTATCAAATGTTAAGTCATACACCACATGTCTGCAGGGTATCCTAGTTTGTGTGGAAACTGAGAAAAGTGCTCCCTATGATCGGGGAATGCTGCTCAGAATAAAATAAAGGGTCCCATGCAATGTCTTGGCTGTGGGCATTTCCTGTGTGTTAGCCTTATACAAACACAGTTACTATAGCTCACACAGAGGGGTTGGCTAGAAGAGTATCATGGTCAGGAGCAGGACAGGAAACTTGAGATCCAGGACATGAGATTGACTTGGGAGCCTTATGGTGACTAGCATGTTAAGGTTCATTACACTTCGAATGTTGTATGGTTTTACCTTTCCACAATGCCAGAGGAGAAATATTGAAGACTTGCTATAGATTTGTTCACATGAGAGGCTCTTGCCTGCCAAAGATATTGTTTTAAATTATTGCCCAATTTAGACAGGCTAGTTTTCAGCATGCTTCCACTTAGCACAACACATTCCCACCGCCGATGTACAGTTTTAGCGTTTTATCTAAGCTAGATTTCCCCCACCCAGGACTTTACTTTCTCTATCTATTTCACTGAGAATGTACTCTAACTTAATAAGAAAGAATTTGTTCTGACTCAGAGAAGTTAGGACAGCACAAGCTTGACACAGCACGTCACAGTGCATCCTCAGAAAGAACAGATCCTCGTAAGTCAGGCACGACTGACTTATTCTTTTGCACATACGTGCAGGTCTAACACTCGTATACATAAATAAAAATTAAAAATTACATGCTTACAGGAAAATAAAAATTCTGCTTTAAAAATTAACCTTTTTATTTCTCTGAATTTTTTTTTAGACCTCAAAATTACATTTATTTAAAGAGAGACAGATCTGAAAGCTTTCACATCTAGAACTATACTCCAAAGCATGTATTTCATGTCTAGTTATAATAATAAAGGGAACCTACTAGGGAATGCATAAATGTAAATGTATTTTACTCACCAGGAGAGTATTAATAGACACTGGTATTTCATGGATTTTATTAGGATTATATTTGCTCTTACATTGTAGAGACATAGTGGTGATTCAACATATGTCCCCAAATAGCAGTGGGTAAAATAGCAAAAGTGATAAAAACCAGGATAGCCGGTCAGTGTCCCCTGTCTCTGTTTCTTATTTCACATGAGGCATAAGTTTTTTTCAAGTTTATCATTTGATTTGGTTTATCTCTAAATATTAATATTTATGATACACTTATCCTACTTGATTACGATGTTGGAGTATTTTCCAGGTTATATTAAGATGGTTATTTTACATTGTGTTTTTTAATTATTATTTATATTTTCATATATTATTGTTCTTTGAACTCGAAAAATTCCCTATACAATTCCTTGTAATATGTCCATTATTAACTCTTTTCTCAAGCTTTGTTTGTCTTGGAAATTCTTTCTCCTTCCTTCCTAAAAGTAGAGTTTCCTTATTGATTCCTGTTTATTCTATCAAGTTTTTTAATATGTCCATGTGTAGACTTTTCCGGTGATGTTTATATCATCTTTAGCTGTTCCTTTTTAGTATTATTCAGATACTATAATTAATTACAGCTTTTCTCCCTCAGAAAACCCACACATACTTATCTGCAACTCTCCTTCAAATTCATGGTCTCTTTTTTTCCTCGTTAAATATTATTGATTTCATATGCATTTGTATATAAAATATATTCCTAAATATAACCTGTTTAGTCCATATACTGTTACTTATGTGGATATTTTCAGGGCTGACTGTTTGGCAGTGGATAACCAACCAGTGTGTTCTTTGCTAGAGAGAACCACTTCTCGCATTCTCAGCTGTATTTAGCTGCCTGTCGTTCTTTAGGTAGTGTTGATTCCTCGTGGGCCTTCCCACGTCTACGTTGGCATATTCATTATCTTTGTTCAGCTCATGTTTAGGCAGTGATGTTGGTGAGACTTTCTGGGTGTAGGTTACTGGGAGACACAAACTTAGAGAAAACACTGATCTTGTGGCTCTGTAAATCTCCCTACCCCCATCCCATAATGTACCCAGAGCCTTAAGTGAGGGGTGATTTTTGATGTATCCATGAGTACTGAGCTCCACAACACTGCATTTTCATTGACTTTAGTTTTCTTTAGTAGTCTGTGTCTATTACAAAGAGAAGTTTCCTTGGTGAAGGGTGAAAAATAGACTACCTGTAGCGTTATTACAAGTACTTATAGATTGTTGTTAGGGATTATTTTGGGTCAGTAATTAGTAGTTGTAGATTCTTCTGCAATAAGCATTACCTCACTAACACCAAGCACTTAGTTACCTTTTCAATACCAGGCATTATTGCCTGGGTCTGGTCTTACATCCAATTAGAAGGTGTTTGGATGCTTCCAAGGTATTTGCTGCGGGAAGGTGTATAGCTAGCAACTACCCGCCTACTGGGGCGTGGCCTCATAGACTATTTACCTGGATGCAGAAGCACCCGGACCCCCTTTTCCTCTCTGCTTCCCCTTGGGCCCCATTTGCTGTTCGGTTTGCTTTGGATCCGATCTACATCCATAGTTCAAGCAGGGAATCCTGACTTTGTAAGTTTTACCTTTTAATAAACATCAGTCTATTTCTTAGTTCTGAGCTAGTGTGATATATATATGGGCATCGGATCTCTCTGTCTTCAGGTATTTGTGACATTATTGCACACTTTGGGTTATTCATTGTCTCATTCTGGTTGCTGATGTGGTTCAAAAGTGTCACAGCTGTTTAGGACTGTTGGTTGCCTCTCTTATTTGGAATCTTGCTTGGTTGGTACCATCTGCTTCCATGAAAGTTAGTCCTCGTGTAGTGGAACTTTGGGACAACTCCAGCTCACTGGTATCTGGGCCTTGTTTCTGAAGTGGATGCTGTTTTCTGCAATAGGAATTTCTGGAAGTAAGCAAGTACAAAAGGCAATAGGCTGAATGATTTAGCCTTCTCTTGGAAAGCCCTGATCAACAACTCAGAGGATGGTTTTAATTTCCCCTTAAGAATATTCTTTGTTGCCGGGCGGTGGTGGCGCACGCCTTTAATCCCAGCACTCGGGAGGCAGAGGCAGGCGGATCTCTGTGAGTTCGAGGCCGGCCTGGTCTACAAGAGCTAGTTCCAGGGCAGGCTCTAAAAAAAAAGCTGCAGAGAAACCCTGTCTTGAAAAAACCAAAAAAAAAAAAAAAAAAAAAAAAAAGAATATTCTTTGTTATTACTTTTATATAAAATTATTTAATATGAATCTCAATAAATAATGAAATATTAACTATTTCATGTAAATATGCAGATAGAAATATATTAAATGTGATGATTGTTTACAAACACAATAACACAACGTATTTTCTTCATATATAAGTGGATGTAATTATAAATATGGTTTGTGTAATGGAATTCTGAGGACCAATTTGCATGAGTGTTTACAAGCCAAAATATTTAGTAGCTTTTGATATAAATATCAGATGATCTGAAACCAGCTTTTCTGAAAATATTTTTATTTTTTTAAACTTACTTTTTTGTTGATTTTTATTGAGCTCTACATTTTTCTCTGCTCCCCTCCCCTTCAACTCTCTCCCAAGGTCCATATGCTCCAAATTTACTCAGGAGATCTTGTCTTTTTCTAATTCCCATGTAGATTAGATCCATGTATGTCTCTCTTAGGGTCCTCGTTGTTGTCTAGGTTCTCTGGAATTGTGAATTGTAGGCTGATTTTCTTTGCTTTATGTTTAAAGAACAGTTATGAGTGAGTACATGTGATAATTGTTTTTCTGGACCTGGATTACCTCACTCAAAATGTTGTTTTCTAGCTCCATCCATTTTCCTACAAAATTCAAGATGCTGTTATTTTTTTCTGCTGTATAGTGCTTCATTGTGTAAATGTACCACATTTTCCTTATCCAGTCTTTGGTTGAAGGTATTTAAGTTGTTTCGAGTTTCTGGCTATGACAAACAAAGATGCTATGAACATAGTTGAGCACATGTCCTTCTGGTACAGTTGAGCATCCTTTGGATGTATACTCAAAAGTGGTATTGTTGGATCTTCAGGAAGGTTGTCTCCTAATTTTCTGAGAAATTGACACACAGACATCCAAAGGGGCTGTACCAGCTTGCATTCCCCACAAGCAATGCAGGAGTGTTCCCTTTATCCCACAACCTCTCCAGCATAAATTTTCATCAGTGTTTTTGATCTTGGCCATTCTTACAGGTGTGAGATGGAATCTCAGAGTTTCTTTGAATTGCATTTCTCTGATGACTAAGGATGCTGAACATTTTCATAAGTGTCTTTGATCCATTTAAGATTTCTCCATGGAGAGTTTTCTGTTTAGGTCTGTACTCCATTTTTTATTAGATTATTTGTACTTTTGATGACCAATATTTTGGTTCTTTGTATATTTTGGAGATCAGACCTCTTTCTGATGTGGGGTTAGTCAAGATCTTTTCCCATTCTTTAGGCTGTCATTTTGTCTTATTGACCATGTCCTTTACTTTACAGAAGTGTTTCAGTTTCAGGAGGTCCCATTTATTAATTGTTTCTCTCAGTGTCTGTGCTACTAGGTTATGTTTAGGAAGTGGTCTCCTGTGTCAATGCATTCAAGTATACTTCTCACTTACTCTTCTATGAGGTTTAGCGTGACTGACTTTATGTTTAGGTCTTTGATCCATTTGGATTTGAATTTTGTGCATGGTGATAGACATGGGTCTATTTTCATTCTTCTACATGTTGAAATCCAGTTATGCCAGCACCATCTGTTGAACATGATTTCTTTTTTCCATTTGATATTTTTTTTTGCTTCTATGTGAAAGATCAGGTGTTTTTTAAAGGCAATCTAAAACTCTGCAGACTGAGACAACAACCAATGTGTGGATCTCTCTCTAGGGCCTTCTCTGACTCCCTTCATTCACATGAGTGCCGTGATAAAACGTTCAGCTCAAGGTTTAAGAACATGATGCAGAACCTGTGGTTAGTCTCTGTTGGTGAACTCCCAGAGTCTCACACTGAACAGAAACTGTGATAATCACAGTGTAACACCTTATTTCCTACACTAAGTGAGCATCAGAAATAATAAGCAGGTGAGTAGATCAACTGAATGTCTTCTATTAAAAAATAACTTTAATATATACTTACATTTATATTAATGATTTTTTTTGGGTTTTCTAGGCAGGGTTTTCCTGTAGTTTCTAGAGCCTGTACTGGAACTAGCTCTTGTAGACCAGGCTGGCCTCGAACTCAGAGATCCACCTGCCTCTGCCTCCCAAGTGCTGGGATTAAAAGCGTGCACCACCACCGCCCTGCTTATATTAATGATTTTTAAAAAATATTTACACTGCATTGGATTTTAATTCCCTATTTTTTGCTTCTTTATCAGAGAAAAATATCTTACTTTCATGCAGTTTATCAGATGATTTCAACAAATTATAATATTTTTAGCTAACTTAATATTAAGATCCTTATTTCTAAGATTATAATTCTGTAGCCATGAAATCAGTGCTAAAGTGTATACTACCCTGAAGGTGAATTTCAAGTAAATTCAGAAAGCTTGTCTTTCTGATTCTTAAATATATGATATAAAATCAAATCTTTTCTCACTTTTGTGTACTCTTATGTTTAATGATAATTAATAAAATTATTGGGAATTTGTTTGAAGATTTATATGGGTGAATCACCAATCTTTTGTTGGGTGATTATTGTTACTTTATTAAAATGTATTTGAAATGTTAAAAAAATGAAACATTAAGTTCAACTTGGGAATTACATTATCCAATAGATGGCACTGCGCACTGTGAAAAACACCATCAATATGAATGAGCTAATTTTATGAGAAAATCCTTTGGAGTTTCCCTCTCAAATGAAAGATAAAAACATAATTATTGTTAGTCTCTCCAAACAAAACAATTGTATTAGGAGAAAATAAATAAATGATCAGTTTTGAGTGTCCTTGATATGTTTTTTACCATAGGTAATAAAGGATGAAATATATGTAATTTGAGTAATCATCACTGCTTATATATATTATACTGTGAATTTCTATATATGTCCTTATCAAAGATACTGAGAATAACAAACAGGACACCATAAAGGTTAGTTGCTTATTCAGTAACATATGAAACATTATTTAGATGAAAATACTATTAACATTTCATATTGTGAGAATATATAAAACCTAACAACATAATGGTTCTTATAGTTTAGCTATGTAGGTGTATGTAGTGTTGGGGAACGAAATTATATAGATCAGAGATCAAGTACAGATGTCATTCTTCAGGTGCAGTCCACAATTTTTAGAGCCAGTGGCTCTCCCTGAGCTAGAATTCATAGAATTTGTGAGACTAACTGGGTAACAAGCTCTGAGCTCTGTTTTCTTCTTCCTCTGAACACGTGGGTTATATTGCATGCCTGTTGCTTATTATGTGGTTTTTGGGAATTTAATTTGGGTATTTGTGCTTACAAGTCTCACTTAACCATAAAACCTTTTTCCCAAAAACAAAATAGTTTTCTGTTTGATTGAGATTTTCATGAGTTCATACCAAATAAATGTGACATACATTTCATTTTACTGGTTCTTATAAGACATGAAGACTAACTGAATCTTTTTGTTTGTCTTTTTTATATGCAGAAATACAAAAACAAAAGCATAGTACCTAAAAAAAATTCTAAATTCTTTACTTATTAACTTTAAAATAAGTACTATGAATCAAAATTCCAGAAAAATAATTAGAATCCCGTATCTTTTAAATTGTTTCTGACAAATTGCTGAATTATTCCTATGTAATATTTGTAGTTAACAGATTATCCTTGGCATATTAAAGCAATCCAAAGAATAATTATTGTAATAACTTTCAAATTGTTCATTTACTTTATATGCTTTTCCGTAGGTATCAGGTATGCACATGCCAGCCAGGATGTTACAATGCTTAGAGGTGTAGTTACAGCTGATTGTAAGCACTCTATGTGGGTGCTGGGAACCACAACTTTGTAGTTCAAAAGAGAAGCAATCACTCTTGACCTGTCAGCCATCTCTCCAGCTTCTCTAGTTTTCACAAGAAAGCTTTTTGACTTTTGATTACTCACACAATTAATAACCCAAAATAAAACATACTCAATGCACTGTGGAATGAAATGAAAGAACAACACACCCAAACTTATACAACGCTACGAAAACAGGGCTAAGAGGAAAGTTGATAGCACTAATTGCCTACATAAGGAAGCTAGAGAAATCTCAAGCTAGTGACTTAATGACACACCTGAAAGCTATAGGACAAAACGGTGAACTCACCCAGAAGGAGTAGATACTAGGAAACAATCAAATTGAGGGCTGAAATCAATAAAATAGAAACAAAGAGAACTATACAAAGAAGCAATGAAACAAGGGGTTGATTCTTCAAGAAAATCATCAGTACAGACAAACCCTATCCAAACTAATCAAAAGTCAGAGAAATAATATCAAAATTAATAAAATCAAAAATGAAAAGGCGATATAATAAAAAACATTGATGAAATCTACAGAATCATTAGGCCATACTTTGAAAATCTGTACTCTACAAAACTATAAAATGTAAAACAAATGGAAAATTGTTTTGATAGGTTCCATACAACAAAATTAAATTAAGACCAAGCAAACAATTTAAATAGACCCATAACCCCTAAGGAAATAGAAGCAGTCGTCAAAAGTCTCTCAACATCAACAACAGAAGTACTGGGCAGATATTTACAGTGCAGTATAAGCCAGAGTTTCAAAGAAGAGCTAATACCAATACTCCTCAAAATGTTCCACACAATAGATATAGTAGGAACATTGCCAAACTCTTTTTATGAGTCTATACTTACTCTGATACCCAAACAACTTAAAGACACATATATAAAAGAGAATTACAGACCAATCTCTCTCATGAACATTGATCCAAAATTACTCAGTAAAATACTGACAAATAAAATCCAAGAACACACCAAAAAATCACCCAACATGAAAAATGGATGATCTCCAAAGAACTCAAGAACCTAGACACCAAAATATTAAATAAATAAGTTAAATAACATGGTACAGTTCTAAACAGAGAATTATAAACAAAGGAATCTCAAATGGCTGAAATACATTTAAAGAATTGTTCAGCATCCTTAGCCATCAGGGAAATCAAATTCTGAGATACCATTTTATACTTGTCAGAATGGCTAAGATCAAAATTGCTGATGACAGCTTATGCTGGAGATGACAAAGAGTAAAAGGAACATTGCTTCACTGCTGGTAGGCGTGCAAACTGGTAAAGCCACTTTGAAAACCAGTTTAGGAACCAATCTACCTCAAGACACAATACCATTCCCGGGCATAATTATATCACAAAGACATTTCCTCAACTATGTTTATAGCAACATATTTGTAATAGATAGTACTTAGAACAAACTAGATTTCCTATCAACCGAAGAATGGATAAAGAAAATGTGGTATACTTACACAATGGAGTATTACTCAGTGGGAAAAAAGGACATCTTGAAATTTGCAGGCAAATGGATGGAGCTAAAAAAACATTCTGAGAGAGGTAGCCCAGACCAAGAAAGACAAACATACTATGTACTCACTTTTAAGAGAAAATTAGTTATAAAACAAAAATATAATCAGGCTACAATCCACAACCTCAGAGAATCTAGGAAAAAGGAGAACCCTAAGAAGGACACATATGGAGGAGCCCAGGAAAGGGAAATAGGTAAGACCTGCTGGGTAAACTACTAGTGGGGTAGAAGGAGTGGGGATGACAGAAGGGAACTTGGGGGAAGGGGGGCTGAGAAGGCCAAGTTGGGGGAAGGATGAAGGGGGAGAGCAATGAAAGAGATATCTTAAAAGAGGTAGCCATTATGGGGTTAGGGACAAACCTGGTCTTATGGAAATTCCTAGAAATATGCAAAGATGACCCCAGCAAAACTCCATTTTCATTTGTTTGTTTTCCCTTTGGAATCAGCATTTATTTGACCCTTGTATCCATTTCTTGTGTGGTATCTTAAACACCTGAGAATCTCTCTTCTTTCTTTTGTATTCTGTTGGTAATTCTGCCTCTGTAGTTCCTGTTGTAAGCCCTTAAATTTTCTTTTCTAGATTTCCCTCAGTTTGATTGTTCATTCTATTTCCATATTCAGGTATAAAGCAATTTTACATATTCCCTTACAATTCATTTATGCCTTCTTGTTTTTTTAAAACGTAATTATTCGTTTCTTCAATTGTTTGTGCTTTCCTGATTTACACTTCCTCCTTAAGACTCTATCATCTTCATATAGATAGTTTTAGTATTTTTTTCTTGTGCTTCAGCTCTGTTGGAATATTCATGGACTGTTGTGCTAGGAGGGTTGTGCTCTAGTAGAGAAATATTTCTCTAGCTGGTACTCATTGTAGTTTTGTATTGGAACCAGGGCATCGGGGATTAGTTCGTGTGTAGGTTTAGAAACTGATGTCTGGGTTTGTCTTTGTTGGGCAGGTAATTTGTTCCTTGGTTTCTGTTTCTAGCTAGACAAAATGTCAGTTGTCTTTATTCCTGCCATGGTGGCTTCTCCCTCTCAATCTGCAACTATGAACTCACAGAAAATTTCTTGAAATCAACAAACAGAAAAGGAGAAGAGTAAGGTCTAGATGACATCTGGTTCTAATGATACATATTACCAGGAAGTGGACAACAGCCTCTCCAGACTCCCTGATGCCCATGAAAGAAAATGGTGAAAATAAATCCTCTCAGAGACAGAATTGAAGGCTGCCTTGCTTGTTCATCTTTTTCACAGAGATAATTGGTTTGATTTCTTTCATATGACTACTGACTAAGCCAGTCACTTAACTGGATGATCAGATTCAGATTTTCGAAGGGAGTATCATAGAAAAAAATGGTGATAATGATAAATAAATACTTGGGGAACATTGTGAATAAATCTCTTTGGACAGGCAAAATATTTTAAGATATTATGTGTCCCATGAAAATGCTCACCAGAGGTATCTGTCACTGAAAAATGTCCTCATTTGAAAGAATAGAATGGCCCATTCTGTGGCTATAAAGCCGTCTTTTCCTAGTTACATCAAATATGCACAAAAACAGTGCCTGGATGCCCCAGAGTAAGGTTGTTTATTGATTTGGTTATATGTGTATCCCTACTCACCAAGGATGTGTTGTTTACCAATGGATGTATACTCTTAACAAAACAGGGATTGACAATGAACATTCAATATGGCACTACTATGACAGATGATCTGAGAATTTCTCAGTGACAGTTTGTGTGCATTGGGCTAGTTTCTTCAAGGAAAATGCAGAACTTTGTCCGTAGAATAGATGTATGAGACGTGAACTGACCTTTTCTGCATATAAACTTCTATCAAAATTACCATCAATGGACTTAAAATATGTCTGATCTACCATTTTGATGTCCTACAAAGGCTTTAATTTTAACGAGAATATCACTTTCTAGTAAAAGAAGTTATTCAAAGGACTCCATTCCTTTATTTGAATTCAACAGAGACTGATCAAATTCATTCATCTTGAAACATTTTTCAATGTCCTGAAGCAGCTGGTTTGATAGAAAAGTGAAATAGCTTCTTAAAATCTCAGCTGCAGTGTGATGTACATGAAAATATTTTCAGAGCTATGAAAATCTTCCTTGAAGGCATATCCAGTGTGCAATGCTGCCTTTGTGACAGGCAGGATGGGCCCAGGACCCATGGTATTAACTAGAGAAAGCCACCATTCACTGATACTCAGCAAACCATTTCTAAAACTTTTGATGCTTTTTGCTGGGATTTTAAAACCCACAGATCTGGGGTTATTAATTTCAGAGAAATATACCACTTCAACAGGAAACACCATGATTTCATTAAACATGAAGTTAAGAATGATAATTATTCACTTTGACAGCTACAGATGTGGGAAACTGAAGATAAAATTATGGTGTTAACCGTGGTGTCTAGTGTTGAGGTGGCTCATGAGAGTTTAGGGCTTTGTATAAATGAGGGGACATGGTATGTTAGGTATGCACAAAGCCTGTATTTTAGGGTTGTGTACCTGTGACTTAAGCCAATACTATTAGAACAGAATCAAGGCAAGAAAACTAAATGGGAAAAGAGTTCTAAAACAGAGTTTTACTCCCTTAAACATTTGCCGAAGGTCTAAGAAACTTAGAAGGTGTGGATATCAATGAACTCATGTGACTACCTATAAAGTGGGAGTCATGCTTATTTTTGCATTGTTTTACCATAAATTCTTGTGAGTAAAAATAGATATATTTATATAAATGTAAATATGATCTTGGAACAAGCAAATCAGCTATTGGCAAGTGACATAAATAGGATGTAAAGAAATTATGTGTCTTAGCATAGAGTGGGGAACCCTGATGGCTCCTTGACCTTGAGAGGGAGGGAGGGGAGGTATGGGTGGAGGGAAGGGGAGGGAAGGGGGAGAAGGAGGGGAGGGAAGGGGGAGGAGGAGCGGAGGGAGGGGGAGGAGGAGGGAAGGAGATGGAAATTTTTAAATATAAAAAAAAACCACGAGAAAAAAAAAGAAATTATGTGTCAGAAATAGTCTTCTATTTTATACAAGATTTTATTCACTTTCATTAGAAAGTTGTCGATTATGTTTTTTCAAATAAATAAACTCTGAATTTCCATCCATAGTTGTTAGCATTTTCCTTTATTGGTGAGACTGTATGATTACATTATATTAGTGCAAATATAGTTTTACTATATTAAGATTTATATAAGTTTTTCATGCAATAGGGTTGTCAGCAGTGTCTAAAGAAATTATGGGACTTAGTAAATTATAAATGATGTTATTTATCTTGGTTACTTTTCTGTTGTTGTAAAGAGGAACCCTGACTAAGGTAATGAGTAAGAGGAAAAAAAGTTTATTGGAGGATTATGGTTTCACTGGTTGAGTCCTTGGCCATCATGGTGGGAGGCATAGTAGCAAGCCAACTGGCTTGGTGCTGAAGCAGTAGCTTACACTGGATACATAAGCATAATGCACAGAAACAGAGTCTGGGCCTGGCAAGGGCTTGCAAAACCCTATTGCTGTCCCTAGTGACACACTTCCTTTAAACAAAGTCACATCTTCTAATCCTTCATAAACAGTTTGACCAAATGGGCTCCATGTATTATGTATAAGAGCCTATTAGGGCCATTGTCATTCAAGCAACCACATTATTAAAGTACAGTTTTAGAAACGATTCTTTAGTGAAGAAATAACATCTAAGATATAATACAAAAGATGATGGGTGACTTTGTTTTATGAAGCAAATGTCACTATTATTTTTAAATTTGTTTATTTCCTTTTTATGTTTAATTTATTCTTTTCTCACATATAACATCCCACCCAGAGTTTCCCTTCTACTTCCCTTCCCAGTCCCACCCACACCCCACCCCATCCACTCCTCCTTCATTTTCCTTCAAAAAAGGGCAGGTTTTCCAAGGATATCAACCAAACATGGATAAAAAGCTGCACTAACAGTAGGCACTTCCCCTCATATTAAGGCTGGATTAAGAAACCCAAAAAGAGGAAAAAGGTCCCCAAATCAAGTAAAAGAGTCAGAGACTAGGGGTGGTAGGGGGAAGGAAAGAGGAGAGATCAGGTTGGGGCAGGCGGGGGGACAGAGTACTTGAATCTGGTTTAGGGGGGTATCTTGGGGATGAGCTAGAAACCTAGTGCAATGGAAATTCCCAGAATCTTCCATGATGACCCTAGCTACGACTCTTAGTAATGAGAGATACAGAGCTTGGACCGGCCATATCCTGCAACCAGATAGGACTTCCTTTTTATTTCTTTTGTTAACAGACTGGTTATTGTATAAGTCTAAGCACGTGATTGAGTTCTATATAATGTGTGTATATCATCCACACTATATAATGTCTTTTTCATATATTTTCTATATGCATACTTAACATCTATTTATATAAATCATATCTAATCCATATATTTTTATCGTTTCTAGTGCTATAATTAGGCATTTAGATATTTTACAGACAAATGATAGTGTAATTAAATAATCACTGATAAATATTTTGATTATGCTGACCTTATTTATTTAGAAAAGATAGAACGGGTCTCTGAGAAGTAAGTTTCAGTATATTTATAGTTTCAATTTTCGCAGCCAATTCTATATTGCCTTATGTGTAGAGTATAGCAATTATAATAATTCACCTTTTTTCAGTGCTGCATGAGATGCGCTAACTTCGTCCCTAAGAGATAGTTTGTTGCTGCTCATTTTAGAGGCTCTCACTCTGGTTTACGGGATGTGGCTCGGGTTTATAATGTTGCTTTACCAGCAGAGAATAATAAATAAAAGTGAAGGCCATGTTTATTCAGAAATACTTTGCTATAAAATTTTTCAAATGGATTTTGAGAATATATTTAAAAGTCATTGTATTAACATTCAAAAGATCAAAATGTATGTTTCTGTATGTGACATATAGAATTTTAAACAGAATAACATAGGTAGCATAGCTAAAATGTTACAGTAATTAAATTAATGAGATGAAGATAAATTGAAAAAGAAATGGTTGAAAGAAAGATAGATGATAGAATATATGTATATACAGAAAAATACATAAATGCATACATGTATACATATAAATATATCTATTTATATACACATATATACATATATATATTGAATTAAATAGAAAACTATATAGACTGATACATACATTCATAAATACATAAGTATATAGATAACATATCAATAATTATATGGAATTGTTGGACATAATTAGTTGAATAATGAGCCATAATCACTGAAAATAATGGTGTTAAAAATGGTGAATTTGTGCTAAGCATCAGAATATCACATGAACAGACATGGAAAATAAGGAATTGTTTTAGAGCAAGTCAAAACAAGAGAATCATAAATACATATACTGTAAAGTTATAAATATAGCTGGACATATATTTTAATATGTATTAATGTTTTACAAATAACTGAGAGATAGGTAGATACAAGGACATATAGGTAGGTAGATAGAAAGATAGAATTTCCATTGTTATACTTAAAATCCAGTATTTTTCTGCTAAATATTCATCCTGAATTTCATATTTGGAGGATTAAATATATCTTTTAGAAAACATATTTGGAAAAAAAAAGATTACTGCAAATTAGGGTTACTGAACATCTGTGAGGTCTAAGTTGTAGTTCTTAATTGCATAATTGTTCATGTATAATAATAATTAAGACTGAACAAAAGAATGATTTAAACTATTTCACTCACAAAATTTTCAAATATGATTTTTGATCAATGAAGTAAATATCCTATTTTAAAGAACCAATGTGTTTGAAAAACACTATTTTTACTTAAATATTTTATTTAAAATCTTAGTAATTATATAGAGGTCTCTTTGGAATTTCTTTATCTTATTTGTGATAAAAATTACATAGGCTTCTTATAAAAAGCTGAAAGACTATCCAACTGGGCTAAAAAATAGAATATTAGCTATAAGCCAAGGAAGGAAGATGAGAGACCATGTATCAAGAGAGAAATTAACAATGTGTTTACAATTTTTAGTTGTTTTTTTCTAGATAGAGTTTCTCTGTGTAACAGTCCTAATTGTGCTGGAACTATCTCTTGTAGACCAGAATGGCCTTGAACTCACATGGCCTACTTCTGCCTCCTGAGTGTTAGGATTAAAATCATGTACCACCACCACATGGCTAGTGATTACAATTTTTTTATATACTGTATAATCCCACAATAATAGAGATAAGATATATCTTATATTAATGCTACCAATATGCAATAGCAATTTTTTATTCTTTTGACATTTTGAGTGCTCCTTCTGAAACCAGGATATTGCTGTTGAATATCCTTTTACCACAGATATGATACTTACATTTAATTATATATAATCACTTGGTCCAGTCAAAAACCATGTATTCTAGTTTTTGATATTTATCAACGTTTGTGTCAGGACCTTTATGAATATATATATATATATATATGTGTGTGTGTGTGTGTGTGTGTGTGTGTGTGTGTGTGTGTGTGTGTGTGAGTCTAGCAGAGTGGGCTTGGAGTAGTCCTCAAGCCATACAATCAGAACTTGAGAGTGGTTTATGTCGTAGCTTGATGCCATACTAAGTGATGCATCTCCAAATTCAGATCATGAAGAAAAAACACTTCTTTTGGATTATGGTCCTTATCAATAAAATAAGATATATATGCTATTTTCTTATACCTCTTCCAGATGTTCTTGATGAAGAATTTTGCCTATATGCATGGCAAGGTGCAAAGATATTCTTATGTTGTAAAAGGAAGGTTAACATATGATTAACTGAGATCTCCACTAATATTCTGTTTATGCAATCATTACCGACTAAAATGCAAAATGGTTAAGATAGACACACACAAAACGCTATAGGTCATGATAATTGCATGGAAGATTTCCACTAAAAATGAGATGCTGTGGAACAGTATTTTTGTATACTATGAACATGTCCTCTCACTAGCTAGAAAAAGCCGATTTTCTGATAGTTGGGCATGAAGAGAATGAACACAAGAGCCAGACTAGAAGAATTCTGGGAAGAGAAAGTGAAGAGTCAAAAGTCAACAGGAGATGCAGAGGGAGCAGGACATGCAGGAGGAAAGGTAAAGCCATAAGCCAAGTGGCAGATTCTAAATTAATAGAAATGGGTTAATTTAAGTTATAAAAGCTATGGTAATAAGCCTGAGCTATTGGATGTGCATTTATAAGTAATATAAGCTTAGTATGATACTTTAGAAGTAGCTGCTAGGACAGGAAAACTATCTACAATGAGATGTTTAAGTTGTAAAGGAAGCTAACTTGCTTCTAGAAGATAAAATGAATTTTCCATTTACATGAATATTTAGAGAGTATGCAATCTTAGACCAACCATGCTAAAAAGACAATATGATAATTAGAGTGGTGGATCTATAGGCTAAGGGACACAAAGAAACAACAAACCCCACGGAGTCACCTATCAATGGGGTGTATTGTGTGACACCACTTCTAAATTCTGTAGAACTGTGGTAAAATAAACTCCTAGTTTGACTTCCTCCATCTGCGCTAATTGGTCATGCAGCTTTAGAATGTAAATACAGTAGTGGAAGAGTAAGTTTTGGAAGCAAACCAACAAATTTTCTAATTGGTGCACTTACCTTTAGTCATGTTATATGACAGAATGTTTTTGGTAGAGGAATCAACCACGTAGACAGAGGCATCCTTATGTCCCAATAACAAGGGTTATGTTGAAGCTGCAGATTCAGATCTTATCAGTTCTTTCTTTGAATATAATATTTTGTTAGTTATTAAACTAGATTAAAAACAAAAATCAGATATAAAGCTTTTATTAGATTTCTAGGGTGAGGTTAAAAACACACCCATACTGAGCATACACACAAACACTCAAACACATACACATAGCACAAAAACAATACATGCACTTTCCAATACTCAAAGACACACTGAGTCATATTTCACAAAGATATCTCCTAAAATATGAGCAATATGTCAGAATTATAGACAATAATACCATAAGCATTGTTTTATTTATATTAAAATATATTTGTCATTAGAATAACCAGGGCTTGATTTTGCAATGTAGTTTTCATATTGTACTAACTTCCTACTTCTCTCAACTTCTTATGGTCCTCCTTCAGAGTGTTTTATTTTCTGTGGCACACTCAAGCAAAATAAATGGTTTTATGTGCATACACAAACAATAAAAATGTACACAACAGATACATCGTGAAAATACTACGCAAACAATTTCTGTAACACATAATGTAGTTTCTCATGGCAAAATATTAAATTACGATTGCAGAGAAAATTCATTCCGTCATTAACATGACTGTCTTAGAATCTTGAGCTAATGAAATTAAAGGGATCTCTCAGGTCATCATGTTATGTTTGTATATTGTTTCTTGCAAAGATTTTTCTTAAGCCATACAATACATGCCATAATTCCTGCCTGTTCTCATGTAATCTTGATACATCTCAGAGGAGCCTCTTAGTTATTACATTTCAGCTTTCAAGTCGTAGGACCTACATTGGGGAGGCATTACATCAACTGCTTAAGATTCTTGTCTGTATGGAATTACAACATGAGCTTCTTAGTGTCACTAGTGAAACATGTAAAACTGTTTGTTTAATGAAGGTAATGACTGATATGTGCAAGCATGGATTTAAATCATAGCTCCATCAAGGAAGTGTTTCAGTTTTAAAATGAGAAGTGATCTTCCTAGAAACAATGACCAAATTTATTTTTAATGAATAAAAATAGTTTGCATGGGTGTCAGGGGAACGTAATAGCCAAATAACATTTTTCCGTATAATGAGAATTTCTTGCTTCTTAGAAAGGAACAATGATAATATTTACCACCTTGCTCTTTAATAAGCATAGTCTGCACACAGCTATAGCCAGGAAGCTGAGTTCCCTTGCTGCAGCTCACATTTCTTTGTGTTACAGAAGTAGATAATCAAGAAAGCCCCAGGCAAACATAAAGCAGATAGAAGTTTGTCTTTGTTACATTGAGTTCCCCATTCTTTTTAATCTTTCTCTGTAGGTAATCGAGTTTGCTTTATTTATTTACATTTCATACAGTTTAGCTACTTCATTTAGCTACTTAGATTTTATATTAGTATATGTAACTAATTTGGGAACTAAACCATTTGATACCTTGTAAATTACCATAAGTCATGGTCAGGCATGCTTTTTCAGCCTAATCGAGCTTAAAATTGTTAACCAGTAATTCCTTGGTCCTGGTGCTTCTCCAGAATCATGTATTGGGAACTTCTCCTTTTCTTTTTAGCATAGCTCAAAAGGGAGCACAGAACCATCAGGAGTTTTCTCCTATGCCTCCTTTCTTAGTAACTCCTCTTGATCATCTTTGACTCTGCTCTAAGCTGAAGATACTCAGGATCCATTTTCATTCTGCCTGTCAGGCCCTCCCGTGATTGAATACTTGCCTCCTTTTTCGCATAAATTGTGTTTTCATTACTTTCTAGAGGCATGCATCTGCCATTTCTCTGAAATCTGTACTTTCTGCCATATACAAACTCAGAAATTGTGCTTAGGCACAGTCAGCAGGGGACTAGAGGGACAGGACCTGGGTAGAAAAAGGATGGCAAAGGGTATTTGACTTGAAGTGGACTGGTGAGCATCAGAGGACCCTGGGCAGTGCAATTATCCCAGGGAGTGAACGACATTTTGAGCAAAGTTACTTCGGAATCTGGGTTACAGACTAGGAAGTAGGAAGTAACATGCTAAAAATAATAATGGTGGAAAGTGATAAACAAGAACCATGGGACCAAAGCTTCTTAGGTCTGAAATCATGTTAGGTGACACATTAGCAAAAATATGATCAGAGTGACTTGTAAGCCAGAAGATCCAGGAGTAGTTTCAAGGCAACTTCATCAGAACTATGGGACTAGCACTAGTTTGGGAAATATGACAAAATATATCCTGATTATGTTTTATCTTCCTTCTACTTCTTCCATCCATTTCCTTTCTATCTCCATTCCTATCTAGTCTGAACTCCTTTTCTGTCTCTTATTAAATACAAATTGGCCTAAAAGGAAAAGTTATAAAATAAAATATAGTAAATTAAAATGTAACAATAGAAACAAGCTAACCCATTGGAAACAAGCTAACACTAGTAAGAAATAGAAGGAAAAGAGTCAAAAGAAGGGATACAAAACAGATTCATACTCAGGAATTACACAAAACAGTAAACTGGAAAGAAAAGAAAAGCTTGCTTTGTTATAGGAAGTTCATTGACTACATACTAGTTTTGTAGCAGTATTTAAATAGTATATTGAATTTATACACAATGAACAAAAATACAATAATACATTTAGTTATTACCAATGTTTACTTTAAAGAACCATCACCTTTAAGTTTGGAATGCATTTATTATATTAAAAACTTAGCTTATTTATGAGGGAGTTTGGGGAAATGGGAGACATCAGATGGGGTAAAGATGGGTGAAAAAGACAGAACTCACATATGAAATTCTTTAAAAATTAAATTTAAAAGAATGAGATCCCATAAAATTTTCTTCAGGTTACTAGCAGTCAGAAAACACTGTTTTTCATACTGAAAATTGTTTTAGCTTATACCATAAAAACAAAGAGAATAAAGCCCTGTTCCTCCACTCATAATAGTGATTGAAGATGCTTCAAGTAAACTTGATTTTGTGAGTGGGAAGGCACAATATTAAAATGTTACATTAAAAGTAGTATCTGAAAGTGTGAACTGCCACCAAGCTAATTCTTAATTTCCAAAGTATATTTAAAGGTGAGCACTTTTACACTCAAAGAATATTTGTCAGAAAGGAGAAGAGGTGTAAGTGTTTCACATAGAGCCAAAGAGAACCTTATTTTTAGCTGTCTGAAATGTTCCCAGCCCCTGCTCACAAAGAACCCATATAATCAACTTCAGAACTTAATAATATCGTTCAACTGAATAGGAATATAGGAACCAAAGTGCAAGGCAGCAGCTGAATATAATAGGGTCCTTTGCCAATGTAGTTGGGCAGGTGATTATTATTTCTCAGGATGGCATAGTACAATCATTAACATTTAAAAATTAATTTTAGAAATTTTAATTAAAACAAATTGATGGCTTCTATTATGAGGACTAGTAAAAGCAAGTTTTACATGATGTTTTCAATACATTGTCATCACACTTGGTATAGCTTCCAACTGACTTTAATGAATGCTCTGATTTTCCTCTTTTGGCATCAAATGTTAAGGTGAAATTGCTAGGACTTAACTGATTTAAGACAACATAAATGCTACTAATACAATCTGAGAATAATATAAAGGGCTTTGCTGTCATTATATTTATAGTGATATATGATAGTACATCCAGTTCTTCTTTTTAAAGATTTGATTTATTTATATTTATATGTACATGATATGTGTGTATCTGTGTGTCTATGTGCAAAAGCAGTTGTAGGTTCCAATGGAGTCCAGAAGATAGTGCCTCATATTCTGAAACAGGAGTCAAAGGTGATTGTAATAGGTCCAGTGTATCTGGGCATTCAATGTGGCTTTCTTAGCAGAGCAGCCCAAATGAAAAATCCTCGTACAAATTCTTGTACCAGGAAATCACAGACACCCATGAGGAGCAAAGGCATTTTTATACTACATGCATCCCTTAGAAGATTTCACCTACTTCAGTAGTTGCTAGTTTCATTATTCTATATATGGCTTACATATGACAATATGGTGCCTTGATCCTCTCTGTTTCAACCGTCAGAATGAGTCCTTATGCTGCAGTCACATGAAACAGTGTCATTGCATTTCTAACAGCATATGAGGAAGCAAGAAAAAGTGGCCTAACAATTCCTCCCTGAATTGAACTGGTCCTTTACATGCCAGGGGTTTAAGATGCTAACTCATAAACACCTTCAGTACTGTAGCAGGATACAAGATTAACTCAAAAAATCAGTAGCCCTCCTGTACAGAAGATAAAAGGGCTGGGAGAGAAATTAGAGAAACATCACCCTAAACAATAGCCACAAATAGCATAAAATACATTGGAGTAACTCTAACCAAACAAGTGGAAGACTTGTATGACAAGAACTTTAAATCTTTAAAGAAAGAAATTGGATTGGAAACTCAAAAAGATAGAATTTTGTGTCTCCAAATGTTGCTGAACTGGTTTTGTCCTCATTTTCTCAATCTTTGCATTGTAATGATGCTTAGCTATGTAGGAGAAGCCATTTTTTTTTTAAAAAAAGCATAAACATTTTATAGAACAGTGAAAAATATCATAATTATGAGATAATGCACATAATCATAAAATAGTAATTCAGAGTTGAAGACAGAATCTATTATCCTTAAAAATAAATATGAGCATGGAAACATTATTACTAAATTACTATATTCCCAATCTTAGAAATCCATTGTCTAAAAATATTGTCATAAAACCCAAAATAATTAATAGTCTGGAAGAAAAGGTATCCTTTCTCCAACAGTCCTCATGCCACCCATGACTCTTAAGTTGATAGCCATTACATATGTATGTATGTATGTATGCATTCATGTATGTATGTATGTATTTATATAAGTAACAGTAATAATCAAAGTAAAAGAGTTTGTCAACAAGTATATATTTAAAACATATCACCTCAATATTAATGGAAATGTATTTGATAGAGTCTCTTTTTATAAAGAATTGTACTAAAATGTAATACAATAAAACAAAAAACTAACACATCAGACAAAACACCAGGAAAAGAAACAAAAAAAAAAAAAGCAAAACAAACAGAAGCCCACTCATTGGCACACTCAGGAATCTTTTAAACACATTAAGCTGGAAGTCATGATGTATGTGCAATGGACCTCGTGCTTACATGTGCAGGATCTGTGCATGCTGCCTTAGTCTCTGTGAGTTTATGTGAGCTGTGAACATGTTGATTTAGAGGACTTTGTTTTCTGGTGTCCTCCATCCCCCCTGGCTCCAGCACTCTTTCTACATCTCCTTACACAGGATTCCCTGAGCTCTGAAGGGAAGGATTTGATCAAGGCACCCCATTTAGAACTGAGTGTTCCAAGGTCTCTCACTCTACATAATGTCTGGGATGGGTTCCATCTTGTATCTTTTAGAGCTCTAAATGACTTTGCTGTAATTTATTCCTGATTGTTGCGGCAAAGTCTTGCATTCTCTATTTCTAATTATTTTTCCCACTGTGACCTTCAGGCTTTTCCTTGAATGTCTGGACTCTTCACAGTATATCAACCTTTTATCTTTTCAAAAAATTTTTTAAAAAATTTTTAGCTCTAATATCAGCATATTCTCTGAAGGTCTCTACTCCTCATGAGACTCCTGACCCAGTCAAAAATGTTATTTTATGTATTGTTCTCTGTTGGAGGAGGCAGCTACTTAGTTCCTGGCCACCCAGCCCCTAAGTAACCACAAAGAAACTGTGTTAGTTAAATCACTGTTTGGCCCATTAGCTCTAACTTCTTATTGGCTACCTCTTAACCCATTTCTATACATCTGTATATCACCTGTAGATCACATCTGTATGAGGTCGTGGCATATCAGCTAAGTTTCAGCACATCTATCTTTGAAGGCTCCATGGTGTCTCCCTCTCCACCTTCCTTCTCCCATCATTCATCTCCATCTTCCCCACCTACCTAAGTTCTGCCCTATCAACAGGGAAAGGTAGTTTCTTTTTTCCTTAATGGTAATCACAGCACACAGTGGGGACTCTCACATCAGTTCTCTTATTAAAATGATTTGCAATTTTAGGCACATACAATCACATGCATAACAATTTAAATTCTTATTCATGTTTTATTATACTGTGGTCAAACTTTCATTTTTATACTTAAAAATTTAAATTATTTTTATATGCAGTGCCATGTATTTACTGTGTGCAATATAATGTCTTGAAATCGACATTCATCCAGACAATGCTATATTTACCTAATTAAAATCTCAAATCATCATTTTTGTGGTGATAAGCATTTATGCATAGTCTCAGCATTTTCATGATCATGGTATATTACTATTATATATTTTACTTTTTTTGTAACTAAAAATTGAGTGCCCTTCCTCAGGTTCCCCTGAACATTGGCAATAATCCACTTATTATAATCACCACCACAACTCTGGTGATCTTTATTCTAATATCTATTTCAATAAAGTTAACTTTGCATTCTATTACAAATGGCCTCATAGGGTATTTGTCTCTTTATGCATTGCTTAACAGTTTAGATATAAACATTTTAGTGATAGAACAGTTTGTTCAACAATGTTTCTTATTAAAGCAGTAAGTTTAGAATATTTCCCTGAAGAAGTGAACTAGGAAGTTTGTCTCAAGGGGAACTTATTTTATATAAGACCAAAGCCCAAAACAAATAGAAAGAAAAATCCAGTTACTACATATGCAGATCCTTTTCCTTCTTATTCCATTAACTTTAGAAACTTATCAAATTTGACTACTTAAATAGAGGCAAAACTCGTTAAGTGCCCACATAATAAGGCAAATTAGTTCTTTATTTCTCTGTATTAGAGTGATTTCTAATTGATAGTGCCTCACTGAAATATTAAATGGTTTATTTTTTATCTTAAAATGACACGTTACTGGCATTATCAGCTTTTACAGCTGGTAACATTATGGCATTCCCTCATTATATTTTAACTATCATAATGAAATAAAAATTAATTTTAATGGCATGTGATAAGGTTGTTTTGTATACTTTTAGTATTATTTCTATGAAGCAATTAATATAATTTAGTAGATATGTACTATACATATCTATATATATCAGCAATCATATTTTATCTATGTGTCATATCATTGAAGAATGCAGTGTCTCTACAGATTAATATATATTAATGTATATATTATAATTAACACAATATTTTTATAAGTACTGGTAATTTACTATCACTGTCATAAATGACCTCATTGGACATGCTTCAATTCAGGGAACATGTAAATAAGATTTATGATACACTGTTCCTAAACTGGCATAAAAAGGATTACTGAAACAAAAAGACACCAGCAGGAACCCAAGTTGCTTCCAGTGAATTTTTCCTATTTTATTTACTGATTTTAATGTTTCATATCTTGAGTGTGAGAAAGAGTGCCAGTTTGATCGTGCAGATGCCACAGTCTTAATGTGGGAGTGAGACGACATCTTTGAATGTCAGTACTCAAGTTTCACCTTGCTTAAAACAGTTTCTCTCTGTTTGGGGGCTGTGTATTCATTCAATGGTAGCAGGCCTTCAAGATTCCAGTGAATCTTTCCTCTCTCTACCTCTTACATCACCTCCAGAATACTGGCACTGTAGATTCCTGTTATGGTGCCCAGCTCTGGTAAATCTGTAATTTGAGCTTATGCCATCATGATTGCATGGGAAGTGATTTTACTCACTGAGCCATCTCTCATACATTTTTAATTGGCTTGTGAATTTGAACATAATGTTATGGTAGAATGAGATAATTTGATATTGGTAATTATGCTCTACATGTTGATAAAAGTTGTCAGAATTGTTTTTTTCTATTCAAATATTTGTAAAACCTGTAAAGTGTCCTTTACATGTATTTACAAGGTATATCATTTGTTTTAAACTCTACTAACTTTACTGTGCTGAAGATTACTAAAGAAAATCTCTTCTGCATGCCCACCATTTGGAATTAAATTATAGAGAATATAATACTATATTCTCTACCATTAACACACAAATACTGGTATTCCTTGGTTGCTAGAAATATTTTGCCTAATTTCATAAATAGCATGGGGACAATTAAATTAGTAAACTTAATTTTACTTGTAGTTAATATATAAAATTATAAATAATTACTTAAGATTCTTTCTTAGTAATCTACCTGCATGTTCGATCCAACTTCACAAACCAGAAACTGTGAGACTTTTGCAGTTCTATAGATGGTAGGACTCATAATATTAGTGATTCTTGCACAACATTCAGTACCTTTCTCTGAAGAATTTTTGTCCTTCATGCATGCTGATGTGTTTGCTGCTAAAGCTGACTTATGGTGGCTCCTACATCTTCTCAGGCTGCTGTCTTCACATTTCCTTTAAACTCACACATTCCCTCCTCTGCACACTTGATTTCATAACACCCTTAAAGATCCAAGTCGTCTGAAAACCATGGTTTAATGTAGAGCTAGACATCATTCCCCAAGAAAAACTGTGCATTGGATACTAATTCTACAAATATTTAAAAGTATTTGTGTTCTTATTCAATTTCACTACAATTTCCCCTTTTATAGAAATTTTGGAATGTGAAAAAGTCATTTGTATCATATGTATCATATGTGAAAATTAGAATAGACATGGCAGAAAATGTTTTCCCTGGGAGAACTGGCCAATGTGTTTCTCTGCTCTTTAATTCTAATGTGTGGCCCCTGAGGCTTCTTGATTCATTTGTATAGCTTGGATCCTGCCACACTGCTGTGGCAGGTACCTCCAGAGGAACTGGCAGACTTTCCCTTACCATGCACTCCTAAATTCATTTCCTGAATCCCAGACTGGTGACAGCCTCCTCAGAGCTTCTTGTTTGGTTAATGTCAGGGCAAATTTCCTCCCAATCTCCATCATCACCTCCATGGTCCCTACAGACTCTATGACAGGATCTCTAAAAGTGTTAAAGGTGCCATTGTGAGGGCAGGTGTGAACCACTCTGGAGTGCTGGTCACTATACAGGTACAGAAGCTCAGAGCTCTTGAGGAAAAAAAAAAAAAAAAAAACCCGAGTCACAGAAATTAGTACAGAAGAGAGTTATCAGGCTTTTTACCTTTATATCTGAACATTGCAAGGCATAGTTTTATATTACTTATTTCTCCCATGATCTTTACCATAATATATTTCACTTTCCATGAATTTTGTAGTATTTTTTCTTTACATATATGTGTGTAAATCACAGGCTTGGTTCATCTTTGCATTTATTACCTTCCTTCACACTTAAATTTTGGCTTGAAACAAGGGAGGTGATGGAGGCATGAAGACATATGTTGGGGAGCCATAAAAGCTTATATGCTCTGACTTTTTATTAATCATAAAAAATAAAACCATGAAGTATGTCTTAATATATTTTTGAAATTCAGATTATATATGGTTATAAATTTTTTAAAACGTAACCAAGTGGAAGACATGGGAAAAATTCTCTTTAATTCTCATATTAACTTTGTAACTAAAATGTCACAAACGTCATGCTGGGTGATAAGTACACACTAATACACTCTATCTGTTCGAGCAGTTGAAGGAAGGTAACTTTCTTTACTTCAGCATTCCACAAGATCTCCAAGGACTCTGCCAAGGCACAAGTTGTAATGGGAACAAAATAGATAGTGGAGTATTTACTGATATGATAGTGGTTTGAAATCTCACTGTAAAATCATATTCTAAAATGTTTTGTTACAGTGGAAGTTTAGCTTAAAATTGTAATAACTGCTAAAGACTAATCAAAGATCATCAAGGATTTGTCTTATGTAACAATTAGTCACTCAGATGCCAGTCAGCCTTTTTCTTGGGCTATGCTGAACTACTTCTATAATGTCTCAATGATTTTACTAAGTCACATCTTTCCCAAATGAAAACATATTGGTTCTTCCAAATTTTTCCTTTGTAGGATTCCCTGAGCTCAAAGGAATTTGATGTGGAACTGTGGTTTAGACTACCTTTCAGCATAATGTCTGGCTGTGGGTCTCTAAATTTATTCCCATTTGCCGAAAGAGGAAGCTTCTGCTGCCCAACGTGTGGACAACTGCATCCACAGAAACCTTGAGAGAGCTTGGGAAGTAATTTTAGACACAAAATAACAGCATTAAGCATGGATTCTTGGTAGCAGCAATTTCTCGGTTTTGTTCTCTTTGCTAGAAGCAAGCACATCTCATTTAAAAGAGGCTTTCTGACCAGCTTTGGCTGCGAAACTCTGAAGCTCTTTTTAAATGCTCTGCCACAAAGCATTTAAATGGTATTGATGAAAAGTCTACAGCATGCTTCTTGATGGTGGCAGGGACTTTTAAATGCCATAGAGTTGTGACAGTAAACATGACTCCAACCAGTACCTCTGCCATGAGTCTAGGCTCTCAGAAAGCTAAAGAATGGGCTGGATCCAGCCATCAAGGTCATGGCTTTGATATTAGCCATGTTGTTCAGTAAATTAAAGACTCATGTTGTCAGGAAAAGAGAGAGATATAGTAAAAATAGATTCAGATGAAGAAAATGGTTTACAGTGTGTTTTAAAATATATGTAGGCTTGTAAGTAAAAAATAAACATATAGTGGATTGGACCTTGGACTTCCCGGGGGGGCAGGGAACCCTGACTGCTCCTTGGACTGGCAAGGGAGGGGGAGGGGAGTTAAAGGAGGGGGAGGGAAGTGGGAGGTGGGGAGGAGGTGGAAATTTTTAATAATAAAAAAATTTAAAAAAATATGTAGGCTTGTGAGAGAAAAGAAAAAAAGGATGAAGTACTTAAAATAAAAAATAAAGAGAGTAGTTAGGTGTGGTGGCACACACCTTTAATCCCAACACTTGGGAGGCAGTGGCAGGCAAACCTCTGTGAGTTCAAGGACAGCCAGGTCTACAGAGTTAATTCCGTTATAGCAAAAGATACACATAGAAACTCTGTCTCAAAAAGCCAAAAATTAAAAATAAAAATAATAGGGAAAAAAACACAGAAAAAGCCAGACACAGAGCAAGCAAGATGTGATTGCTCCATCAAGCAGGTACCAAGCCATGTGGCTAGCATAGACAAGAATAATGGGCTAATAAAAAAAGGTAAGAAAGAGTTAATAAGAAGCTAACAGGCCAAGTAATTTATAATTAATGTAGACCTCTGTGTGTTTCTTTGGGGCTGAATGGCTGCAGAACTGGGTAGGACAGAAACTTCTGCCAGCAAGCTTCTCTGATGGTGCCTAGAGAAGGCACTTAACTATGGGTATAGCAGAATGTCACTAGGTGCCAATTAATTTATCTTTTTATTTGTATTTATCTATTCTTTTTTGAGACAGGGTTTCCCTGTAGCTTTGGAGTGTGCACTGGAACTAGCTCTTGTAGACCAGGCTGGCCTCAAACTCAGAGATCCACCTTACTCGGCCTCCTGAGTGCTGTTATTAAAGGCATGCACCATCACTGTCTGGCTTATTTATTTATTTTTGACCAGTAGTGCTTGATTTTATCTTAAGACTCTAGGTAATCCATTCCCTTGTTCTTGGTTAACCAATCGATGTTGGGTATGAGCTCCATCTCAAGGAGTGGTACTTATTCAAATCAGGTATTGGGTGACTATTCCAGGACTTCTGTGCCACCATTGATGTAGCATATTTAAGCATATTTTGAAGGCAGGTCTGAGTATAAGCCAATGTTTTTATGGCTGGGTTGGTGTCCAAAATTCTCTTCCGGTAGCCTACAAAGTACCTTCCCTCACCAGAGAGACATGTTCAGTGAATTGTGTGGGTATTGGGCTTGACAATGGGTGATGCTGTCAGTTTGATGAGAACAACCATTTTGTCTTAGCAATTCTTTGCGTATTTCCATGGGAACCTCTTGGCCAACAACTCAATCAAATGTTGCTTAGTCCTACCGCTGGAAGCCTTGCTTGGCTACAAGAAATAGCTAGTTAAAACTCCATATTCCCCATTACTAGGAGTCCTCATTAAGATCACCTTAAGATTCTAGGAAGTTCCCATTGCACTAGGTTTCCACACCATCCTCCAAATGCTCCTGATTTCCAGGCTTCTCTCCCTTCCCTCTCATCCTTGATCCCATCTCCACCCACTGGATTCCCTAACTCCGATGTGCACTTGTCCCCAATCTGCCTCTAAAAATCTATTATATTTTGCCCTTCCTGGGAAATCCCCATGTAACACTTAAAACAGTCCTCTTTACCTAACCTTCCTGGATCTACAGAGTTTTCCTTGGCTATCATTTACTTAAGACCTACTATCCCCTTGTAAGTGAATATATAAAATATTTGTCTTTCTGGGTATACTTTCCTCATTCATGAAGATTGTTTCTAGTTCCGTCCATTTGCCTACAAACTTCATGATGACATTTTTCAACAGCTGAATAATATTCTAACTTATAAATGTGCCATATTTTGTTCATACATAATTCTGTTTAGAAATATCTCCTATGCCAATGTGTTCAAGGATTATTCTCATTTTCTCCATTATCAGATTCATCAGATTCATTGTATTTTGTTTTATGGTGAAGCCTTTGATCCAGTTGGACTTGAGTTTTAGTAAAGGTGATTAGTTTTTGTTTCAATGACCTTTTCATTGGTAAAATTGGGATAGTGAAGTCTCATACAATTGATGTGTGAGCATCAATATGTGATTTAAGCTGCAGTACTATTTCTTTTCAAGAGTTGAGTTTCCTTGTGTTTGTGGCATACATGTTAAGAATTGAAATATGATCATTGTTGATTTTTCCTTAGATGAGCAGTGACCTTCCCTTTCCCTTTTGATTAGTTTAGATTTAAAGTCTATTTTGTTGCAAATTAAAATAGTTATGACAGCTTGTTTCTTGTTTGTTTGCTTAGAGTATGTTTTCTCAACCTTTCACCCTGAGATAATTTCTTTCCTGATGTGTCTTTCTTGGATGCAGCAGAAGAATTGAACCTGATTTTTCTTCCATTCTTTTTGTCTATATCTTTTATTGGAGGAATTGAGACTATTAATATTCAGATATATCAATGACCATTGTTTGTTGATTCCTATTATTTTTTCTTGTTTCTGCTATTATTGTTGTTCTTGACATTGATGTATATGCTTTTTTTCTTTTAATAATACAAGTGTGATATCATTCCCTGTGCTTTCATGGGTGTAGTTAATCTCCTTAATTTGGAGTTTATCTTATATCACCATCCTATTGCTGGATTTATAGATGGATGCTGTTTAAAGTTGACTTTATTATGGAATATCTTATTTTTTCCATATATGTTGCTTAAACTTTTGATGGGTAGCTGGCAGCTGTGGTCTCTTGGAGGCTGTAACACTTCTGTTCAGACCCTTCTCTCTTTAAGTGTCTCCATTAAAAGTCAAATGTAATTCTACCAGGCATTACTATGTATAATAATTGATCATTTTTCAGATTTTAATATTCTTTCTTTATTCTGTGTGTTTTTATTATCATGTTGAAAGGAATATTTCTTTTATAGTTCAATCTCTTTGGGGTTTTGTATATTCATTATACTTTTATAAGCATCTCATTCTTAAGGTTAGGAAAATTTTCTTCTATGATTTTGTTGAAAAAGTTTTCTAGGCCTTTGAACATGGTTTATTCTCCTTCCTCTATTCCTATTATTCTTAGGCTTAGTCTTTTCCTGATGGTCCAAATTTCCTGGATCTTTTGTGTCAAGGATTTTTTAGAATTAACATTTTTTTGATCAATGTATGCATTTTTTTTCTATTCTAATTTCAATGTCTGAGATTCTATCTTTCATCTCTTGTAGTCTGCTTGTGAAACTTGCCTCTATAGCTCCCTGTTTCAATCCTACTTTTTTTTCACTTCCAGATTCCCTCAGTTTGGGTTTTCTTTTTTCTTTCTTTTTTTTTTTTTTTTTGGTTTTTCAAGACAGGGTTTCCCTGTAGTTTCTAGAGCCTGTCCTGGAACTAGCTCTTGTAGACCAGGCAGGCCTCGAACTCAGGGATCCGCCTGCCTCTGCCTCCTGAGTGCTGGGATTAAAGGCATGTGCCACCACCGCCCAGCTTTGGGTTTTCTTTATTGCATCTATTTCCAATTTCAAGTCTTGTGTAGTTTTCTTTCTTTGTGTATGTGTGTTGTTGTTGTTGTTGTTGCTTTTCTGTATTTCTTTAAAGGATTTCCTCATTAAGATTCTTTACCATATCTGTAAAGGCTGTTTTCAGCTTTTCCTTGTGCTTTCCTAATCTTGGAGTAGTCAGGCATTACTCTGATAAAATAGCTGGTCTTTGGTAGAAATATATTGCCCTCATTGTTTTTGATACTAATTCTATGCTAGTCTCTTGGCATCTGAAGTGGGGCTGATTAAAAGTTTAGTTGCCAGTTTTTGGGTTTGTCTTTGCTGGGTATGTGTTTTGCTCTTTGTTTCTGCTTCCCCTCTGGATTTTGAGAGATTGTAGTGGCTGTGTGTTGCCTCTTTTCCTCTATTGTTCAGCTAGTATGTTTATAGGGAGTGTTTAATAGTGATAGAGGCTGGGTAATTGGTATTAGTTGGTAGAAATGAAGGTTGGAGGAGAATCTTCTTTTAAATTCACAGGGATGATGTCAGAGATGAAAGGGAGACTACAGCAGGTTTCTAACTATAGAGTTGGGGATGAGTCTGGGATGTTTGGAACTCAAGATCAATACAAGTTTTGAGAATCTTACTTGTTGCCCTAGAAGAAGAGGCCCATGTATTTTCAGGATTACCTGCTAGTGTTGGCTTCTGGGATGTGGTTAAAAGTGAGGGGAAGCAGGTTACTAGGGACTGGTTTGTAGCATCCACAGGAGACACTGGAGGGCTGAGGGAAGGCTGCATTTAGTGTAGAACTGATATGGAAAAGATACAGAAGATGGTCTGCAGAAAAACCTAACTGGTTTTCTCTTGACTGGAAATTGTAAAGTTAAGAGAAAATGAATTTTTTTATGATCATTGAAATACAGTTAAAGTTGTTCCCAATGAGAACATAGATGAACTACTCTTAGCTAGTGTGCTTCCATAATGCAACTAAATAAGTAAGGTCATGTTGATAGAGGATAGGAGATTTTTCAATAATAGTTTGTGAAGCAACAAATGACCATGGAAGCAAAGATCTAATAAAAACCATGGAACTGATTTGAAGTTGAATATTGGTGTCTTTAAGTATTCAGATTAGTCTGATGCATAAAAATAAGTAGAAAATATAGTCCATTATGTGTGCAGCTTTGAGGGTTAGCACACAGTGTTTCAGGGTGTCTCCCAAAGAACTTGAAAACAGTGACATGTTAACAATAATGAATAAACCCAGGCACTTCTTTGTGGCTTCTAAAGCCAACTTCTAAAGATAGAAGTCAGCATTCCATGGAGAAATGGCTGATTCTGTGACTGGTGTGAGAAAAATACAATAGACTATGCTTGAAAACCATGCAGTTTTAGAGAGCATGGGGTGTATTAGAAACAGCAAAAGAAGAATAAAATAAGTTTGAAACATTTATTGTAGAGAACCAGCCTTGACAGATCACCTCTTGCCAGGGTAGGGGCTTGGGGATTTATAAATATTAGTAAAGAATATGAAGATGCGTGTGAAAATAATAAAACAGAAAAACATAGAATAGTACAGGGAGGGAGTTCCAATGAATACTGAAATAGCCCCATTTAATTTGCAATTGCCTAAATACCCCGACCCTAAGTGGTTGGAGAAAGATACAAAACTGCATTAACATGATACAAGGAAATGAATTGACCAGTTGAAGGTCCTGGACTATATGCATAATGAAACATTTTGTTCTTAGGATAAAGCAAGTCACATTCACACCCTAGATCAAAACATTCTGTAAGCAAACCATTCCCTGGGTAGAATGCTAAGTTATCTCCTTAATGGAACTGGAACCTTAGTTGGATCCTTAGACTTTTGTTTGCGGTAGAAACATATTTACTTCTCTATTCTTGAAATACAAGGTCTGGATTTTAACCACACCTGTTGACAATAGCCTTGAGGGAGCACAACTCTTTGTTCTGAATCTAGACAGGACCTTTGTTTGAGGTAGGAACACAATATTCTTGAAGAAGTAAAGGTAAGCTTCAACTCTCTGACCCTTGGTCAAGGTGGCAATAGGCTAAAATTTTGGGGCCTCCATAACACATAAGAGGAAATGAAGTGAGTTATCAGTAACCTTTTGGACTTTCCAGGAACAAAACAAATAACCCAGTGGTAGATTATAAGAGGAGAAAGGTAAATGGTATTTGAGCACAGTTCCCAACTCTTAAATAATTTAGTTTCTCTACTCCTTTATGTAGCCAACATAGAATCCTTGGCTTCCCAATAGAATATGAGACAGCACCAGAGTGGATTTGTGTTGTGTTTTGACACAGGCTAAATTCAGCAAAATTATCCAACTAAGTAGGTTAAAAGAGAATTGATATTCTGATGTGAGAATGTACTGAGAAAATAACAGATTAATTTTACAAAGAAAAATGAGAATAAGATAGAGGCAAGCCTTGTAGATCAGTTATATCTCAGTTATCACAAAAGAAGACATGACTGTTTCTGAAATGCTCTCCTTTGAAACCAACAGTTACATTCCCCCCAAAATAAAAAAAAATGAAGTAGACTGTAATTCTGTAATTAATATATCCAAACTATTTATATTATTAAAATAAATATAAAGTATAAAACCAAAATATTCCAGTAAATTTTTTACTTGAGAAAGGCCTAAATAGGTATCATGACTACAGAAAAGGACAGTAGTAAAGTTGACAATGTTGTGAATTACCTGACTTCTCAACTGTGTCAATATACTGAGAAAATAAAATGATTTTTTAAGGGAAACTGAGAAAAAGATAGAAGCAAACCTTGTATATAACATTCAACTTTTATTCACAATCTGTAAGTATTCTATAATAAAATATGACAGAACATGAAACTTCCAAAGTCTTTGCATTAATAAATTTTAAAATGTGCATGCATGTGTGCATGTATTAGTTTCACTAAATAGTAAGACTCATTGAAACAATATACATAAAGTATTCCTTGAGTATGTGGGCATTTTATATATTCTATTCTCCTGTGGATTTTTTTATTGATACTTAAATTGTATTATACACTATCAAAGTCTAAGCAATGGTAAAAGATTTAAGATTACAGACAACCATTAATGAATAATTGGAGTTCCTTTGGATAAGAATCACCAATATGGATCCACACTGAGCAACTATTAGTGTCCTTATGATCAACAAAATTTCTTAATAAGATTATCGCCTGCTCAGATATAATACATACATAAACATTTTAATAAAGTTGTATAATGAGCATGGTTGTTAAAATAATTATGTCATTTATTTACTGAGAGAGATTTAATTGCTTACTAAAAATCTTTCAGAATATGTTGCTATATTTGTATAGAAAATACAAAAACTCAGCATGGTTCATTAATATCTTAGAGTGTATTTATATTTGTTTTGATAAAGCCTTAAACACTGTCACTTTCTTGGTAAATATCTTTATTGATAAAATAGAAATTTCTTGATCTTGGCTATGCCATTTCTTAGTTCTAGCACTGCATTTAAAATTGAAGAGCATGCTAATTTACTTTTAGTTTACGATGTGTGCTTGAAAGATTTCTGGCTGTATATAATTTGAACTAGTTATTTATTACCATTCAAACTGTTTGTAGAGATGTAATAGCTATTTACTATTAGAAATAATGAGTCAAACTGAAAAATCCAAGTCAAATTTAATATCAGTTAATTAGAGCAAAACCACTATAGTTCTGTAATTCACAGAATTTTGATTCAAATGTTGACAAGATATGTGACTTGAGTCCTTGTACATAAAGTTCCCCCCGTTCCTCAAAAATATGTGGTAAGAGTATGCTTGTAATAGAACATAAATGTGACCTGGACAACAAACACACACACACACACACACACACACACACACACACACACACACACACACACAGTAACCAGTGCCACGGAGAAACACAAAGAGAACTGTAACTTGATCCTTATCCTAATGCTTATATTTCGTAGTCTCTGTCACAAATCTGTCTTAATACTTTTATAGAAAATTTACAGGTTTATATAGGTATATATGTATGAGAGTTTTACCTTCATGCATGTGTTTACTGTATGCCTGCAGTGCCCACAGAAGACAAAAGAGGGCATGGGATCCAATGCAACTGGAATTGCAAATGTTTGTGAGATGACATATGGATGACGAGAATAGAACACAGGTCCTTTGCAAGAGCGGTCAGTGGTCTTAACCAATGAACAACTACTCCAGCACCTGAAAGTTGACAATTTTTAATTTGCTTTACTTTATATACTGTTGGAATATAATATGAAGTGTTTTGTAAATATCATACATCTGTGAAATTGTCAAATAAGTATGTTTAAACTGAAGATCTCTGTTTTATTCCATCTCTTCTTCTTATTCTGTTCTTTAGCTACTCAAAATTTTCCTACATCTACTACTCTTAATTCATTCTTCCATTCTCTTTCAATTTCTATAAATAGACTGATGTTGAAGAAGACAATATAATAATATACATAATCTAGACTTTCTATGTATTTTCCATCTCTATGTGTCCTATATTTTGCATTATTCTATTCCCTTTATAAGGATTTTCTCAACCTTTTTTGTTTTCTCTCGCAATCCTACGTATATTTATAAATACACTGTAAGCCATTTAGAACTTCCCCCCTCACTCTGAATCTGTCTTTACTGTATATCTCTATTTTTTCGTGAAGACATGTGTCTTTAAACTGCTAAGTGGCATATCTAAGACTAAAGTGATGGGTTTGGCAGCTGGCCCTGCACCATTCCTTGAGAAGCTTGTCTTATGGTAGAGATGAATTTACTGCCAGCACTAGGAGCCAACTTGGGAAGTTGCTAGGTCATCCTCACCACTGAGTAGCATGCCACCAGCTTCTTATAAACTCCATTTAAGTGTTGCTAGCACTGGGCCAAAGCCATCTCTTAAAGGGCTATACCTCTGTCCACATCCAGCAGACAGTATCAAACTGGAGAAAAGGTAGCTACCAAGAAATCATGCTTGATGCTATTCTTGTGTATCTAGAATCCTTTCTTAAATTTTGTCAGGTTTTATGTAGAAATTTTGTCCACACATTAAAATATAATATGTAATTGGAAATTTCTCTGCTGCCTACCTGTTTCCAAATACCCAGTAGATGCTTTCCAAATTACCACACAAAGGCATGTATTAGTTGTAAATGCTCTGCCATTAGCTCAGGCTTATTATTAACTAGCCCTTTAACCCATTTCTATTATTGATGTGCTGTCCAAATGCTTATGACCTTTACCTCTATTCCATTTGTATGTCTAACTGGTGACTCCTCTGACTGCTCCCTCTTTCTTACCATCATTCTCAATTTGGGTCTCCTGCCTAACTTTATCCTGTGTAGCTATTAGAGAGCCAGTATATTTATCAAACCAATCGCAGCAACAGATCTTCACAGTGTACAAAAGAGTTTTCCACAGCACTTATCCCAATCCATTCCTCCTTTTTCTCTTTAGAAAAGGGTATTTATCAGCCAGCCATGTTATATTAATTTGCAGTAAGACTAGACACTCCCTCTCCTATTAATGCTGAACAAGGCAACCCATTATTAGAGAAAGGTCTGAAAATCAAGTAACCAATTCAGAGACAACTCCTATTCCCATAGTTAAGAATCCCTCAGGAAGAAAAAGCTACATAACAGTAACATATGTACAGAGGATCTAGGTCAGTCCCATGTAAGCTCTCTGGTTGGCAGATCAGTTCCTGTGAACTTCTTGGGTCCAAGTTAGCTGACTCTGTGGATTTTCTTCCTTGACCACTCTGGCTCCGCCAATCTTTTCTCTCACTCCTGCACAGGATTCCCCAAGCAAGGCCAGCCTAAAATTTGTTAGGTTTCTGCACCTGATTCTATCAGTTGCTGGATGAAGTCTCATTGATGACAATTAGGCTAGGCAGCAGTGTATCAGTATAGCATTGTAGGGCCCGGGTCTGCCCTTATTCCTGGGGCTCATCTTGAGGACAGTTTTTGGGCAGATGACTAAGCATTCTGTTTGTTCCTGTGCTCCCTCTGCCCCGCCTGGTGATTTGCTGTAGGGCATTGTTGACTCTATTGTTGGCATGGTAATTTCCCACCTGCCTAGGTGGAAGTCCTTGTGCAGCAGTTAGATATGGTAATTTCCCACCTGCCTGGGTCGAATTCCTTGGGCAGGAGTGGGGTATATAAGATTTTCCCCAAGGCTAAATAAACGGCATTCGGCTGATCTCCTTCCGAATGACCCAGGTCTCTTTGTGTGTTCTTTCAATCTCCAGGCCCTTGTCTGACTCGCGTAAGGTACAGTGGCATGCGAACTGTACCGAGGGGGTAACACAGAATTGGGTGTTATAATTGGAGGCCCCACTGGGATCATCAACTACAGTCGGAGACCCATCTGCGAGATCGGGAAGTAGGGATTCCTGAGAGGTCGCCCTCGGAAGTCTGGCCAGCAGGTAAGAAATTGAGTGGTGAGGGTGTATTGGTTATGGGTGCAAGTAATTCTGTTCCAGTGTTAAGGGGCCAGTTAACAGGCCAGTTGTTAAGTCTTTTGGAGAAACAAGGCACCGGTATTAAAGTTGAGACAGCACAAGAGATCGTTAAGACGGTTTTAGAGTTTAGTCCCTGGTTTCTACATGCAGGGGGTTTTAATATTACTGATTGGGAGCAGGTAAAGGCTGACCTTCAAAATGCTCTAAAAGATCGAGGGCCAGAAGAATTCCCCATAGCAATATTTTCGCTATGGCGCTTAGTCAGAGATGCTCTTCTCAGTGATGATGTTAAAGTAAAACAGCAATTAGAGAATTTGAACAAAACCCTTGAGGAGATTCAGGAAGAAGAATCTGTGAGTTCTATTAAGAGTTTTGAGGAACAGGAAGTTAAGAGTATTAGAAGGGATATAGAACAGGAAGAAGAAATTTTAGAAAAGGAGATTGCACTGATAAAAAGGTTAGAAAAGGGAAAGGAAGGAAGCAAATAGAGATGTCTCCATGAGACCTCCGCCGCAAAATACATTTCTTGACACTTCAAATCCTTATACCAATGCTTCCACCCCTATAGACTTAGAGGCAGAAATCTGAGAGATCCAAAACAGATTAAATAATCTAAGTAGAGAGAGGCAGATTTATCCTGTTGTGGAAATTATTGATCTGCAAGAACAGAGGGTCAGGCAGCATAACCCCCTGGCCTTTAAGGATATTAAGCAGTTAAAAGAAGCAGTTATGGACTATGGACCTCATGCTCCTTTCACTATAGCTTTTTTGGAATCCTTTGCAGAACTCAACCTTATACCCAATGACTGGATGCAGCTTTGCAGGGTTTGTCTTTCAGGGGGAGATTATTTGTTATGGAGAGGTGAAATTCAGGAAAATTGCAAAAAAACAGCACGGAAAAATGCCGAGGCGGGTTTCCCCCAGCGTAACCTTGACAAGTTAACTGGTGAAGGACAGTATGCTGGTTTAGCAGCACAGATTGCATATGATCCTTGTCATATGATTTTTGTCAAGAGGTTTTATGCCCCCATAGAGATGGAGATTTAAATGACTTTATCCGGTTAGGCTGGGACATTGATGGCACTCACGTGATGGGTAGGGTAATTGTTTCTGCCCTTAAGGAAGGTCAAGGTGGAGCCAGGTTAAGGAATTGTTTTCAATATGGAAGGTCAGGACACAACAAAAGGAACTGCCCTGCTGGTAAAGGGATGGTTATTCAGCCCAGGAAAAAAGCCAGGTGTAATGGCACGAGCCTTTAATCTCAGCAACTAGACCCAGCTACTAGAGACAGAGACTGGTGGAACTCTATAAATTTAAGACCAGCCTGGTCTACAGAGTGAGTTCCTAGAACAGCTAGAGGCAGGATGCATAGTGACATCCACTTCTCCCTGGAATACTCTTATCTTTGTTATTAAGAAAAAGTCTAGTAAATGGAGGTTGCTGTAAGATCTTAGAGCAGTAAATAATTATGGACATTCTACAGGGAAATCCAGACCCAACCTCCTTTCGTGAGTTGACACCTCAGGCAAGGAAATGTATTACTTTAATTGAGAAAAAGCTTGCCTCTGCTCATATTCATTATATTGACTATAGTCAGCCATTGCTATTGATAATTTTTCCCTCTCAGCATAGTCCTACTGGAGTTTTTTGGCAGCGAGGACCCATCCTATGGGTACATGAACAAGTGTCACCTGTAAAAATTGTTATCTCGTACCCATCAGCTGTGCTACGTGTTATTCAGAAAGGGTATAAACTTAGTTTGCAAACCTTTGGAATGTTACCTGATAAGGTTATTACGCCTTATACCCAGGCAGAAATGACTTGGTTACAAAATTTTGCTGAAGATTGGACCTTGTTTTTATGCACTAATCCCTGCAAGTTTGATAATCATTATCCTTCTGATAAGTTGGTCACCTTTTTCAAAAATCATCCGGTATGTTTCCCTAAAGTTATTTCTTTGCAGCCTCTGGCAGGGGCTCGGAATGTGTTTACTGATGGATCTTCCATAGGGAGAGCTGTGATAGCCTCCCCTCCTGATTTTGATATTCAGCCTGTTGATACTAAATCTGCTCAGGTGGCTGAATTGATCGCTGTACAAATGGCATTAGAGAAATATGCTGATATTCCATTTAACCTTTTTACTGATAGTCAATATATAAGCAAAATTCTTGCATCTTTGGAAACTGCAGCTTATATTGCCTCTGTATCTCGAGTCCAGACGCAGTTATTGGCTATTCAAACTTTGCTTTGGGCCCGGTCTGTTCACATTTACGTAGGGCATATACGGGCTCATACTGACCTCCCTGGTCCCTTGAGCGAGGGGAATGCATTGGCTGATCAGCTTACCCGCCAAATTTGTGCGGTTAGTCTAGAATCTTATGAAGCCGCAGAAAAAGCTCATAATCGTTTTCATCTCAATGCTGGGTCATTAAGATTTCATTTTAAGATATCTCGAGAGCAAGCCACTGATATTGTTAAAAAATGTTCTCTGTGTACAGAACTTTTAACTGTTCCCCATTTGGGAGTTAATCCTCGTGGGCTTGCTCCTAATCATTTATGGCAAATGGATGTTACCCATGTTCCTTCTTTTGGGCGTTTGCAATATGTTCAAGTAACCGTGGATACATATTCTAATCTTATTTTTGCCTCAGCTCATACAGGAGAAAAATTACGTGATGTTAAAAGTCACTGTCTCCAGGCCTTTGCCTACATGGGAGTTCCAAAAACTGTAAAAACTGATAATGGGCCAGCCTACACCAGCTCTGGCTTTACTAAATTTTGTTCTGACTTTTTCATTTCCCATAAAACGGGAATACCTTATAATCCTCAAGGACAAGCTATAGTGGAACGAGCGCATCGTACGCTCAAAGCCTTTCTGCATAAAACAAGAAAGGGGGAATATGGTTCCACCCCCAGAGACCATTTGTCTTTTATTTTATACATTTTAAATTTTTTGACTGTTGATGCTCAATGTCATACCGCTGCTGACCGGCACTGGCGGCCAGATTCTTCCGGGATGCCTCATGTTAAATGAAAGAATCTAGCAGATGGCACCTGGTATGGTCCAGATCCTGTACTGGTGTGGGGAAGAGGGGCTGTTTGTGTTTTCCCACAGGATGCTGACAATCCAATATGGGTACCTGAGCATCTGGTGCGTGCTGTGGATTTTCCCATCCAGAAGCCTGAAGACAGGACAGAGCCACGAGATCAAGTAGTTACTGGCTTGTCAACTGAAGAGTTGCTGGGATCCTGAGGAGCTAGCTGTGGTGGTCCTAGTGCTAAGGACCTATCTACCCATCCTGTGATAATGCAGCCATTGCTGAGGCTGCCAGAGCAGCTAGAGCTGCTGGATTTTCCATTAGTCAGTCAGTTGCTTCTGCTTGCACAATGGATACCCTCTCAGGGCAGGTTGCAAATGCCTTGGCCATTCAAATTGAGCTAAATTTACATATGAATATTTCAGTTAATTTTGCTATTGGTTGTGGTTAAAGTCCACTGCTAGGTTAAAGGCTTATTGCTGTTTTTCATGGACCCTGGAGTATACAATTTACTAATTGGCTCTTGAGATTATTCTAGTTTACTACACCAGGGTTCCTTTCACCAGTGCTTACTTAAAGGACTCCAATTTGGGCAGACTTATTAAGCAGGCACAGTCTCCTAAGGAATGCTTATAATATGTGCTGGTCATGGTGCCAGAGCCAGAGGCAAACTCAGGTCAATGTTGCCACGTGGCAAGTCCTCTTAGCAATTGCCCCAGAGAATCTTTCAGCACAAATCTGGCTGAACTCAGTGATGGGTGACTAGTGAGCCAATGACGGGAAAGGTTTTTGGGGGGCTACCCCAACCTAAGACAGGAAATGTGTTTTGACCTGGATGCTTTCCCATGATGGGTAAGGGGTATTGCCTGACGTCCAATGCCACCCAAGACAGGCCTAGTCATAATTTATATAAAAGGGGGACCTGTAAGGCCCGGGTCTGCCCTTATTTCTGGGGCTCATCTTGAGGACAGTTTTTGGGCAGATGACTAAGCATTCTGTTTGTTCCTGTGCTCCCTCTGCCCCGCCTGGTGATTTGCTGTAGGGCATTGTTGACTCTATTGTTGGCATGGTAATTTCCCACCTGCCTAGGTGGAAGTCCTTGTGCAGCAGTTAGATATGGTAATTTCCCACCTGCCTGGGTCGAATTCCTTGGGCAGGAGTGGGGTATATAAGATTTTCCCCAAGGCTAAATAAACGGCATTCGGCTGATCTCCTTCCGAATGACCCAGGTCTCTTTGTGTGTTCTTTCAATCTCCAGGCCCTTGTCTGACTCGCGTAAGGTACAGTGGCACGCGAACTGTACCGAGGGGGTAACACAGAATTGGGTGTTACATAGCATGATATCATTAGAAATCATTGATTAAGTTATCATTCCTATATTGTTATTATTATGACCAGTCATATTTGGTTCTATACTAGTTCTCCGGACAGTCTATTCCTTTAGTCTTGGCACTCCAAGCAGTGTCAGTGGTAGGCTCCCTGTCATGGTCAGAGTTTCAAGTTGGACTAGACACTAACTGGCTAGTTACTCCTATAATTTCTGTGTCACCTTTACCTCATCTTGTAGGCACAACAAATCGTAGCACAAAGCTATTGTGATTGGGTTATGATAGCAATTCCTCCTTTGAAAATCTTGCTTGGTTACAGAAGATGACTTGTTCATATGCCCCATTCTAGGAGTCTTTCCTATGGACACCCTCATAGATTCCTGGGAATTTTTATATCACTCAGTTTCTAATTTATCCCAGAGATGCACCCTGATTCCAGTACTCTCTCGCTTTATCCTCAACCCACCTGATCCCTCCTGTCTCCATCAGAAATCACTATCCAAACATATTCCCCATCCACCTGTGATGTCTATTCTCCTTTTGTTTGCTTGTTTTGTTTTGATTTTTGAGACAGGGATTTTCTTTGTAACTGCCCAAGGTGTCCTAGAATTTGCTCTGTAGACCAGACTGGCATCAAAGTCAGAGATCCATCTGCTTCTGCCTCCAAAGTACTGAGATTCAAAACATTCACCATCATCATCAGTGTAATACATTTTTTAAAAAGATAATTTGCTTCTATTCTGAAGAATTAAAAATTTTATTTGCAAACTCAATAAATATTTAAATAATAAAAGATTCTCAATTGAAGTTCAGAAAATGATGCTTTTAGAAGATTATAATTTATCAATATATCTACAAACTTCAAGTAATAATTTCTAAAGTTCTGATTAAATTCTTTCCACATAGTTTTTCATAAATATATAAAATCTATTATTAATATTGAAAAGAAAGAAATGATAATGGTCAAAATAATATTGAAAATCACAAAGCTGGAACTTTTAATTTATGCTATCAAAGTTTTAGCGATATTGGATTCATGATAATCTAATTTTGAAACAAGCTACATATGGAGAGAAATAGAATAGATGTGAGAGTTCAGAAATAACTATGATTTTGTAGTGAATTGATTTCAAAAATTATAGCAAATTTTGTAATGGGCAAGGAAATGTCTTTTCAAATGACACATAAAAATAATGAATTTCTAAATTGAGTTATATGGATAAATGATCCAAAAAGGGATTATCAACCAAAATCTGAAAACAAAGCTTTAAATCACATTAATTTTTTAAATTATAAGTATTATTTGAAAAAATACATATTTAATCATGTATTACATGATCTTCAACTATTCATACCCCAAAGTTAAAATAAGAGATGATGACCAATAGCCTGGGAGGAAAAGATAAAGTAAAATAGAGAGTGAATGTAATATTTCAAGAGCATAATTAATCTCTGTGAGCTTCTATGAGCCCAGGTTATTTCTTTTGTGTGTTCCCTTGTAAGATCTTTGATTCCCCTGGCTCATGCATTCTTTCTTCCTCTGTTCATCAGGATTACCTAGTCAACAAATGCTTGGCTCTGGATATATGTATTTATTTTCATCAGATACCAGATGAAAGCTCACTGGTGACAATTGGGATACTCACCAATGTATGAGTATAGCAGAATATCATTAGGCATCATTACATTATTTTGGCTTTTCCCAATCTTCTTTAGTTCTTTTCTAGATAGATGGGCTGGACTGATAGCCAGGAAGCCTGCATAGGACTATACTAAGCCCTCTACTTAGGTGTGACAGTTGTGTAGCTTGGTCTACTTGAGGTACTACTAGTAGAGAGAGTAGGGGCTGTTCTTAACACTTTGACTATTGGAAACCTATTCCTTATACTTGGTTTCCTTGTTCAGCCTTAATACAAGAGGAATAACATTGTCCTACCTCAACTTTCTAACACTTCTCAGCTAGTTATAAAAATTATACTACATATAAGTTCTATTGGCTCAGTTAAAATATAGACTGTTAGTCCTAACCACCTCCATCTGATGGTATTTTGTTGCTTTTAGTCTTTTACTTTCTATGCCCTTGTACTATTCCTAGCCTCTGGCTGATGGATGAGTGCATAAAAACATATGTCACTCATACAGAATGTAATATAATCCACCCACAAAACATATGGAATCCTGCCATTTGCAGTATTCATGGACCTGGAAAGCATTATGCTCAGTGACCTAAGTCAGGTCTCGAGCACAGCATGTTCTATGTTTTTTATATAAGCTGAAAGAGTTAGGTGATCATAAAAGAAACAATCCTATCTTACCATGAACTGGAGAAACCATCTTTGTATAAAGCACGGGTATTCCTGAATACTCTATTTCTATGTATTTCTTTCATATGGTGTTATCAGACACTCACATTCCACACATTTCCTTAGTTCTTATAGGGAAATAGTCTTCTCATTGAATTGTTTCTCCTGAATTTTAATGTAATACAGAAATATAGTTTTAGTATTTATTCTGGAGCTACAGTTACTGAGGGCTCTTGGTATTTCCTTGTACATAAGTTCTCAATGTAACAAACTCTAACGATCTGCTAACGAGTCTTATTCTCTCTTTCTGCAGACTTAAACTCTTCATTTCATTTAGTGTACCCTTCATGTATAAGTTCTCCAAGGAGGCGAGTTAGTACCCAGATGATATGGTCATATCAGAAACCTCACTGATTTTCATACTGGATATCTTTGCTTCTTCTAGAGAGGTGTCATGTTAGCTCTGAACATCTTACAACGCAAGGAAGAAGCTTCAAATGAATTACCATTGCATTAACACTTTCATAATGGCAGCAGTGAATGAAAGAAGAGGCTCTTTAGAAATAACTGATAGCTGAACTGGACTGGAGCAGTGAATCAGCATCCGGGACACTTGGAGAGGACCTGAGTTCAATTTCAAGCAATCACACTGAGAAGCTCACAGCTTTCTGTAACTCAGCTCCAGGAAGATTCCATGCTACTGCTCTATTCAGGTACCTGCACTCATGGGCATGCATGCCCAGGAACATGGGCACATGGATGCACACACACACACACACACACACATTTAAAATCAATTAAAATGAAAAACTGACAACTGCGTTATTTTTTTCTTATCAAGACTATATCATATCCACAATGTGAGTGACCTGATAAGGAAATGATTTCCCTAATTTTTACTATCACTTCAGTGATAAAATTGATGGTTATGTATACATACATGTAATAATATTCAGTTATAATCTAAACTGGTTTATCTATTTCTGCCTATTTTACTTTTTTCATATAATTATTTTCTGTGACCATATACATTTGTGTTTGTGCATGTGGCCTTGAGTTTTGGTGGTGTGCACATTTTATGTATAGAAGACAAATGATAACTTTAGAACATTCTCTTTTCTACAGTGTGAGCCTCTGGGGGTGAACCTGAGGCAAGCACCTTAACCCTTTGAGATATCTTTCAGGCCATGTTTTTTGTATATATGTTATTCAAGATTGAATTTCTTTGGTTGGAACTGTTGCTCCATTCAGTATATAAGCTAGTTCTTGTGGGAGTCCCCTCTGTGTGCTGTGATTACCATTAATGAATAAAGAAACTGCTTTGGACCTATAGCAAGGCAGGTATACCTAAGGTCTTACCTAGGCCTACCTTAGGTAAGGCAGGAAAAGCTAAACTGAATGCTAAGAGAAAGAAGGATGGAGTAAGACAGAAGCCATCAAGCCACTGGAGACTGACATTAGAAACATTTGCTGGTAAGGCATAGCCACGTGGCGATATACAGATTAATAGAAATGTGTTAAATTAATATAAGAGTAAGCCAAGAAGAAGCTAGAGCTAATGGGCCAAGCAGTGATTTGATTAATACAGTTTTTGTGTGATTATTTTGGGTCTAAGATAGCCAGGTGGCCGGGAATCAACAAGCGGCCTCTCTTTTTCTAACACTAGTTACCTTTCTGGTTCTTGTGTTTAAGTGGTTGTTAAAAAATAAAAAAAAAAAAAAGAAAGTGAATTAAAGGCTAGCCGAGTAGTGGTGGCACATGCCTTTAATACCAGCATTGGGAGGCAGAGGCAGGTAGATCTCCATGATTTGAAGACCAGCCAGGTCTCCAGATTGAGTGCAAGGACAGGCTCCAAAGCTACAGAGAGAAACTGTGTCTCAACAAAACAAAACAAAACAAAACAAACAAACAAACAAACAAAAAGAGTGGCAAGGAAGAAAAGGTTTACCTGCACTTAGACTGGAAATAGAGTTTGAATGAATACAAACTATCATGGCTTAGAAGTAATAGTCATAAGGTTATGATGCGATCTCATGGTTGTATTCTAGTAAGAAAGCAGAAAACAGATAGATAGTGGGCAGACCAGTAAACATTCAATTGTCTCTTCTATGGCTACTTTCCATTAGTTAGGCTCTATCTTCCATATTTTTTCAGCTTTCCAGAGTATCATCATTATTTGTGAACCAAGTTATCAAACACATGAGTAATGGAGTATATTCCACACTCAAAGAACAGTATTATTTATTGATAACATTTTCAATACTTTCAAAATGTGCATGAGCAGCAAAATAAATATTTTCATATTTGCTATTTGGTTAAATTTATATCATTGTAGAATGTTATCTAACTTCAAGCATTTATACTTAAAATTATAAACCATTTGTTTATAGCTTATTTTAAAATCTTTTTAATTGAAATCATTGAATTACATCATTTTCTTGTCCCCCTTTCCACCCTCCAACTCCTTTTCTATCCCCTACAGTCTTCACAGCCTCATTTTCTTTATCATTTTTTGACACACAAACACATACACATGTGAGTGTTTGCACCAAAGAACTTAATACAATCCTCTTAGCCCAATTTTGTTGTCTCTGTGTATATGTTTTCCACATTGATCTCTCTGATTGGACAATAATCAAGATGGCTGATGTCTGGAAAATTCTAATTTTCCTTCTCCCAGAAATCATTAATTGACTGTAGTTCTTTCTCTAGAGGTGGAACCAGACAAAATTACATGTCCATTGATACTGCTATTGTTTCTGTCAGGTTTATGCAGTCTCTTCTAGGATTGACTGTTTCACAATATTCTGATTTATAGTCGTCTTCTTCTTCTTCTTCTTCTTCTTCTTCTTCTTCTTCTTCTTCTTCTTCTTCTTCTTCTTCTTCTTCTTCTTCTTCTTCTTCTTCTTCTTCTTCTTCTTCTATGTTCTGTGAGCTATAGATGCAGGGGCCCTGATGTACATGTATCCTTTGAGACTGAGCTGGCCACAATCTGTTGTTATCTAGGTTTTTCTTCATGCCTTATATTGATAAATTTTACAGTACTGGAATAAGAACACACATAGAAAGATACATACTAACCTTCTAATAGGTCACATGGATACATTCCAAGATTTTCTTGGAACTATGTTGAATAATTGTTCTATTAAAATTCTTCTAAGTCATTTTGAATCTATATTCCAGAAAGTAAATCAAAAACATAATCATGTATTCATTTAGCATTTTTTACTATTTGTATACAGTGTTAGAATTGAACCCAAAGACTTGTGCAAACACTGTTCCACCTGAGCTATATTACTTATCCTCAGTTATTTTAAAGGAGCTTAATACAAATGTGTATATGGTAGCTAATAAACCTAAAAGGTCTCCTCTGTGACTGGGCATGCGAATCAAGGGTACATGCTTAGCCCATGAAAGACATTGGGTTCCATACTTTTGTTGTATAAATTAGTTATGGTTTAATGGCTTACATTTGTAACCACTGCCCTGATGACATGGAAAAGGTTTAAGGCTTGTGACACTCATGATCTGTCTCAAAAATACATATTCTGATATAGTTATGTCCTCTCTTTCAGACTATATTCTTCTTGAAGACTCTGATAGTTTACATTGCCCTTAATGATAGTATGCCTTTAACATTGATTGTTATGTTTGTGTGAAGTCATTATTATAATTCACATTATATTATTAGGTTATTTCAAAACTACTGCAATTTTCTCTGATGTGAACTTGTTCAATAAAATGAATATCGTAAATTGTTAGAAGGTTGCTAGGCAAATGTAAATATTAGTGATATCATATAATATTTGATGGAAAAAATTAAAATGGATGCATATTTTAATGATTTTTTTTCAAATATAAAACAACTATGTTTTGTTATTATAGCACTATTTGGATAGTTCTTTTACAAAGCACTATATAATGCCATTCTGAATTTCAGTGCAGGGAGGAATCTAGAAGGGACCTCTAAATCTTAAACAAAGGGCAATGTATTCCATAATACTTATCTGATTATAAACTGATTATATTTCCACTATGCCAGGATACAGAGAGAGTAGAATATAAGACAGTGTGTCCTGTGTATCAATTTGCCCATTATCTCTAATGAACTTAAATAATGCATGAGGGACTACAGATTGTAATAATAAATATGCATTAAAATTCCTAACGATGCAAAGAATGCAGTGAATTGTTATTCATTTACAGACAAATAACTTACAACTTTTTAAAAGTTAAATTACCCAGATGATTATATGGCTGGCATGAGTGCCAAAAATGTAAAATATGAATTCTCTTAGGGAAAATAATTACCAACCTCTTCCTTATCAAATGATTAAATGATTTCATAAGGTAAAAGAGATCCACCAAAAAAAGAACAAAACAAACAAAAGAAATGGAAATGAAGTAATAGTCAAAGAGACAAGGCTTCTGAATGCCTGTTGAGTTTGTGACTTTGGAAGACACTGTGACTGCAGTGACTCCTTAGCTTTTCCTCTGTGATTAACCCCTCTGCTTCTTGTTCTTATCAGAGTCTATACCTTTGAAGAGCTGTCTGTTGTCTCCATTATTCCCTCTGTTCCTGTTTAGCAATATGCCAGATGTGTGTATGTATGAATGTGTGTGTGTGTTTAGGTACGTATATGTAAATAATAAAAATAAATAAATCAAAATTTCTCTATATACCCCCATAAATAATGAGAATAGACAATAAACTGACAAGATTGTCTCTCAAAAGTGTTTAATGTTCAATGCTAATTTGAAAGCGTCTCATGATACTGTGATATGGTAGTTTGAACGAAAATGGCGCCAAACTTGTGATGTGAGAGGCATGAGACAACTTGCTATATTGTACCACACACAGCGAACAGAGTCCAATGTTGGTGCTTAACTGGATTATTTTTCCAACTTTCTATTTGGCTCTAGACCACAGCTTATAGGATGGTGTCACTTACCTTCAGAATAAGTCTTCCCTCCTGAGTTACATTTCTCTGGAAGTGCTCTCAGAGATATCTCAGATGAGTGTCAACAACATGCTTAAAAATCCAGTTGCCTTGGTAATGAATATTAGTCATCAGGTTTGTGAACTACAGCATGAAGGGAAAATCATTTGATAAAAGATACAGTTGTCAAAAGTTATAGAGAAATGTTTTTAGGAAAGGAAATAATTACCAATTCTTGTAGTTAGGGTTTCCTTTGTTATAACAAAATACCATGACCAAAAAGCAAGTTGGGGAGGAAAGGGTTTATTGGGCTTAAACTTCAGCATTGCTGTTCATCACTGAAGGAAATCAGGACAGGAACTCAAACAGGAGAGGAAATCACAGGCCACGGAGGAGAAATGCTCACTCACATGTCCTGTTCAGCCTGCTTTCTTATAGAACTAAGGACCACCAGTCCAGTGATTGCCCCCTTTCCCATCGATCACTAAATGAAAAAATGACTTACAGCTGGATCTCATGGAGATCAGGCTCCTTCCTCTCTGATGACTCTAGCTTGTGTCAAGTTAAAACACAAAACCAGCCAGTACCCACTTATGAGATTAAATTAAATTTTACATCTTTCACAAACTTTGTAGGGACATAAGAGATGGTGTGCATGTAGCAATGGTAAGTTTTGAATTTTCATGAGACCTGAATGGTGTTTGGAAAACTTCCATAGTGTGATATATGGCCCCTGCTTCATATTGTTTTATGGTACAAAATCCGGAGTCTATGCAGGAGTGCAACAAAGGCAAGATTAAACATACAAAAGAAATCAGACTTATGAAATCGCCAGAGGTTTAAGAGCAGGTATGATAAAAGACTTTATTATAGTCTTACCATAATTTTCAAAATATAGCCAAAACATGAAAATTTAACTTTTATACACTAAACTGCTATTATGCCAGGAATAAGATAATTACTCTTAAACCATTGCAGATCACATAATAATTTCATAATAATAATAATTATTATTACTATTATTATAAAAACTCTGAATTTTCTACACATTATCATGCACCTTCATGTACCTTGAGTAATTGTTATTGTATTGGTTCAGACTCTTTCAATGCTTAGCCTTCTTTTCATATTTTTACATACTGTGACCAAATTAAACTATAAGAACAACTTAGAGGATGATATGTTTACTTTAGCCAATTAATTCCAAAGATATTTGTCTATAGCCCTTGGCTCTGTTTATTATTGGTACATGGTAAACATAGAATCACGGAGGCAGAAGATTGTAGGCAGGAAGTTTTACCTAGTACTAGACATAAATCAGGGAGATGATAAAGACCCAGAGACCATGTATTGTCTTCAAAAGAAGGGTTCTACATTCCACTTTCTCCACCTACATACAATGTAAATATTTTCTAAAACTAAAATAGTTATTTCTACTACCTATGACCATACCTTACTCCCTAGAGGAGGCTTTTAGGGTATACTTCATATTCCAACTATAAAAGTTTTAAAGATGTTTTGGTAAAGACATGTTGAAGTTGTTTCTAAAATGGAAAAAAAAACAATTGAATACTAAGGATCAGGTATGGAGTAAAATGATGTGGTACTTCATATCAGAGCATTTCTATTAATAGCATTAAGATGCTTTAAAAATATACATTAGGTTCTAGGATGTTTATGCTTTTATGTTATGGTTAAATGCCAAGATGATTTAGGAAAACACTTGGGTTTTCCAAATTATAGGGTTCTTTGCAAAGATTTTAATTGTTAACTGAGCTGTAATCTGAATAATGTAAAACCAGATTGAAAGAGAAAACCATTATGGAACACATAAGACAGCAAAGCCATATTCATTAAATCCAAATAATTATTGTAAGAAGATAGCAAAAGAGCAACTTGATAACAATTTATATTAACCAAATCATATAAAATTAAAGATAACACCAGATAAAAATTATATCTTATCTATCTATCATCTGTCTGTCTGTCTGTCTGTCTGTCTGTCTGTCTGTCTGTCTATCATCTATCTATCTATCTATCTATCTATCTATCTATCTATCTATCTATCTATCTATCTCTATCATCTTTCTGTCTATCTATGCTTGTGATTCATCTCTATGTATACTTTTACATAATAGTTATATGAACAAAAATCCTAGAAATTAACCTTTATTCTGGCCTTCAGCATTGCCTGATTTAGAATTAGGAGACAAAGACAGATGTTGTAAATCTGAAGAAAATCATAGAAATTAGTGACGTTGAATAATATCAAGAATTATCTGTATACTGTTCTCATATTCAAAATGTTTCCTCTGTTACCCAAAATCAGTTTCTATATTACCAATAGTACAGCCTTACTGATTTCACCGCCTTCTTGAAGGCACATCTCTTTTCCTTTCTTGTAAACTGGATTCAATTCATTCCTCCTCACCTATTTGAGACTATTGCTATAGAACTGATTAATATCACCCCCATGAAGGTCAGTTGCTGAAAGGATCCTCATGGGAAACCCCAAACAACTCATGCTTCCACAAACTGATGCTAAGGTCCTATTGTAGAAGATAATACCTACACAATTCATTGAATATGGAGAAGTCTGAGCTGATGCCTACCTAGAGCCTTCATCTTAATTGACACATGTTAACTGTTCTAGAAGGTACTCTACAAGCTAACAAAGCAGAAAGAGAAACACCAACCCAACTAAACACACTTTGATATGCAAAGTGACCAGCGTGAAATAGTGGCACAAAGCTAGTGGAACTCATCAACCAAGATCTGACTTGATTTAAAACCCCGTTCATGAAATCAAACTCAGGCCAAACCAATGCTCAGGTGGCCAAGACCTGAGACTAAATAGACTACGAACCAAGTTCTACCATTTTGCAAAAGGAATGCAGCAGCAAAAATGACTCTTAATGGCATTCTGCTCTACTTATCAATCAGTGTTTTGCTCTGCTTCTCCCTGTATCAGACAGAAACAAATACAGAGACTCACAGCCAGATATTATGCAGAGAGTGAGAAACCTTGCAACACTTGGTACTAAATGTGATGTCTCTATCATTCCGACCCTCCAGGGAAAAGGAATTCTCTGGATCAGGAGGCAGTTTATAAGAGATAGAGGAATAGAGAACACTAATAATACCAGCACCTCTAAAGTAACATGAGTCAAAACTCTTATGAACTCACAGAGACTGGTAACAGTTCACACAGAGCCTGCACAGATTTTGATCCAATGGAATTCCATTGCTGAGAGAGAGTGGACACAATCCCATATCTCAACTTCGAAGCTATCTCGAGTTGATAACTACTTAGAAATGAAAAATTATTTTTTTCCAACAGAGTTTAATGGGATATGAAACTTTCAGGTTTGCTATTATCAGATCATCCTTGTTAGGATGTAAATGCAGGTCAGTTTCTCCTATGTTGAAAACAAACACATAAAACTTATCTTTGAATTCCCACCTTTCACCTATGCACTAATAACCAATTCTACTTTACATGATGAAAAATTAATGTTCTTTCAATATTTAAACATTTAAACAAACCTCTTTCTCTCTATATTTATGTCCCCTTGCTCTCTCTGTGTGTCCATGTGTATGTGTTTGTCTCTCCCCCCCTCTCTCTGTGTGTGTGTGTGTGTGTGTGTCTGTTTCTGTAGTATATAGAAGATGTTAACAACTCTGATATTAGAGACATAAGATATATTTTATTGGTTTATACCTTATCCATCTGAGACAAGGCTTTTCAAAGAAGCTGGATCCAGGTGAGCATCTAGCCAGCCTGAGCATTTTTGTCTTAATTATATTTCATGAATGCATCAATTATTCACATTAACAGAACATTCAGAAACGAACACCTGATTTTTCTCTCACCTCTACTGTCTCCTCTCTTTACCTTCCTATCATTCTACATTGCAAATAGATACAGGGTCAGAAAGGACAAAACCCTGCCTGAGAAAAAGGATAGTAGTCTTCAAAGGATGAGCTGAATACACTTCAGTGAGCAAATGTGATGGTTATGTTGAATAGAGGTGTGCCCACATGTGAATCATGATAATGAGTACAAGGATATATATATATATGATTGTGTGTGTGTGTGTGTGTGTGTGTGTGTCTGTCTGTGTGTCTGTGTGTGTGTGTGTGGTCATAACATCTTATATACACACTCTCATGCCCAATCCACATGGTGACCTAGAAAATGTTTTTTTAACAATCAAGAAAATAAATCTATTGAAGTGACAGGCCTCGATTTATTATTAATTCTTGATGTTTTCCAAAAAACCCTTTTCTCTGCCTTGCCACATATAACCTTTATGTGTTAATGAGTTTTGAATTTCACCCTGAAGTTAGGGGGAAATTTTTAAGTACTGTAATGATGTTATCAGATTTGTAGGTTTATATGAATGAATTATAGTCAAGTAGAAGAAATATAAAGACCTAAGGGGAGAAGAAAATAATTAGAGAAAGATTTATAATTCCACAGAAGGAAGTAATCTTCGCAGATGGTGGCTTCAGCCAGAATTTTGCCATAAAAGTGTATCTCATGAGGCATCATTTCAATGTCAACAGGCCACAGTTAGAGACATCAGTGATCATAATTATAAATTATTGCAACAGCACATATGAAAGAGCATCATTTCTAAATGGAGCTGCTCTGGTGATGTGACAACTAGCAAAGGGTGTTTGTAGGGGAATAGTTAGCTTGGCCCATCACATGTGAGGAGCAGGCTTTCAAAACTAGCCTTTCTTTCTTCTAGCGAAGATCCAAACAGAATACTTAAATGAGGAAACTTTCTTAATCAATTCTTGATTTGTAGTATAGATTTATGATTAGAAACTTCTGTGTCTCATATGCACTATTGTACTGTTTAGAAATTAATTGGAATGTCTTAGTATTTGTTCCGAATTCTTTGTATTTCATATTCTGCATCCCTGAGTTCTTTAATATAAGGTTTTGGATATATTTTCAAAACTATGGGAAAAACTGAACTAGATATTAGCAATTTAATGAGGTACTTTATTTAGGGGAAGGAAAATGATAATCTTAAAATACCTGAATTATTTAATTAAGAGCATTTCTATAAGTAAAACTATGGAAGATTTGGCTGTTCTTTTATTTAGGAATGCAAATAAAAGTATGAATATTTATGCATGTATTTAATGAATACTTTCATCTTCTAAATGATATGATTTTAATATAAAATATCGACTTGATCCACTGGTAATTACCTGTGGTAGTGTGTTCAGAATTCTGGCCAGAAACGGACTCCGAATTTCTGTCAAGTTTCACTCTGCTAGGAATAAGTGTTCAGTTTGCTCTCTTGCTCTAGAACCTTGTTTTCTTTGCAAATGAGACATGAACGTTCTGTGAAAATATATGTGAGTTTGAAAACACTCTCTTAATGTCTCTCTGAACTTAGACTTAAGGATTGGTCCATGATGACCTTTTAATCTATGGGTTAACATTAAGTTACAATGCACCTTTATGCAATTTTCTATAATTACCCTGAGCAATAAATTATTCTAAAATACATATTAAAGTTTTCAAGTTTTAGCAAATTTCACCATTTAAATACTTTCTTCTCTTTTCTACCCACTCTACCCCTGACTCAGTCCATGAATATCTTATTCTTTAACTCTCCAATTAAAGCCATAATCCTCTGAGAACCAAATTGTGTTATATTTCTGATCTTCAACCTAGACTCATTTTTTTGTTTTGGAATAGCAATATTATATTCTGTTCTCTGTCACGTGGTATGGTTAAATTTTTGATGAAAATAATCTTATAGCCATATGCTAAAAAACCCAGCTACACTGTACTTTCTCAGGAGTTGTGTTGCGGAGGGATGTGCATTGATGTATAACCCATATCTTTCCAGAATCACTTCCTGCATGTGAATTCTCTATTTCTTGTTGAACCTCTAAAGTGGAGGTACCGCACATGGGGAAATGCATACACTCAAATTCTTTATGATTATTATCTGTCCTATGTCCATTGCATATTTTCTTCACCATGCTTTATGTCTGTTGTCATATATATGTTTTCTCTACTGTGTGATTATCTCCCATGACATATACTCAGCAGCATCTTGAGTGAATAAGTGCATTTCAACAATTCATACACAGAAAAGAGAATGCATGGATATTCATGATAGGTAAGCATTCTATTGCCGTGATAGTTTAGAAGTAGAGAGCTACTCTGATTGGTGTTCTGATATGAGTTATGATCTTTGATGGGTAGCAACCAGGGAAAAGAAAACATTTGGGGGTGTTCAAAGCAGGACTGTTGGTTTAATACCATGGATAAAGAAAATTCTGAAGAAACTACAGAGCTACTTTATGGACTAAGGGGGACTGCAGAGAGGTTTTTTTTTTTTTATTTTTGTTGTTATTTTCCTGTGGGTCATAATTATCTAGTACTTCCTATAGAGTATAGTAGCATCTTTTTCCACCCGCAAAATCAAATAATGGAAAAATCTCCTAAAGTTTCATACTGCTGGCTGAAACTACAGATCATATGCCCCACCAATAACTTTCTAATCATTAATGTTCCCCCTTTTGTTTATACAATATTATATTATTATGTTTGTTACTTTGCAAACTCAAACTTCTGTATGATATATTATTTTTATATTCCTGTGATATAAACATCTTCAGGTCTTTACCACTTCTTTAAACTTCCTTTTTTACTGATCATGGATCAACTATTACATTTCACAAAATAATAAAAACCTGATTGTTTAATGTAGCTCCATTAAAATGGGCTTTCAATGCAATGGGAGTATCAACAAAAAATATAATTAATTGTATGAAATTTTACAACTTAATGTACCACAATAAATTTTGAACAATGTTTTCTAATACTCTTGTTATTTTCTCTATGATATATTTTTAATATTGTCATCTATAGTATGTCAAACTTACCACCATTATTTAAGTGCATAGATTCTTTTGTGAATGATTTATGGTATATAACCCACGCAATACAGCCTTTCAATGTTTGCCTATTTGTGTTATTTCTATGAGATGAAATCTTTTTGTTTTATTTCTTTTTTGTTTTTTTTTTATTTGATTTATTTATTAAAAAATTTCCACCACCTCCCCTCCTCCCATTTTTCTCCCACTCCTCCCTCCCTCTCCAGTCTTAAGAGAAGTCAGGGTACCCTGCCCTGTGGGAAGTCAAAAGCCCTCCCCCTTCCATCCAGGTCTAGGAAGGTGAGCATCCAAATAGACTAGGCTCCCAAACAGCCAGTACATGCAGTAGAATCAAAACCCAGTGCCATTATCATTGGCTTCTCATTCAGCCCCCATTATCAGCCACATTCAGAGAGTCCGGTTTGCTTGCTAGTCGTGGTGGTGAGGGGTGAGGTAAAATCTTTAACCTCACAGTAAAATTCTAAGGCAATAAAAATTTTAATTGGGCCCATAGAATTAACTCTAGACATTTAAATTACAATATAAAGACTGGGTCATTCAGTAAGGTGTAAACTGTAAATAAGAGACTTCCACTCAAGTCTGTGGTGAGTATATAGCGAACATGAAGCATGTTATATGAAAAAAAATTAATTGAAGTTACTAGAGAATCCCTTCACAAATATTATTACTAAGAATAATATACACATTGTTGTTATTTTAAATATTATTTTTCCTTTTGATATTAGCTATGTTAGTGTAGAGACATTTACCTGCATTTCCATTGCAAAGACTGAATGAGCACTGGACTGAAACTACAGCATTGTTTATCATCCTTTTTTTTTTCAGTGAGTCCTCATTTCTTCCTTTTAAAAATGTTCAGCCTACTCATTCTTTATTATAAATATATGTTTATATAAGATATAATTACATTCCACACTAAAAGTTTCCTTTGAATTTATCATGAAGCCTGTTTCTTTTAAAGTTTTTGTTTATTGCCGGGCGGTGGTGGCGCACGCCTTTAATCCCAGCACTCGGGAGGCAGAGGCAGGCGGATCTCTGTGAGTTCGAGGCCAGCCTGGTCTACAAGAGCTAGTTCCAGGACAGGCTCTAAAAAAGCTGCAGAGAAACCCTGTCTCGAAAAACCAAAAAAAGAAAAAAAAAAGTTTTTGTTTATTACCCTAGATATGATCATTCTTGAACACAGTAAGTCTGAATTTGCCAGAGACAATTGTCCTTTTTGCTACTGTCCCCAAGTGCTCCCACTTTGATGGGGAAGCTCAACCAATCACATCTTGTTAGGGTGTGGCTGCCTGGAGCCCAGGTAGAAGAACTGGGGTAGGTAGGTGCTGGCTTTCTCTATGTGGTGCTTGCCGGACCGTTTTGGATTTTGGACCTCCCACTCTTGTAGCCTGAGTCCCCCCCTTTTTCAATTATCAAATTATATCTGTTGTTCTTGAGCTGGTGTGGTTATTTATCGTACCGACCAAATACGCCAACACGTACACCACTTTGGGGAAAAACATACTGCTTAGGACTTTTGGATGACCTTGCTGTCTTCCCAGCTCTTTTTCCTTCAAAGTTTGCCATCACATTAAGCCTATTCCAGTACATGTGCTACTTACTGTGTGTTTCTCTCAGGATGTTGGGGAATTTTCCAAATTTGTTTTTACTAGTGTGGATTTTATTTTTAAATTTACTGATTTATTAATATTATATTTCATGTCTATTTCTGTTTTGTCTGCATGTATGTAAGTGCATCACATGGCTGCAGTGCCGATGCGGACCAGAAGATGCTATCAGGTCTTTCAGAATTGAAATTTCAAAGGTTTTATGCTCCCACATGGGTGCTGGCTGACGGAATGTCCTCTGAGACTAGTAAACATTCCTAAACACTTAGCTATCTAAGCTGTCTTTTCTGATGATGAAATGGTGGGGCTGATCTAATGGGAGCTCACCAAGGCCAGCTGGACTGGGACTGAAAAAGCATGGGATAAAACCGGACTCCCTGAACATGGCGGACAATGAGGACTGCTGAGAAACCAAGGACAATGGCACTGAATTTGGATCCTACTACACATACTGGCTTTTGGGGCGGGGGGGGGGGGCTAGCCTGTGTGGATGCTCACCTTCCTAGACCTGAATGGAAGGGGGAAGACCTTGAACTTCCCACAGGGCAAGGAACCCTTACTGCTCTCTGGACAGGAGAGGGAGGGGGAGTGGACGGGGGAGAGGGAGGTAAATGGGAGGTGGGGAGGAGGCAGAAATTTTTAATAAACAAAGAAAAACAAAAAATAAACAATAAACAAACAAAGAAAAAAAGAAATATAAATCAAAGATGTCATTGGTAATTAAGGGCATAATAAGGGAAAAACTATTATGAATATTCTTAATTTTACAAAAGAGTAAAGTTTATGAGGATATCTAACTTTTGATCCAATAGTAAATTTTAAAAAATTCTTCTAGAATCTTCCAAATTTTATGAAAAGCAGACTGGTTTATTCAAAATACATGTTATTAAAAATTTCAGAGCTCATCATAGAAAAAATGCCTATTAGAGGAGTCCAAGAATGAAAATTAACCATTCAAAACCCATAAAATAGCTCATAGAATACAGTTAATTAGGAGACAATCAACAGGGACCCATACACATTTATGAACATATATGATCACAGATTCACATATTAGTGAATACATGTATATTTCTAAAGTGTGTGAGCACAGTTAATCACAATAAAGGTTCATTGACTGGTTTATGAAAACTGCCTTGCTGTTTTGGATAAGATAGATGTCCAGTTTTAATTTGTGGTGTAATTCAGAGATAAATTTTAAACTTTACTAAATTTGTATAAAATACTAATAGCATAACCAATAAGTAGTATTTAACTTTATGTAATCAAAGCATGAATATATCCATATAAATAATTGAAATGACATTTAACAGAGTTAAAAGCTAATATACTCCTATCATCACAAATAAAATACTGAAATCTTTTGCAGCACTGGTGAGAAAATTGCTGATTTTCATTTCTAATTCTCTTTAACTAAGATGAAATTTTAAAAGCTTGATTTTTGATCTCTGTCATCAAGAAGATTGTCTTCTTGAGAAATCCATTTTGCCACACGACTTCACGTGCTGCAGACCAGCTGAAATAGGCTGCCTAACATGAATCCTGGAGCACCACTTGCTTTCATCATAGCTCTTCATGTTCTCGGAGTACATCCATAGCATTTTCTCCAAATGTTTCACTCTAATTGACTGCTCAGTTTCTACCACATTATTAAGGCAATTTTACACTGGAAGCTCTTGGACACTGCTCAGTAATAGTATTAATGGTCTCTACCAAAGAAATAATTTGAAAGTAGATGGAAGCTGATACGTGCTGTAACTTCAGTGATCATTTGAAACAATGGAGAGGATTCAAGAGCTTTAGGATTCTGATTTATCATTAAATAATTGATAATTCTCTAAAAATAAGAAGAAGAAAATATAAACAGGTGTAGATATTATTGTTTAATATTTCTGTAAACGGAACATATGGGAAAATAGGCATGGAGGTGTGGCAGGAAGGCACGGTTTTCACCACGAAACAAGTTTGAGTTTTGGAGTATGACAGATATTCATGTGGGTGTGATAAAATCCTATGAAAATTCCAAAGATCATAACTGACAAGTAAAATATTTATAATGTAGCTTTGTATTATGTAAAATTAAATACATGGAGAGAATATGAGAGCTGGAGAGCAATGTTGATTTTAATCGAAATACACAGGAGAAAATCTTTAGTAGCTGTGATCTCACTTTATTTGTTGCTGGAATAAAGTTTTAATAACACACATAATTAAAAATAAATAAATCATAAAGAGAGAAGTATTCATACCTGTTGATGATAGTTTTAAAGTATGTTTAAGCTTCCTTAAAGTTATTCATTCCATAAAATATTTAGAAAGATATATATGAGCTAAAAAATGAATTATGTAATTTTTATGACACCAGTTCTTTTCATAAAATGAACCAATTTTTGATTAATAAAAGACCTATAGAGAATTTATGATACCTTCCTGGTATTTCCAAGCATAAAATATTTCCTAGTGAGGTAAAAAGTATATAAAATACTCACTCTCATAACTCTTAATTTTATTGGGATTACTAAACTTTAATGTGTATTATTATTTTTTTTACTTTCTGTTAATTGATTCTTAGTTTTATCACAGAATTATTTGGGATTTAGAAATGTTCAGTATATACCCTTTTAGACTGGCTTCTTCCTCTACTAACGTGCAGCTTCTCTTTATTTATATGGTTTCATAGCTTGATAAATAATTTCTTTTGGTGTTAGATTGATATCGCATTGTATATTCCCCCATTTATATTCTCTTTGGTGTCACTAAATTTAATAACTCATATGGAGGAACCAGAGATGGAGATAGCATAATGAGATTCTAAAAGAGGAAAAGTTGCAGAAGTCAGACATGTAAAAATTAAAAAAAAATTATTCCTTGGTTACCGCAGCAGCAATAACATTGATGAACAAATGAACAAGGAGGCCAAAAGAATGATATTTTTAAAAGGAAAAACAGTCTCATGTAAGTTGGTTACATTTATATTTTATAGTGAATTTATCTGTTAGTTAACTGGTACATGTATTGACTATTGAAAATACCATTACAATTATGATAAAGCTATCTGAATAATCATAAGCATTTTCATTGTGTGTTTAAGTTAACAAATTTTAAATACAAAGAAATAGAGTTACTGAAACATCATGTTTAGTGTATATGACTAAAATTTTAATTTTAATTTTAAAAATTTAAAAAATATTTCTCTATTATAATTATGCATGAGATTGCAGGTATACACAAACACACTCACACACACATACACACACACCCCACCGGTTAGTGGTAGCTGTGAGAGTGATTAAATCTCTGAGAAACTTGTGCTCAATTTGCTGTCCCTAAGCTTTTTAAAACATATTCTGGAAAGCCAGATAAGAAACTGCTGTATGTTGTTCATAGTGACTCTTCTCATGGTTCTGTGTTGCCCTTGAGCTCACAGAGCCAGTGTAGGAGGAAAGATGTAGCATCCTGTTTGATGAATCTACTAATTGGAAAGCTGTAAATAGTTTTTCTTTGATTGTGTTGTGGGAGTATATGTTTGTATAGGTTTATGCGTATTGGTTTGTGAGTGCACACATGCTTATTAGAAAGGAGGCGATAGGTCAATGTCTGCTTTCTTGCTTGATTTTGCTCCACCCACTTTCTGAGACTCTCATGTTGCCTAGAGCTTGCCAATTTTGCCAGGCTGGTTAACAAGGTCTAGTGATCCAGGCTCCATATGTAGTCAAATCCAAAGAGAGTGGGCTATTGTCATGTGGCCCTGCTTATTTCTTTTGATCCTAAACTAGACACAAAATAAATGTTACTAAGATAGATAATAACTCAGGAAAAATTTTTGAAGTTATGGTTATTATTTAAAGATAAATCTATTAGTTACTTTCCTATGAGGAAATAACTGGTAGAAGTGACCGAAAGATGGGGCGGTTATTTTTGTCTCATGAATTTAAAGAGTGAGTAAAATGCGTTAGGACTCAAATGATTGACTAATATCACATCCCATCAGTTAACAGAAAAAATTGTTGCCAGGACTCTAATCCTGTCCTCACTCCCTCTTTTATAAGTTTATTGAGGCCAGTATCCCACTGTGTGTGTGTGTGTGTGTGTGTGTGTGTGTGTGTATGTGTGTGTGTTCATGTGTACCTCAGTAGGTGTGTGGAGGTCAGAATATAGCTTTGTGATTCATTTCTTCCATACAGCAATATGTTTTCCTGGAATAGAAATCAAGTTATCAGGTTGGGGGATAAATGCTTTTTCCCACTGACCCTTCTCCAGTTTTAGTTACTTTAAGACTTATTCTCACTGTTGATCACCATTTTTCTTCGAACTAACTAATTCAGGCTGGAAGTGAAATCCTGGAGACACTCTGAATTTTTCTTTTAAGAGCTAGGTTTACCGGCATGGGTCTTCATGTCTCGTGGGACTTGTATTCTTATAAGAAGGGCCCACCAAGTGTGCTGGTTCATTTTCTACCATGAGTGTGTACCAAGAAGCTGCCTGACTGTATGTGGAAGAATATCTCACCTGATTCTGAATACTCTGGACTCCTTAGTATTGAGCTTCCTTTATCAAGCAAAACAAGAAATAAATGTTAGCTGTTTTTGTAGCCCATATAGGCTTTAGTCAGCAAAATATGGCAATCTGAACTAAAAATTCATACTTTACTTTTGCTACTTTCAAAGATATATATATATATATATATAGTAATGAATTAATTTTTTCATAAAGTTAAACATGTAACAGTAACATGGAAAACACTATTTTAGATGTTATTTCTGATTTCTTTATATGTTCTTATATTTCATAGATTATTCTAAAATAATAAAATACAATAGCAATATGTCTATAGGCAATACATATACTTTTTCATAAATGAACATTTGCTTCTAAATTATGCAGAAGAAAACTTGTGAAAGCACACCCAGAGGCAAGCATCTATTTAAGTTATGGTGCACTTTCTTTGAGATTCTTTTGCAATCTGGAGAATGTCTTATAAACTATAAAAATAAATGTCCCTATGAGTTTGAAAAATGAAATCTCAAACAGTGAAGAAAACTTTCAGAAGTAGTATAAATGTTTATATGTATCCTCACTTTTTAAAAACATTTATTTAGTTTTGTAGGCATGTGGCTATGTGGCTATATGTTTATGTGTATGCATGTATTTGAGTGTGTGCGTGTGATTGTATATGTTTTTAAATGTGTATGTATATATGTAAAGTGTGAATGTGTTTGTACATGTATGTATGTGTGTAAATATTGGCATGTATCTATGTGTATGAGTATGTTTGTGTATATATATTTTACACGTGCATGCATGTAGATAAGTATATGTGAGTGTATGTGTGCATATATGTATGCATATGTGTGCGAAAGTATGTTACTGTGTATGTATTTGTACATGCCTGTGTATATGTGTGCATATATGCAGATGTGTGCTTGTATATGTATTCCTATGTGTCTGTATGTGTATTTATGCGGGTATATGTTTGTATGTGTATTCATGAATGTATTTATGTGTACGATGTGTTTTGTTTATATATGTGTGAATGTCTCTATATGTCTCTGTGTGTATATATGTGTGTGGGGGTATGTTTGAGTGAACATCTTTGTGTGTGTGTGTGTGTGTTTGCATTTGTGTTTGTGTGTGACATATAGTCATTGTTTAGGTCAGAAGAAAAACACCAAGAATTACTTTTCTTCCCTCTCTGTCCATTGTATCTAAATCGCAATGCAGTTGTGACACCAAGTATCTTTATCAAATAAGCTGTCTCATCAGCACATAAGTTCTCACATTTGTGTCAATATCTAACTAAATAAAAATTTTAGTGAATAAGCACATTGACTCTTAGAACTGCTATGTGCTATTTCAAGATTAATACAACAATGTGAGCATCAAAATGAAATGAAGCATTTCAAGTTATTGATTTCTTATGCATATAAATATGTTGATTGAATAACTGCAGTTACCTTATTTACACAATAAGTTTTCTTGTAAATAATAAAGATGATCTCAGACTTTAGTAAGATGCCACCTATTCACTGATGGAAAGTCTTGCTGGTGTTGGTAACTGCTCTCTGATTAGTGTAATTATGTTTGAAGTTTGAAGAAAACGATGTAAGTTTTCAAAAGTAAGATGATCCAATCTTTCATGAATTTTATTTATTGACAGTATCTGCAGTGGTATACAAAGCATGAATAAAAAATAGTTTCAAGTTTCAATGAAAATCAGGTATGATGTCCTGATTGGAACAACTTCTACATCAGCGTTAGATTGAATGTTGCATTAATCAGTGCAAAATATGACGATTTTTTTTATCATTTCCACTGTTTTTTTTATTCCTCCCACCCCACTTCCCTGCCCGACTCTTCACTTTGAGGCAAGACAAAGGCCCTCCCCCCTATATCTAGACCGAGCAAGGAATCCCCCAAAGAGAATGTGCTCCTAGATGCCAGTTCAAGTACTAAGAATAAATCCTGGTTCCACTGTCAGTGCCCCACAGACTTTCCAAACCTCACAGCTGTTCCCGACATTCAGTTGGTCTAATTTGGTCCTATACAGGTTTGTCTGCTCTCAGTTCAGAGTCAGTGAGCTCTCTCTAGCTCAGGCCAGCTGTTTCTGTGGGTATCACCATCACGGTCTTGATCCCTTTGTTCATATTATCGCTCCTTCATCTCTTAGTCTGGTCTCCTGCAGCTAGGCTCAGGGCTTTCCTACAGATCTCTTTTTCTCCTTCCATCAATTGCTGGTTGAAGTTTCTATGGTGACAATTAAGGTAATCATCAGTTTGATTATAGAGGAAGGTCAATTTAAGTGTCCTCTCCTCTGTTGCTTAGAGTCTTAGATGGGATCATCCTTTAGGAGTCCTAGGAATTTCCCTAGTTCCCTGTTTCTCGATAGCCCTTTAATTGTTTCCTCAATGAAGATATCTCTTTCCTCTCTTTCCCTCACTGTTCTCTCCCTTCTAGAGCATCCTATATCCCTTATGTTTTCCTCCTCCATCCCGTTCTCCTCTCTTCTTCCCTTTCTACTCTCCTTTCTCCCCCTCAGCATCATAATTTTCTCAGGTGCTATTTTCTGCTTCCCATTCGAGGGAATCCATCTATGTTTCTCTTAGGGTTCTCCTTTGTTGATGTCTAATATTCCCTTATGAGTAAGTACAGACCATGTCTATCTGGGTCTGAGTTACATCACTCAGGATGGTTTTTTTCTAGTTCCATTCAATTGCATGCAAATTTCAAGAGGACATATAACTAATCTTAATTCATTGTTTCACTAGAATGCTTGGGTGACCAAGTACAGGCAGTAAACAGCTCCTCCTGGACAGAATGCCTTTCGACTAGTCATAGGGTCAGCAAGTCTGTTTCAGACAATAGTGAACCCTTGGATAAATGAATGTGCTGCCATCTAGGCTTTGTTTGCAAGTCACCAGCAAAGTAAAGGTAGGATAATTGTGGAGGTCTCCATGTCTTCAGAAATATACGTTAGGAACAGCTTCCGTTGATGGTTTTGTTAAAGCATAAAGGCTTCCTTAGCCCTCCAGAAACTGCCAGTGTTCAGAGTTCTGTATATAGGCATCACCTTTTTCATGGAATTTGATTATGTACAAACAGAAAATATTACATGCACTGTGTTCATGTTCATTTACTATCTTAGGCACTGTTTGAATGCCTTGGAGCAATTTATTCATTACTTCTTTTCTCTGTCTTGCACTATTGTGCTGTAAATGCAGCTCATTTATTTAACCTCATAAAACAAGATGCTAGCTTTATACATTTTTTCCTATAGCTTCTTCAATTTTTCCTCCTGTGCAATGAAAGGGAGGCAAGATACTGCTTTGAGTTCCACTTTGCCTTAAGGAATTTTGCGGCTGATTTGTTCAGTCCTGAAGCTGACACTTTCTCTATGCTAAAAATGTGGACATTTTGTATCTGACTAGCCATGTATTCATTAAAGAAGCAATTTTAATTTCTTCAGTACTAGTCCTTTTTAGTCTCAACTTGTGTCATTGGTACAAAGGCCCACAGTCTCCCTGGGCTTTCAACAAAATTTTCTTACTATCCTAATCTACCTTTTGATTTAAAACAAGGAATATGTAAACTTTTCTTGCCCTTGAACATTTAGAGATCATCGTATTGCTTTTAATTGACCTAATTTCAACAGTTTTGCTTCACAATGAGTCAGGAATTTTGATGAAGATGGAAGATAGTGTGGATGGGTCCATCAGAGCACACACATTTAGATGAAATTTAAATATTTGTGGCTGACAAACAATTATAATGGAAATATCAAAATCATCATAAAATGTTATTATGGTATATTTTTTTTAAAGTTGCTAATGGTATGCAGAAATATGATGTGCTGTTATTTTATTCATTCATTCATTTATTTAGGAAGTTTGTACTAGGTAACCTGAGATGTCATCAAACTCATCGTCTTTCTTACTCAGTCTCCTAAATGTTGTTATGTGCAATTGTCATTACGTTCCTTTGAATAAATTAAGATTACCTATGAAATAGATTTTAATCTTTCTGGTCTTTAATAAAAATATTATGAGGATAAAATGCAGTAGTACTTATGGAGTTTGAAACAGAAAATAAATCTTAGGAATTTTTTTAAAAAAATATGTAATCAATAGGAAAAAGGCAACTGAAGACAGAGGAAACCAAGATGATGATAAATTTCTATATACAAATGATAGTTCAGTGGATGCGAGGCAGCATCAGGTTTACTAAACCGGAGAGAGAAGATCCTATAATATTTTCTGGAACAGAACACAGACAGAGAAGCTGTATATCATTTTGAATGTGTGTCCATAATACAACATCATATACCATTAACTGAGAGCTTTGTAATATCTGAGTTTCAGCTTCTACAGAATTGTATTGTAAGTGAAATAAGTTTCATAATGTAAAAACATTAAGAATGTAACTGTAAATTGTAAAGTTCAGAAAAGAAATATGTATTTGGATTTACCCTTAAAAATAATATCTATGGTTCTCTATATTCTAAAGCTGTGAGCTTACTATGAAAGAACAATTTAAATTTTGGGGACTCGGTATTAGAGTTGTACAATGTTTATGTATTGTGCACGTAGTTGCACAATGTGCCATTGTTTAAAGAATCATTTCTCTAGTCATCATAAGAATTGTCCTGCAATATGAATGACAGATGCCACTTAAATTATATAGTGCTCCTAAACTGTGTGTTTAAAGACAAATCTGCTTATTAACCCTCACTTCATTAATGAAACAAAAATTAAGTGGATGTTTTTGTAAACTAAGGCCACAATTTTCAGGTAAATCATCTAGTAAAATAATAGGGTCTGTAAAGCCTACTGAGAGAGTTATTTGAAAGATGAGTTGGAGAGCAAAGTGTGAGGTAGTGTGGCCCTGACAAGGGGTGGGAGGGAGCCTCAGGGCCTGGAGCTCCACCTTGATTTGGCTTTGACCTTAAGGAGTTTAGCCTTGCCCTTGATGCTAGGCTTAATGTCAGTGCGTACAATAATATTTATCAATTCTAAGAATAATGATCAACATTAAAACAGTGGTAAGATACAATAATAATTGATAATTTAGTACAGGATTTAAAAACAAGCCTTTAGGTTTATTTGGTGATAGGCACTGAAGGCTATATAGTTAAATTATGAGAATTAATAAGTATAAAAATATTAAAACCAATTAGGTTTTCTGAATAACTAATTAAACAAATATACAAGAAACAGAAAGTACAAAAGTTGATATGTATATAGATTAGTAGTTGAACCAAGGCCAACATATTTTGATATAAGTTCTTTATAAGCACACATATAGGAACATTTCATTTGTCCTATGCTGGGCTACAGAGCAAATCAATACTGTTATCTTTTTTTTTTTTTTTTTTTTTTCCTTCCTCATGGTTTATTTTTTTTATATTTAAAAATTTCCATCTCCTTCCCTCCTCCTCCCCCCTCCCTCCCCTCCTTCTCCCCCTTCTCTCCCCTCCTTCTCCCCCTTCCCTCCCCTCCCCTCCACCCATACCTCCCCTCCCTCCCTCTCTCAGCTTGGCCGATCACCTTCCTGGACCTGGGGGGAGTTGGGAGGACCTTGGTCTTAGCATAGAGTGGGGAACCCTGATGGCTCCTTAGAATACTGTTATCTTAATGGGATATTGATTAATTATGGAAGTAACTTAAAATCAACAGTAAAAAGAATAATCAGATTTCAATTACATGGAAAAGAGATTCCTAAATAAACTAAATGGTGAGATGGAAAAAAAAAACCACAAGCACAAAACCTTTGAAATAATTTGCAATCATACATCATAAATAATAGTTGTGGAAGAAAGATATTTACTGAATGAATATTCCAGAAAATACTATGAGGAACCCTATAAGTCTAAGTGCAGTCTACATTAAAAATAATAGGAGATCACATCCTGTGATAGAAAATCCAAATAGAAGGGTTGTAAAAAATGTGAATTAATATGTAATATAATTTGAGCTATTAGATACCAACCAAATTGAGAAAACAAGAAGCTGCTTTTCTGAATATTTATTGTATTTTTATGTGTATGTATGTGTACCTGTGTTTTGTCTTTTCTGTATAAGTATCTGCAGAGGTCAATAGAGTGCCTTACATCTAATAGAGTTGGAGTTATAGGAGCTTGGGATCCTCTTGATGAAGCTGTTGGAAATAGACCCTGGGTACTCTAGAAGAATAGCCAGACTCCTAATAGCTGATCCATCTTTCAAGCGCCAAGGAAACTGTTTTTCTTGTTAACGAAAGATCAAATGCATAGCTCCTGATAGAGTAAATCACTTAGTATGTCAACTTATAATATTTTCAGAAGATATTTGTGAAAATAATTAAATGAATGTGAATAAAGCTGTAATCCAGTGGAAAAGTAGACTCAGTGACTCATCCTCAGGAATGGGAAGATTTAAGTTATTACCCAATTTCATAAATAATATTTTAAATATTAATTTACATTTCTAAACAGACTAGGTAATGAAATTCTCCTCTCCATTGTATGCACACTGTGCTGGTTAATTTGATTTTTTAAAATCGATTTCATTTTGTCATTTCTAAGATGCCATCTTAAATTGTAATTACAGTGGCAGGAATCCTGTGTTCAGTGATCTCGCTTGTGTTTTCATAAACTAAAGCAAATACTATAATGATAATTACAATTGTAAAGTGTATATAATATATTTAGTTATATAGTCAAGATAGAGATATATAACTAAGCAGAAAATTATGACTACTAGAGCAGAGGATGTTGGGGTAGGGAAGCAATTAACACCATCTGTAGCTAATACTAAACACTCACTTTTTATATAACTAATGATTGCCACTTAAAAAAATAGAAACAGATAGTGTTTGGGACTCTTGACCTAGCAGAAGTTTAGGTTTAGGATACAAATATTTCATGATGATAAAATGTGTGAAAGAAACTGAAGAATGAGTTTGTGTGTGTGTGTGTGTGTGTGTCTTAATGTATTTGTTTGTCAGAAACAGTTTCTCTAAGACAAGTTCCAAAGTGCAGATTGTTGTCAAGAGAATACACTTCTTCTAATGGCTCAAAACTCTGGTTAAATTTATTTTAGCATCCAGATCTTGATCATCTACTTGATATTTTTCTAAACTTTCAGCTTGTTAGAATCAATGAACTTTGTCATCAAGGTCCAAAATATATTACCTAAAACGTATTTAGAAACTAATATTTTATCGCTAGAATTAATTTTTAGATTCTTATTTTCTGATTTTTAAAGTATTTCTTTTAGCACTTAGTAAAAATGTGTAACACCAGAGATCAAGGGTGGCTGTCACTATACCTTCAATCACTAAGATCATGTGATATGTAATGCAAGAGAATTCAGACTTCTTTAGGGGGTGGAAATGAAATAAAAAGTCTGAATCCCCAAATTCAGTAATGTCAGGGACCCTTTGATAATATCTATGGTAAGTTAAGGCAGCTCATGTTTATAAAGCAAATTTGTTCTTCTTAGGCATGTATAGATTTGATCATTAGGTACTCACTGCTCATCAAATCTTTTTCAGTTAACAAGCTCATCATTTCTCTGTTACAAAGATACAATTCTAGAATTTTTTACTATGCAATTTCTTTAGATATTTGCTTCCTTATTAAGAGAAAAATGTATGATTAGTTACTTGACAGTTAAAAATGAAACATGTTTAAAATGAAGAGGAAAAAATTTTAAAAGATCCTGAAGGATAGAAAATACCATTGGTTATAGGATATAGAGTAATATTGTAATGGGAAAATGTAGGATAATTTTTATAATTTCTCCCCTGTTTAACTTCACACGTAGAGCCTGAGGTTGATTTGATCGGATGGAAAATGTCCTGCAGGTAGACCACAAGCTACACATCTTGTTAGTGGGGTTCTGTGAAGGAATAAAACCACTAAAAGTATATTCATTTCTGTTTGAGAAAAATAGGGATTTATTAGATTCCTGGACAGCAGACTAGTTTAAGGTCTACGCAGGCATTGTCCAACGAACCTAGGTGTGATGTAAGTGGAGGATGGCAGCAGAAGTGACACATGTACTTATTAAAGGATAAAGTAGAGGCAGACAAAATACTGCTACTGATGATGATGATGATGATGATGATGATGATGATAAACTAATATTTTTGCATTATTTGTATTGAAGTTTTAAAATTGTACAGATCTAAACATTTAAGTGTTTGTAGATAATCCTTCAGTTCTTTTTTTTTCTGGGCATCTCTGCCATTTAGTCTTTGCATAATACTACTGGATCAATGGCAAAGAGATCGTGTTTTTTCTTCCTCACTGATTTTCTCCTCATTACAGTTTTATTTCTTGTTCTTAACAACTACATGAAAAATTGGCTGAAATGGCTTCTTTGGCTTTGGCTTTGACTATGTACAATACTTATAGTAGATGATAATTATACTTCAACTTGTAATAGGTTATAAATGTGACTTTGCTCTACAATAACTATTTGTGATCAATCAAATATGTAATATTCTCTGCTGGACTATTATGTTGTACTTCATCTAGAAGAATTTATATCACTTTGTTAAAATGATTGTGTCATCATTACTAATACCTTCTTCTAATAGGTCTTAGTCTTAAATTTGTTTTTAGTTTTGTAGTAGTATACATAAGATGCAAGCCTTTGCATTCTTGGTAGTCCTTCTCTCGTGAAACCATTTTTAAAAATTATAGCTGTTGATAAAATTCTAAATCTGTTAAATTTTTATAACTATTTTCTGTGATTTGTTACATCTAATCTTGTTTATTTATGAGATCATATAAATATTGACTTATGTACCATTTTTGCTTTTACTCATACTTATTATAGAATAATCATAACACTCTTCAAATTCTATATTATTCCTTTGATCTCATCTTGACTCAGCTCCTTGGGCAGTGAAATTTAAAATAAATCATGCATGAACCCATATTTCATACTAAATAATTTGTTTGTTTATCAACTCATCTCTAGCAACTACAATATAGAAAAATATTGCAAACTGTAAAGTAAGGATTGATCAATTTCACTTCGGTATTTCATGTTGCAATAAACCATTATCCTCAGCTTCTTAATTGGATTTGCTTTTTTTTTTTTTTTTTTTTTTTTTTTTGGTTTTTCGAGACAGGGTTTCTCTGTGGCTTTGGAGCCTGTCCTGGAACTAGCTCTTGTAGACCAGGCTGGTCTCGAACTCACAGAGATCCGCCTGCCTCTGCCTCCCGAGTGCTGGGATTAAAGGCGTGCGCCACCACCGCCCGGCTTGGATTTGCTTCTTAAAAAGTAGTTTACTGTGTTATTTAGGTACAATGTGTATATTTTAGCCATTTCCTTTAATATCAAGTAATATCCATTTGTGGGAGCACATGCTGGTGATAAGAGCTTCCCTTGTTATGGGTGCTTGTTATGACTGTCCTTGGCTGGTTCAAATAAGCCATAATAACCTTTTACATAAGCAAACAACTTTTACATAAGTCCCTTTTCTTGACCTATGATTTCATTCGCCTGAAGTACATCATATGAATGTAATTGCTAAGATATGAGCTAACTTTGTTTGTGTTTCTTATTTCTCTCAAATCATAAAATTAGTTTTCCAATTCCTTATTTAAGTTATCCATATCACCACTAGTATGAAAGTCTTCATTATCTCATCAAATCATTAATGATGTCTCTTTCCTTTTACTAACTTTTATAAACCAGTCTCTAAATAATTCAAAAACCATAAAAATAGTTGATAGTAATAGCAAATGTGATCATCAGTTTAGAATATTTACTTATGATTTCTATGATCCAAGCAGGTAGCTTTACAAATCTTCTTCACTTTTTTTGTTGTTGTTTGTCTGTTTGTTTCATTTTTATCTTCAAACACCCCTAAACATTAATTAATGTGGCTATAAATTGATATTTGTTAATTCTTTCCAAAACTGATAATTTTGTGAGACAGAAATTACTGAAATTTTCTATTCTAAGAAGCAGACGAGGTGGATCCACATTGCTAATGAGTTTGCAGAATATAGCAGTGTACTGAAAATATTAAGAAGTATTGCAATATATAGTTTAAGAATTGATAATTTTTTGCATGTGGGGAGACATACAGGAAACATTATTCAAAATTGATATGGGCAGTAATAAAAATTCATGATTCCAAATAAGCAAATGAAAGTTGAAACAGCATATGCTGTTTTATTATCTAAAGAAACTTCACGTAAAAATTAATTATTATGAACTGTGTACCACCTTAGTATCATTTTTCAAGAATATATTTATTAGAATAGGCACAAAAGTGAGCATTCTATCATGTTAGTCTATATTCTTGCAAGATTAAGGTATTTACAAAATCATAAACAAGGCACTCATCTAAATAAAGAAATATTTAGAATTTTATTTGGAGAATAAGGGGTTGGGTTACATAATTTACTGAATCACTATCATGCATCTGTTATAAATATATAGGGTATATGATGTCAAACTTCATTTATTTGAATAATGTCAATGTCAAAATCCCCTTTAAAGTATTTATAAAGTGGCACATATGATGCTTCCCTTTTTTTTCCCTGTGCAGTATCTCAACAGAGAGAAGATTTATTATTGCTCACTATGCTGTTTATTTAGCAAAGTGCATCAACTGGTATGATGGAATTGTCATATAAATCGTAAATCAGTATTAAACTTTCTCTCAGAAGGGATATACTCTTATAGCAAGAAGTATAAAAATTATATACCTTACTGTTGGAAAGATAAGTGTTCAAAGAATATTGTATATGTTTTATGTAGTCATTTTCTCCAAATAAACATCCCATTTTTGGAGGGAAACTTATAGAGATTTGGCACTTGTTGAAGGGAGGGGAAACATTCCATCCTATAGGAAAGCTTCACCCTCAGGATGTAAACAGCCTAATAGTTTCAGGAAGTCCTTGAAATGAACCAGATTCACTATACCTCTTTCTTATTTAGTTTACGAGAACCATAAGGATTATGGGGAGACATTCTTTGATCAGCCCAACTGCTTAGAAGTTGGACCACCTATGTTTCCTGGGAGCCAAGAGTCACTGTGCTGAAAGGATATGGCTCAGATCAACTGAGCTTCCTAGAACTCCTTCAACTTGTCCAGCTGCTTGCAAGTATGCAGTGAACTCCAGGTTTTCAGCTTTTGCTGCTTATCACCCTTGCCCAAGAGGGTTGGTGATGTAGCTTTCACTTGGGTCATTTCTGCTCCTGTAAGTAACACTTCACCCATACTACTGTAACTAACCCCAATGAGCTCATTGGTTCATTACTTCGGACTTTGGTGGTATCCTTATTTTAGGTGTTGTCAATTCTTTGTCTGAGGTAGGTAGGCATTTGTTTATTTATTGACAGAGGTAGTATCCACGGCAACATTTTTATTTGTATGTTAAACATACAGCACTGATTAAGTTTTTCTATTAATTTACATTATGAGTGTCATTTCAGACTTTTAATTTGATGTGATGGTAGATTTTTAACTAGATAAAGAGAAGTTCAACAGTTTATAGGCCACAGAATAATGAGTGGTGCAAGACATTTTAGTATATCTATGGAAATGCTTAATTAAATATATTTAATATAAATAAGTTTAAATATATTAAATAATATTTATTCATTCAAGAAAAGACTTTCTCTGCAAAATAAAATTTGACCTGGAATGCATTAAATAAACTTCTAAAATATTTGTAGGCAAAATAAATTTAATATTAGTTTAGATTTCTCAAAGATTAGCTGCTACTTACACTACAATGTTTTTTACCCGGCAAGTTCAGAGACATAGAAAGCAATTAAACATCTTATTCCTCAAACATTTTTCCCATTCTGTGTTTGCTGTCTGTGGTTTAAGATAGAAGCTCTGAGGTGTTTTGCATTCATCCTTCTCATTCACTCTCTCATGCTAGTCCTTGCAAAGTACATCAGACGGAATCTCTGGGACCTGCCTAGTAGTCTTCATGCTTTGGTTTGATTTATCTCATTCTGTATGTATTTTCTTATCATTTATGAACAGCTTCTTGCTATATTCCCAGATTTCTTCCATCCAGTAATGTGTGGCCTCATGTGAATGCATTAGATGAACACATTTTGCTGTGTCCACTTGACTGTGCCTCTAATGTGATCTTGGGGTGCATTAAACACCCTCAGAAGAGGATTTCACAACAGCAAATGTATTTGTCTTAACCAAATGTAGATAGATAGATAGATAGATAGATAGATAGATGATAGATAGATAGATGTTAGATAGATAGATGTTAGATAGATAGATGTTAGATAGATAGATATATAGATATTAACTTTAACCAAATGTGTGTGTGTGTGTGTGTGTGTGTGTGTGTGTGTGTGTGTGTGTGTGTGATTGCAGGCAAGGTCTGTGTTGCCACCAAAGGTCATATGGATTACTGGGGTCAGAGACACAACATGTGGCCTTGTTGGTGCCCATGGCATGTTGCCAGCAGAGCCATACTTACCTGAATGGCCCGTGCTTCCATCCTGAGCCAGGATTTGTCTGGGCCCATTCTGCTGCTGAGGACCATGTTTGGGTCCATGATGCTGCTGCAGTTGGGGTCTGAATTGTTGTCTGTGGCCCTTTGCACCTCAAGAGCCCATGGGAATCATGCCTGGTGAAATCAAAGGGCCATACTGAGCTAACCTTGCCCTTTGCTGGCTCTGGGATAGCTGTCCTGCCCCTTGCTGAATATTGCAGCAAGAGAGCTGACCTCGATACTCATGGGAGAGTCTCCTCATCCTCACATTCTGGAGAGATGGCGCCACTCTTCAACACTGGTGAGGGAGAACTGACCCTCATGGCCTTGGAGTAGAGGAGCTCATTCTACCACTTTCCTGAATGAGGTGACCTTGTGGCCTGGACTGTCTAGCTCAACTACCACCCTGTCCCACAGCTGGGCTTGTGGTTGGCCCCCTTTAACATCTACCCTATGTAGGACCTGGTGAAGCTGGAGAAGGCACCAGTCCTGTTTGGAATGATGCCTAGAGGATCTCCATGACTCAGGATGGCTGACTGCAAATATTTGAGAGGAGTTCTGGTGAGGAACCAGTGATGATGGTGAAACAGAAACCAGAGGCCTTGAGCGAGACCACTGACCCACCGCAACAAGCATTTGCAAATAAAGCTGATTGAACAAATATCTATACTATATGACACACTGAGGCTCTCAATGACACCAGGATGAATGTAGAGAGAGGAGACACAGGAAAGATGGAAGAGCGAAGAAGTTACTTTTTGTTGTTCTTTTGTTTGTGTTCTTATTTTTCTTTGCTTGATTAATTGCTTTGATTTTTTTTTTATTTTTATTGTGGGAGCTGCAGCAGGGAGAGGTGGATATGGATGAACTGGGAGGTGAACAGAATTGGGGTGCATGATGTAAAATCCATAAAGATTCAATAAAGAAATTATGGTAAATAGAAACAGTAGTTTCAACAATCTAAAGATAGAAAGAGCCGCCAGATTTCAAAAATATGTCTTTTTTTCCATTGTGTGTTTCTGGTTTCTTTATCAAAATCAGGTTTTCATAGCTGTGTAGATTTATTTCTGGTCTTCAGTTCACTTCCATTAAACAATGTTCTTGTTTTTATGCCAATCCCATTTGGTTTTTACTACAACAGCCCTCTATAGTATAGCTAAAATCAGGGATGGTGTACCTCCATCAGTTCTTTTATTGTTCAGGATTGTTTAATCTAACCTGTGTATTTTTACCTCTCCATATGAAACTAAGTAGTAACTTCTCAAGGTCTGTGAAGAGTTGTGTTGGATTCTTGATGAGGACTTCTCTGAATCTGTGGTGTGCTAATGCTAGGATGACCATTTTCACTCTGTTAATTCTACCTGTCCACAAGTATGGGAGATCTTCCCATCTTAGGATGGCTTCAATTTCTTTATTCAAAGATTTTAGTTTTGTCACACATGCCTTTCAGAAGATTGGTTATGATTACCCCAAGATATTTTATGTTCTTTGTGACTATTGTGAAGGATGATGTTTTCCTGCTTTCTTTCTCACACTGACATTTTTAAATGACAGCGGGGACTACTGATTTTTTTTTCTTTTTTGAGTCAAGCCACATCACTGAAGGTGTTTATTAGCTAGGTATTCCTCATAGAACATTTGGAGTTGTTTATGTGTGCTCTTCTATTATATGCAAATAATTATGCTTTGGTTTCTTCCTAATTTTTATTCCCTTTATCTCCTCTGCTCTAGCTAAAGTGACAAGTACTATATTGAATAAATATGGAGACAGTGGGCAACCTTATCTTATTACTAATTTTAGTGGAATTACTTTGAGTTTTTCTTTGTTTAATTCAATGTTGATTATAGACTTGCTATAAAATGCCATTATTTGTTTAGATTTTTTTTATGTTTTCTCACCAAGACTTTTATTATGAAGGGGTGTTGTATTTTGTCAAAATCTTTTTCACCATCTAATAAGTTGATAATGTGGTACTTTTTCTTCCAGTTTGTTCATATAGTGGGTTACATTGTCTTATTTTCATATGTTCAAAAATTGTTACTATTGCTTTTGGAGGTCTGCGTGTAGAAGAAAGCATAATTATCGCCCTAAACAAAGTTCAACTCCAAGTAGATCAAAGACCTCAACATTAAGCCAGAAACACTGAATCTGATAGAAGTAAAATAAGGAAATAGCCTGGAATGGATCTACTCAGACAACAATATACTAAACAGAACATTGATGATACAGGAACTAAGATAAAAAATTGATAACTAGGACCTCATGAAACTGAATGCTTCTGTAAGACAAAGGACATTGTCAACAGGACAAAATGGCAGCCTATGAAATGATAAACCATTTTTTACCAACTTTACAAAGAGGTCTAATATCCAAAAATATAATGAACTCAAGATTCTAAACATCAACAATGCAAATAAAACAATTTAATGGGATACAGATCTAAACAGATAATTCTCAGTAGAGGAATCGCAGATGGCTAAGAAAAACTGAGAGATATACTCAACACCCTTAACCATCAGGGAAAGTGAAATCAAAAGTACTCTGAGATTCCATGTTGCACCTGTCAGAATCTCTAAGTTCAGTAACACAAGTGACAACTCATGCTGGTGAGGATGTAGAACAAGGAAAACACTTCTCCACTGCTGGTGGGAGGGAAAACTTACACAGCCACAAAGAAATCAATATGGATGTTTCTCATAAAATTAAGAATCAATCTCAGTTTTGATCTCAACATTCAGCTAGACCACTTTTAGGCATATCCCAAAAGACACTCTATCCTACCCACAAGGATAACTTTTCACCTTTGTTCATAGCAGTTTTATTCATATCAGTGAGAAACTATAAACAACCTAAATGTCCCTCAACCAAAGAATGGATATACACAATGTGGTATACTTACACAATAGAGTATTATACTCAGTTGTTAGAAAAAGATGACATCCTGAAATTTGCAAGCAAATGGACGGAATAAGAAACACCTTCTGACTGAGACAATTCAGAAGCAGAAAGACAAACATGTGTATTCACTTACACTCAGTATTAGATGTTAAGTAAAGGATAATCACGCTGTAGTCCACAGTACAAGTAACAAGAGATCCCTAAGTGGGGCATATGACCTCCTGGAGAAACTAAAGTAGAAGAGATTTTACTGCTGTACTGAGGGTGGGTGGACATGGGAACAGGAGGAATCAGGTTTGGGAAGAAAGAATCAAGGGAGAGAGAAGAGGTAGAGATGTCTCAAATAGGAGCACATTTCAGGGGGAAATTTGGGAACCTAGAGCAATGCAAACTTCTTGCAAACTATGAGGGTGACCTTGGGGAGGACTCCTAATAGTGGAGGACATAGAGCCCGAATGACCATCTATTGTAACCAGGCAATGCTCCCAGTCGTGTGGCTGAGACACCAACGTTGCTACAAAATTTTCAACCCATAAATATCCTGCCTGCCAGTTGAGGCAGAGTTGACTCAGAGTTTGTGGCAGTGCCCCACCAATGACTGGTCCAACTTGAAGACCTAGCAAGGACCGGAAACCAATGCCTGACACAGGTCTAGATTGCCAGGGACTGTAATTTAATTGTCTTATGTACATAGGGTAGCACCAAAGACAATTTTTTAAAATGTCAGTGATAGGATTTCTAATGATATTCTCAGATACTTGTAGATCAGAGTCTAGCACAGTAAATATCAAAGAGGCTTCATCAAGAAACTGATGAGAACAGGCGCACAGACCCACAGCCAAACATTAGCAGAGATCTGAGAATCTTTCTGAATAGGCAGAGTAAGAATTTTAGAGACTCAGGGTCAAGGAATCCACAAGAACAGTCCACAGAATCATCTAATTAGGGATCATAGTGGATCCCCGAGAAGGAAGAGGCAGTCATGCTCTAGAGGTTTAGCTTAGGGATTATCTGAATCTCCTAACACTAGGAGTAAGGGTCTGTCTGACTATTTTGCTGATGTGGGATTCCCCTCTGTTTGCTATGAATACCATCGGTGAATAAAAAACACTGCCTTGGCCTGTTGATAGAGCAGAACTTAGGTTAGGCTTGGAAAACTAAGCTGAATGTTGGGAGAAAGGAGGTGGAGTCATGGAGAAGCCATGTAGTCCCACCATAGGCAGATGCCGGAACTTTATCCCGTAAGTCACAGCCTCATGATGATACACACATAATGGAGATGGGTTAAATTAAGATGTAAGAGTAAGCAAATAAGAAGCTAGAGCTAATGTGCCAAGCAGTAGTGTAATTAATACAGTTTCTGTGTGGTTATTTTTGATCTGAGCTGCTGGGTGCCCAGGAAACAAACAAGTGGTCCTCCTTACAACATTTTGCCTCCTTTTGGGACACTTTTCCTTCTACTTGGTAACCTCATCCTTTATATGAGGTTTTGTGCCTAGTTTTATTACATCTTTCTATGCCATGTTGACATCACTGGGAGGCACAGGACTTCTGGAGAAGAATGGAGGTGGAGGTGGGGAACTATGGATAATGGAGAAAGGAGAGGCTATGGTAAGAAATATTATATGAGAGAAGAATAAGAATAAACAAACTAATAAGTAAAAAAGAATTAGCTGCTAAAACATAAGTAGTTTTTTAATCTAAGGATACAAAAGAAAATATGATTTACTGTGATTTATTTTTACGTATTTTAATCATCTAGGGTAATTATCTTAAACTCTACTTTTATTTTCCTAATAAAAAAATTTAAGGTGTGCTTTTGTCTTTTCTACTTTCTCCTCATTCACAACATTTATATTATTATTAGGCATCTTTCATTTTAATATTTTAAAATTCTTTCTTATTACTCTTTAGTTTGAAATTGTGTTTATGTAAATATATTTGTTATTTATAATGGTATGGACTTTAAAATTTCAATTTCTTAGAATAGCAAAATTCAAGTGTCCAACTGTTAAAGGTGCTATTTATATCTGTAATATTGGATAGCTCAGTGTTGGAATTCCAGTCACAGGAGACAGGATGAAGACATGCCTTAATACCACCGATGTAATCTGGAATAATAGGTCTTTACCTACTAATTTCTTTTGGAATTAAAGACATATTTATTTTTAAAGACATGTCTAAACTTGACAACTGTTTCATTCTTTAGCTTCGTATATTATTTTACCTTACTTTTCTATGTTTTTTAAACAAACTTTTCCGAATAGTATTTGAAAAATAAATAAGAATATTTATAAACTATGTATTTTATATTCTTTATCTGTTGTAGGAAATGGTCAGATTTGGTCAAGTATTGAATAGTCCAAGTTCATTTTCAATATATTATATTGAAAAAAGATAAAAAATTTCAGTGCTACTACTAATCAGTACTCCAGCTTAGATGCAATTGTAACTTTCATTAGTAATGAAGTACAATTAATGTCAGAAAAAAATAGTGACCCATTTCAGAAGCAGTTTATATTTCATGGGTTTTTCCTGTGTTAGATATTTTAAAAATATTTTGAAATATTTCTTTTAATTCATTACTTATTATCATAATTATACCATAAAATTCATATCACATTGATGATCCAGATAAATTCCAGCATATTCCTAGGGAACTGACAAGATTTCAGTTACTGAAGAAACCATGAGATAACGTTTGCCAAGATTGTTTTGTCTACTATACTGTTATCAATAAAGAAAATCATTATAATGCTTTTTATAAGAAAAAATAAAAACTCAAGTGATATTTTACTCCAAACATAGAACTCAGAAACAATTTAAAGTAATAATGTACTTTTTAACTTTGATTCTTGAAGCAAATTTCGTCTTTCCAATGTTGGAAAATAAAAACACCACAGCACTATATGGAGTAATTTGATTTATAATCCTTCAGTCTCCTGTTTGTTTGAGTCATAAAATACTGTATAGTATGCTGGGTACTTATGTATCCATTACTACTACTGAATAAAGCCACATATTTTGAGTCCAGAGACTATAATAAACTCATGGGATATTACAGATTGCAAACTATTTTACCAAACTCTGATATAGGTATACAAATTGTTATGTCAGGTTAACTATAACTATAAATGAGAATTGTAATTGTGAAATACAATAATTCACCGAAAAAACTTGGAATATGAAGAAGCTGTGACATCACAAAGTTAAAATCCACAAGAAAAAGATGATTAAACTCATAAAAAAAGTTAGGATAGCCATATTTTCAAGGGGAACAGACTTCCCTTACATTTATATGTTCTAAAATGAAGGCTGGCTTGTCCTTGAATCTAAGAATTCCAATATATATGCTAACTCATAAGATTGGACACAGTTCCATAAAATTATAATAGGATTGTGGAAAAGTAGTTGGTGATATTATGGGAATAAGTTGAGTTTTTTATGTTTTATTACTTTACAACATTAAAATAGTGTGTACTGAAACTCCCTGGAAAAATTTACAGTGTTGTTAAACTCTACATAGCAGATTGATTGACTATAATGCTGTAATTTGAGATCCTGCAAGATAGTTGTATGGATAAAAGTATTCTTTCAAGACTGATAACTTGAGTTGACTCCATGAAATTCATGTAAAGGTGGAAGATTACAACAATCTGGTAAAGTTGTTTTGTGGTTTCCACGTGTCCTAGAACATGCATCCACCCACAATCACACAATAATGAACACACATACATGGACACACACACACACACACACACACAAAACACACACACTCACGCAGAGAGAGAGAGAGAGAGAGAGAGATAGAGAGAGAAAGAGAGAGAGAGAGAGATAGAGAGAGAAAGAGAGAGAGAGAGAGACTACACACATTTCATTATAACAATGAAAAAAAGGTATTATAGTGAACTAGTGGAATATTCCAGATCCAGTGTAAAGTTCATTGGGGACTTCGTCTTACCTTTGTAGCTATTCATTTTCCAGCACTGTATTATCCTAGTATTTTTGTACAATCAGATATAACCTTTGGTATATATTCTTGGATAACCACTAGCTTCTACCAACTTGAAGGCTAAGAATGACATCAGAGAGTATCTGTAACCGGAGCAGAGATTCATCTGCTTTGCTATGTTTCACCAATCTGTAGTTATCAGCAATGTATTTGATAAATGTATCAGTTTATAAATTTGCTTATTTCTCTGAAAGTCAACCTTCACAAAACTGTTTTCACATTAGATCTCATTATTTGACATAACCTGAATGCATCTTACGAGGATATATTCACCAATATTTCATTTAGAAGAGATCCTGTGTTATTCTCTTGGAGGTGAACATTTTGTTTCACATGAATGATAGGGTTCCATGAAAAATACCACAGCAGGTACAGGGGAATATAATGGTTGCCCGATTTCCCCTGTTATCTGTTCATGCTTTAGATGATAGAATACATTTTGCTCACAAAATGTTTTATAAAGAAGGCAAGTTCAGTTTTGGATTCTTCCTCCTGAAAATGTTTAGATATAGAAACATTCAGCTTATAATTATATTCAGCCTTTTAATCTTACTACAGTTTATTCAAATTCAAATGATAAGCCACAAGAAAAATTTTTGAAAAAAATAATTTGTACATCATTTTTGACTTGGGATTCTTTTAACTGTTCAATTCTTTTTTTTTACTAGATAAAAGACTGGTATTCAAATGGCTAAAACTTTTTATTATTAAAATCGTATAGTCCTCACACCAAGTTCCACAAATAAAGGAAGTGAGATGCTAGATCAATATTGGTGAGATAACACACACACACACACACACACACACACACAAAGAATCAGCAAAATATAAGCAGATAGAATCTTGCATGCTGTGAAATTGAATGTCTCTGTTTTACTTATGACTCCACTGGTGGCAGTATTTGCCAAGAGTGTACATCTTTTAAGCCTTGGAGCCTACCTGGAGGAAATGAATCACTAGGGGAAGATTTTTGACTGTTTGCAGTCCAACTTCACTTCCTGTGTGTTCTCTGACTCCTGACAGTGGATGCAGTGTGGCCATGCAGCAACTTGCTCCAGCTATGATGTCTTTGTAGTGTTCTGCTTGTCAGGTACTTTGTCAAAGCAGTGAGAAAAGTAATGAAAAGAGATACAAACACATGTTTGTATGTCTGTGCATATGTGTATGTGTGCCTGTGTGTACATGTATTAAAATTATTCTCCTACGTATCATACTGGATATCATCTTTCACAGTTTGTTTAAGCAATAGACACATATTAAAAGAAGTTAATGAAAAATTCTTGGATGGAAACATATGCAGAGGGTCTCTAAATCAGTTTCCGTTTTGCTAGTCATGAGTCACTTTTATTGTATGTTTGATAACATCCTGACAATTAGGACCATCCATTATTTCTAGTGTTCCAAATAAGGGCAAGTTCAGCACCCTTGCCTATCACTGTAGAACTAAGTTAAAAATAGAAGCCTCCAGATTGAAAGAAAGATACACCCCATATTGTTTTTGGACATATTGTGCAGAAAAATTTAATTGCTAAAGTTAATATTTTTCTCAACTTCTCATTCTGGATCCTTCATTATGAAAATGAATTACTCTTTTTTTTATTTTTTATTTTTTTTCCAGTTTATTTATTTTTTATTAAAAATTGCCATCTCCTCCCCTCCTCCTCCCCCTTCCCTCCCCTCCCCTCCACCCCCACCCCCACTCCCTCCCTCTTGAGGCCAAACAGCCATCAGGGTTCTCTACACTATGTTGAATTACTCTTTATATATTCCGTACCACATCTTCCTGGAGAAGTCTGAAAAGAAAATGATGATTATCACCATACTTTTCAAGAATGACAATTCTTCCACTATTTTGTCAGTCCTTGAAGACCTGAATTGGTAGGATAAAAGGATAGATTATTGAATCAACTCTGAAAAGGAAAAAAAAGGATATAGATATGATCTTGTTTTAAATAGAAAAAGGGGGAATATACATATGAAAGGATAAAAGGGTAGATTAATGAATCTACTCTGAAGAGAAAAGAGGGAGGCTATAGATATGATAATATAAAAAGGTTGATTAATGAATCTACTTTTTTGCCTGAACTAATGGGAGCTCACCAACTCCAGCAGGACTGGGAAGGAACAGCATAAGACTAAGCTAGTCCCTCTGAATGCGGTTGACAGTTGTATGGCTGGGGCAGACTGAGGGGTCACCAGCAGTGGCACTGGGATTTGTCTCTGTTGCATATACTAGCTTTTTGGGATGCTGTTCTCTTTGGATATATACTTTCCTCAGCCTGGATGTAGTGAGGAGAACCTGCCTTCCTCAAAGCAGGGTGCCTTGCTCTCTGTTAGGATTAGAGCCGGGTGGGGTAGGAGGGTGTGTGGAGGAAATGGGAGGAGGGGAAGTAGTGAGAATTTGGATTGGTAATTAAATAAAATCTAATAAAAACTATTCTATTAAAAAACTACTAGTTTTAAATGTTTTACATTGTATTGGACTTTTGTGTATTGCATACACATTTTGTATATTGATACAAATTTGAAATTAATTTTGTTAGATCATACTGTACATATATTTCTACTCTTGTTCAAGGTTTTGTACCTATGTAACTCATTTAACACTGTAATAGACATTTCTAGTCCTTGAAAATTATTCACCAAGTATAATCAAACTTGTAGTCACATTTGGTTTATATTCACGGTCAAAGATATATTTTAGATAGAAAGGTCATCTTCAAACATCAGAGATCTATATAGTATGGAATTTAAGATGGTTTAGTAACCTAGATTCCTTCATTTTTTTTATTTTTTTATGAAAATGAGACATGTCTGTTCCTGGCAGCACCAGTCTGTTTCAGAAAAGATAATGGGCATTGAAGAAACTCCACATGGAGTTTACTTTCTTTGTGGCAAAAATTAAGTCACTGGGCAAGATGATACCCTCATTTTAACTGCTGATAGTATGCTGCCTTATTTAGACAAGTAGGACACAAAAGAAAGCGACCGTCAAACATAGTCAAGACAAGGAGAGGAGGCCCTTCAGAATGTCCTGCTTCCCAGAAAAGTCTGTCAGACATGCTAGGCCTGTAGGCCAATGTTGCCGAGGAATTTTCATGACTGTCCAGACAGCCAGCTGTTTCTGTCATTACTCACATTATTTGGAAGTCACTTGCTTTGTGGTTCCTGCTTACTCAGTTAATATTATTTCCTTCTTGAGTCTCTGAGGGCTTTGAAAACTAGATAGTTATAGTTTTTCTTCTTTGAGTGAAAAGAAAGCAAGTTATGATATAAAGTAAATTAGGTACAAGACTTTGTACTCACCAAGATAGGATAGATATGCAATACTTTGAATATGCCAAATGCAAATGGACTAAATATTCTTGATATATTCATTACCTGTATATATTATATATAGTTATTTTACTTATTATATATATATATATATATATATATATAGTTTTTCTTATGTTATTTATAGCCATCATTTTTATTTTAGACAAAAGGGGAAAATGTAGTCATATTTTATTGGTATTTTAACAAATAATACTTGCCTGAAAAATCAGAGAGTAATACAGCTCCACTGGTCAGTCTTACAGACCAGACAGTGGTAACACACACCCTTAATCCCAGAAGCCACACTAGTTGCCACAGAAACCTGGCAGTGTATGCCTTTAATCCCAGTGGTGCACGCCTTTAGTCCCAGACCTAGAAAGGATTATAATATGGGAGGAAACAGCTTACAACACAGTCTCATTCCAAAACTCCTGGAGGCCTGACCATTGTTTGCTGACTGAGATCGAGGTAAGAGCCAGTGACTGGTTATTTTGCTTTTCTGACCTTCAGGCTGAACCCCAATTTCTCTCTGAGTTTTTATTAAACATGTTTCACTGAATCTCTCTGCTTTCCATAAGTTTTAGTATTATAAATGTGACACTTTTGAGCATGTAATTTCTAAAGTATTATAGAAACAATATTTTTGTTTAGCATTTAGAAAATAGGGAAGGGAATATAAGTAGAAATATTTGCACAGTGCCATGGAGTAATTAACAAAAAAGCACTGTGTAAGGCATTTAAACCTTCCCTTTAAGCTAAGGAGAGTTCAGAAGATTCTCAAATTCCTATAGATGGTTACCATTGCCCTTGATTGTTTTTGTGAAGGTAGGAGTCTGCTGCTGAAGATGCAAAATACTTTTGACACAGTTGAGAAGTCTAACTGGAACTGACTTGAAAGCCTCTTGATAATTACTAAGCTTCATTGTTTCTGAAGGTGATATGGGAGCAGCCAAGGGAGAAAAAAAAACCCATGCCAATGTACCCAGATACAATCCAGAGCAATGACCAACACAGCAAGTACCAGGGATCCAATCTGAAGATTATTCTCCCTTAAAACAATTAGTTAAATGAAATTATCCAGTATCACTTTTGAACATTGTTTTATTTATAAATAATTTGGCAGACATTTATACAGGTTAATAGTTAAGTATATCTGCAATAAAAAAGAACTTAAACACACTTGAAGCTTTCTATATCAATGAAATTTTATTCCATTTAAATTATAAATTTGACACAAGTATTATATGACACAGACAGTAAAGAAAGACTGTGCAATTGCAGAATAATCTGGCGGATTTGAGAAGTCTCCAATAATTTATAATTTGATTCATCTACTTCTTCCTTCATACTGCCTTTAAATATTTTATCTAATGTTTTAAGGGGAAAATTAATTATTAACGTTCCTCTCAAATTGATCATTATTTAATGTAATGATCAAAAAGACTGCCCAAATTGATCATTATTAAAAAAGTGTCAGCCATCTCTCCAGTGTGAGTGGCGTTGCTTTCACTACACTCTCTTCATTAGTGGTTTTTAACACTTTCCCTTCCTCGTTAAATCTTGTGTATATTTTATTTGGTTTAAATTCTAGATTTGTTGTTGTAAGCATTCTGATTGAATGCAGCCACTGTTAAATTTCTTAATCTTTCTATAATGAATAAATAAATAGTTAAAAAGTACTTGACCTTTATGTATAGATATCAACTGTTGTGAAGAATGGTACTTGAAAGCCAGCTGACAGTAAATCAGAATCTCATATGCTGCACTTTCATTCTTAAAATAACATCAGTAAATATGTCTTATAATAAACAGAACAAATAGAAAGTCTTTCCTGAATTATATTCCTGAAGCTAACTTCTGAATAACTGTTCAAGTCTTCTTAAAATCTTTTATACTTTAAGTTCCCTAGAAAAATAATAACATTAAAATAATAATTGTTAAAATAAGAAAAAAATGTAGAGTTTCTAGCAAAGAGATTTTTAGAAATTCAAATTCATTAAATAATGTACCTTTTGATAATTTTGCTTCAATTTCAATCAAATTCAATAAGTATACTTTGAATATTTTGGCTCTATGTATTTATTTGATAATGATCCCTTATGCTTGTTCTTGATTTTATTTTAAAGAAGAGTACTTTTGTGTTCTCTTGTTCTGGATAATATATTTCTGCATACAGAATTAGAGAAATTTGACCTTTTGTTTCCAAGTTTATCTTCCTTTGATTAGTTTTATTCCTTTGGTTTCTTCCTTTCTTTTCTGACTCTCTGTATTTATATTCATTATTTGTCACTTCATTCTAGATTTTTGTTTGTTCACAGTAAAGTTTGTTAGTTTTTCTGTGGCTTGTTATTATTTTACATTTATTTTTAAATAATTCTACATAATATTTTGTTCATTTTTAATAACATTTGCTAATTACAAAATAATGTTTAGCAGAAAAGGTATACATGCTCAAAGTGAGTAATTTTGTGCTTCATGTGAGGTTGTATTATCTACCATGTAGTCTAGGTTTCTCATTTACTGCATGGGCTCTATTGTCTTTTGGCTTTTTATTTTCTTTATTCTTTTCTCCTCACCACATCTGGAAGAATCACACCTCTTTATACGTCATTTTCTTCTGGCTGTATTTCATGAACTCATATTAGAAAATGCTTATTTATTATAAATATTTTTGTGATTAATCCTTAAAATCAGTTTCAATCAAATGAAAATTCACTTAAGATAGTGAGTTGAAATTGAAAAAAACATAAATTAATATGTAAATTTTAAAAGATTATCAAAATATTATTAATAAGAAAAAAGATGTCCTCACTTTTTTGTAAACTTTCACAAAAGGGGTTCATCTTGACATAACTCTATAACAATAGCTCGAAATGTAAATTTCAGAGATAAACATTTGTGGCTGTTAAATATGTATATATTTTCACTTCTAAAAGCACTAAGGAAATAAAGGTTTTAATATAGAAAGTTCTGGAATTGGTATTTTATATTCCTCTAAGAGGTAGCAAATTGCCCTTTGTTAGATTGTCAGCAAGTTATTGAGTTGAGTGAACTGAACATTTATAAAATACTCAAAAAGGGATTATCTTCACAAGAACAGTTGAAATGAAAAGGTTACTGATTGATGGTTATTTTGAGTTAAAGTAGGTTAACAAATGGAAAGTTTTATTTGAGTTTGGGGAAATTACACACCTATAGACCCAGTTGTGGGAATTGAGAGTCAGGAGCATCTTGACAAATTTGAAGTAATTCTCGTTTACACAGAAACTTCCAGTATAGCCAAGATTGCATAGCAAGATCTTTTCTCAAAATAGCAAATAGAAAACAAAACAGAAAATGATAAAATTTAAATTGAGTTAGTACATGTACACATGTATTTTAAGATTTTGACTGTGACTATTACCACAGTATCAGATATCATCAGGTCAATAAAGGGAGAGTTTTTAAAGTTTAAGATACCAGTGCAAGGACTGCATTAGAGAGAAATCATTATTCATAAAGATTTTTTTTTTAATTTCAACAAGTGGTAAATGCAACATACAAACTTTATTTAACAAAGTAACAGATAAAGTAAAACAGGCGCTACTTATATTAAGAAAAAAACTACAAGAAAATTTATCTTTAACAACTTAAAATAACCTACTTGCAGTTGCATTTAACTGAGCTCTGTTGCTGTGAAGAATACAGCTCATGCGCAGGTATGGATGAGAGATTTGTACATTTTCAAGTATTCACTGAATACTACCTTATATACACATATACATTTAATTTCAAAAAGATTAGGTGATCCCAGCTGTACAGCTGGGATCACCTATTCATAAAGATTTGAAAACTAAAATCATCATACGAACATAAAGAGGAAACAGAAGTTGAGAAACACCTTGGAAGAGTTGAGAGCTGCCTAAACGAACAGAATTGCTATTTCAGGTAAGGACTTTACAGACAGACACACTGGGTTTTGTCAAGTTTAAATTGTTATATTTCACATTAAAACCAACCAGTCTTTGTGTGTGGAGAGAGTGCGTATGCATACCCCAGTGTGAGAATAGCGGTCAGAAGACTAGTTCAAGGAGATTGCCACATTCCTCAGTGTATAGGTAACCATGGTTACATGGTACTTCTTACATGTACACCTTGCTTACCATCATGACTTAATGTTGCAAAAGTCATTTTTGTATGTTTGGTGCAGGGACTGGAATGACATGTACAAGGCTATGAGTTCAAACATCAGCAGTGCAAATTAAATGAAATAAACCAAGCAGAATATCCATACTTTTCTCCTTTACCTTATAATTTCAAGAAAAATAAAATGCACACATATTTTAAATAATTGCAATATTTGAGCAACCAAGTGACGCTTTTCTTAGTGCTAGAACTAATTTGGAATTCAGGAACTATTCTGTGACGTAGGTTTTTATCTTATATAACTATTTTTTGTCAGTGTAGACAGGTTTTAAACAGAAGTTTTTTACTATGACTTATAAAGTCCTACTTCTAGCAGTAGTATAGAGAAGCTAAGAAGAGGCACAGTGTTTATTTTAAACTTCGTTAAGTTTCTTCTAGGAATCCTCATATATTTATAAATATATATAAATATAAATATAAATATAGTCACCACTGCCAAAGGGAATTCACGTGACTTTATGGTCTGAGCCTAACTTTCTCCATTATGTGCTCACTTTCTGCTTGGAATGCAATTGTTTGTGTCTCAGGTAAGCATTACTTTGACTATTAGGAAAGACTACTTTCCTTCCATCTTTTATCTTATTACACTCATTGTTTCTCATTGATACTAAGGCCAGTTTATAGTCTGCCCATGCCAAGGAGAAAGAACAAAGGCAAATGAGTGCTGTAATTTTGACATCTGACATTTTAGAAGCTTTTGAAGAATTTTATGTGGAAATAGCTGACTTTCTCCATCACAAGGATAGTGACATCCTACTTGCACTTGATAAGCTAACCTGTAAGAACTCTCTCTCCTCAATATAAATCGAGACGTATCAGCTACACGGAACTAAAGTTCTCTGACTCCCTTCACTTGTCTATTTCTTTAACTTAACTGATTAATATTTCGTCAAAGGAGTGCATTCAAATTGCCCTTGGGCATAAGATTTAAGGGTAATTCCCTGTTCTTATTTTTGATTGGGCTCTCAGTATAGTATTTAAGCTTTTCTTTTCTTTAAAAAGATACAGAGCAACTGGCTTTTTGAGTTCTACTAAATGATTTGTTTCATTTGGGATTCACAAATTATAAACCCCATTTGTAGGAGAACAATCTGTTCATAGCTATTCTGCTCTGCAGTTTAAATTAGAATTTTGGAAATCTGAGGATTTAAATTAAAGCTCAAGCCCAAGGTAACAGAAAACCCTGCACTCTACACTCATAGAGAGAGTAATTATATACAAGAACCTGAAATTAGGAACTGAAATTAGTGCTATATTCACTCAGCCCCAAAGAACAGCTATTCTTTTAGACCTCATAATGAAATGATTCCAGGTAAGATAATATATGTGTCAGAGCCTCTGGGCCTGCTGCTCAGCTCCTATTTTTTTTTCCTCAAATATACTGACTCCCTTTAACTACTCTTGTTGGTAAAAATGGTTTAAACTATTTATAGAAATGCAATGTTTTACAAAAGACATTCTTTACATTTAGAGAAAGAGGTAAAATGTGCTATTTAATAAATCTCAATTCAGTTTTGTTTAGTACGCAAAATAGTAAAAACATTAAGTAAATGGTTTAATTAGTATGTTTATCTCAATGGCGGGAATGTAACTTTTTTTTTTTTTGTTTGGTTTTTCGAGACAGGGTTTCTCTGTGGCTTTGGAGCCTGTCCTGGAACTAGCTCTTGTAGACCAGGCTGGTCTCGAACTCACAGAGATCCGCCTGCCTCTGCCTCCCGAGTGCTGGGATTAAAGGCGTGCGCCACCACCGCCCGGCACAGGTTTTGTAACTTTTTTGAAAATGTCTATTATATATGTTATATAATTTATGATCCTAAATTTTGCAGTAACTAATACTCACAATATATGTGCAAAAATAATAAGGATTACCTGTGTTCTTTTTTACTGTAATCATTGTATAAAATACTATACAATCATTAAAAATATTTTTGTCAATATTTTACAAATATATATATATGCAAATGTATTCACATCCATATCCCCTAACTAAGTTACTTATCATTTAAGATTGAAAAGTCAGTTGTGTTTCTTTATGCATTGATTTTAGGATCTTGTAGTGTTTATTATCCCCTAGAGGTATGTCTATGTTTGAAAATAAACTACAGAAAAACAAAGGACAACAGTGAGCAAGGGATTATATTTATTCAGATTTACTAAATCTTGATATTATAAGGTCAACAGTAACTAAATGTACCCCACACATGGATAAATCGTATTTTGATAGCTTCAAAACCCATTAGAGGCCTTTAGTTGGTAAATAATCTAAGTGTCTAGCCTGACTTTATCATTCCCACAGGTGACAGTAGACTACAGTATCTTTAAAAGTTCAGCTCAAACACCACCCCCAAGCTCACACTCATGTACAACTTCCTATTTGCATTTCTGTATAAACCTTCACTGATCACCATTTCCAATCTTGTGTGCTGTTGTCCTCATATTGGGCTTGCATAGATAATTTTTCATGAACAAAGACCTAATTTATTTTGAGAAAGTAAAATATAAAAGGTTTAATTTGGTTTACAAATTAGAGATTTTATTTTCTGTTTGATTTGTCTAGAGCTTAACTTTAACTCTGCTCATGGAGTATCCCATAATCATGACTATTTTCATGTATGGACTTGCAAATAGGTATGGAAAGTGAAAGGTGAAAATGAGGAAATCCTTTATCTCCTTTAGGGACACAAACATGATGTGAATTTTTCTACTTGGTCTATACCTCTTAAGAATTCTGCCTTCCCCAAAAAACACACAATAGGTGACTACGAGTTAACACATGGATCTTAAAGGAAGAGTCACCCAAGCATTAGCGATAGTTTTTGATCAAATCAGACATAGAAGTAGAACCTTTTATGTTTTCTACTTATAGATTTTATTCTAGAGGTTATTTTAAACAATTATCTATAGTGAATAATTATAAATTGACTCTTCTAAAAACAAATGAGAGAGTAGGACCATGTGCCTCAAATTTAACTGTAGACTTAGGAAGAGATTGTTCATTGTGACCTACACAAATTACAATGAACTCAAATAATATGTAAAAATGTAATAATTACCAACTACATTTTTCATTAACTAGAGAAATAATTTACTAATTAACTCATATAAAGGGAATGATAACTGTCTTCTTTCTAAATTAAGTTGAAAGTATGGACTAATTTAACTTCTTTGAAAGGAAACTGGATAATCAGAAACAAAAGACTTAAGAATGATCAAGAAATAGTAGATGAGAAATGACTTGATGGAATCATTATGCAACTGAAAATATTTTTAAAATGTCTGTGCTAACAACAAATTGGACTTTTCCTAATTAATCAATGAGGTACAGTATGTACACATGTACTAAGCTTTGCAATACAGAAAATTTTATGACTTTAGAACACCTTAAACTATCAATATATTTTAGAGATGGGTGTGGAAAGAATATAAGAGATGAAAGCTAGGTAGAAAGGCTGCAAAATATTGACTTCAATCATGAGACAGTCATTAGAAATATGATCTCACTACAACCTGAGTTGCCTATAGAATACTAGACCTGTCAAAAGCTAGATGAATCAAAGAGGGTAGAAAAAGGCTTATGGGGCCTTACTCCTCTCCAATGAATTACTGACATCTGATGGATTTAAGGTTAGGCAGTCATTACCTTTAGTTATATATCAAAAGATGAACCCACCAGCCAATAAAAATCAGTTCCAAACCCTTGGCCACACATATAGTCCTTGTTAAAATAAGAAGGTTATAAAAGAATACAAAATGATAAGATATGGAAAAAGAACCTAGAGAGGTGAGATATGATTGTAGGGCCTGAAGAAAATAATGGATGAACAGAGTGAGAGCACGTAGAATATATTATGGGTATGTACACAATATAAAAAAACAATTTTAATCCATTAAAGTTACATATGTATTAAAGATCCAGAAGAAAGTTTGCAGGTTATAACCTTGGTATTGTGAAAAATTAGTACACAAATAGAGAACCCATCATGAAGTAAATGAGAAATTTAGGGGGAAAGTGAAGACCCATATGTCTTACGATTATGAAACATTTTGAGGGAGTCATGTTGATGAAATATACTAAATCACATCAAATTGCATTAAACAGATAGAATAACTCAATGAGAGATGATGGTATTGCATTGAAGCTTTTAAAGAAAATAAAAGAAGATCAGGTCATTACTACGTAACCAAAAAGGATCAATATTCCCTCCCTGCATGATCATTCGGTAATCAAACATGCTCTAAGCTGCTCATGTCTTGAGAAAATGAAAGAAAATGTTCCTTCTGTCTAATCTTATTGAAATAACAATACTTTCCCTCTCCCTACCATATACCTTGAACAAACTCTTCCTAATCAGTGTTTCTATAAGAAGCATCATGTGCCCTTTACCCCAAATTTGTGTTTGTACTTTCCTTAAACAGTGACATTTTGTTTATATTTTATTCTCTTATTTATTCTTCAGGTTTGCATTTCAACATAGAAATTTATCAATTATGATAGTTTATGTAATATATAAACTACATACAAATTTAAAAATTTATAAAATATGAAAATTTATCAAGTAAAAAAGGTTTACAAATGAAAGTTTTGGCACATTTTTGTGGAGTAGTTTCTAATGACTATTTTTGTGTATTTTCAAATAGGTTTCTTTGAAATTAAAATATAATCACATACTTTCTCTTTTCTTTTTCTTTCCTTCAGCTCCTCTCATAAAGCCCTTCTTGCTCTTTCTCAAAGTCATTGCCACTTTTAATATAACCATTTGAGTGTGTGTGTGTGTGTGTGTGTGTATAATTTCTAAGTAGATAAGTACAATTTTTCTAGTCCATAAAGGTTACTTATATTTAAATATTTTAAGGACAACTGAGACTCGGATATCATTGCATATGAGGGAATAGAAAGATTATAGTAGTCTAAGGCCTAGGAAATAGGTTAAAGGACTGTGTCTTTTTTCAGTGCCAGAGAAACTTTAGCCACGAAGTCTCATAACATGGCTATCCAAGAGATCTGAAAAGAAAGGCACCAATGGGCATTCTAATGTGAAAAATGGAATTTCACGGGGCCTCAATTGCGGACAAAGAATTATTATCAAGTAAACATTGCTGAGAGTGGGAGAAATAATCTTCCAAAAAGACAAGCCCTCTAATGAATTCTCCAGCATTTAGTGTCTTTTAGATGAATTTGACTGTTAGCCTTGACTTTTCAATTAATCTGACTTATAAAAGAAAGACTCATATGCTCAAGTATTTATGCTACTGCAAGATAGAGGTACTGTAAAGTAAATATCCCAAAAACAGTATCACTATATTGTTAATATTTAGAATATCATTGCTATTTACTCAAATTTACACAACACACAAACTTGATTTTAAAACATTTAATTTACTTAACATCAAGAATTTAGTGTGAAGCATGGAATAGGTAAAAAGAAAAATAAAATAATTTTGGTTAAGACCACTATGATATTTGATCCTTGTCTGTAGTATTTCTAACACTGGCATTGATTCATTGTAATTGGCAGTCATAAAATTTGAATAATGTGTGTATTTGTCCACACAAATTCAAATAAGAACCACAGGTATTCTTAGCTATTTTTAATTGTACATGTACAGATGGTCTATCTTCTCCATATATCAAATTCTTTTATTCTTTATAAGATTCACTGAGGACAAGAACAATATCAGTTTCAAAGTCAAAGTCATTTAGTTATTGTTAATATATCTAATTAAGTCAAGATTTCTTACCATCTGCCGAGACAATCATTAACAAGCTAAATCAAAGTACCCAAGATAGATCTATGGTGACTCAAATTAGTTTCAGATAAAGATGGGTATTACAAATTTATTTTTATCTTTCTACCATAAGTCATTTCTAAGTATCAACTTGACTAGACATAAACAGAATAAAAATAAGTTTGCTTTATTAGCTATGGCAAGGAAGTCAGAAGGATTTTTCTTTAGCAAGGAGCTTAGGCTTTGAGTGATCGTCAATGTTAAACATTAGTAACTAAAAGCTGACACGTTCAACTCTTATTATTTTGTCTGCTTTGTTCTGGTAAATTACTGGGCACACAAAGTAAATCTCCCAAAGTTGATGTGGAACAACTGCCCTGGTCTTCTTCCCTATCACTGTAGATAGAACTCTGGTAACAGTAAGTACCGTCTAGGATGAAGTCCCAAGAAGAAACAGAAAACAAAAAAAGCAACGAGAAAAGACAATACTACCAAATACACCCTTGTCCTTTTTCATAGCTGTCCTTCACATACATATTTCTACGAAGAGTATATGTATGTACATGTGCATGATTAGTTATCTGAAGTGTTACAGTGGCCAAATTCATTGAATTAAGGCAAGATTAAAGAGAGGGTTAATAGGTGTAATAAGATGACAAGGTACAAATTTCTGCTTTGCCATATTGTACCTATAATCCATTGTAATATATTTTGCATTTAAAATTTTGTTGAGAGGATAGATTGTTAAATATACTTAGCATAATAAAATAAAAATTTGAAATAACAAACCAGATTAATTCTAATGTAATCATGAACCCATGTGAATATGCAAATTTAATTTGAGGAAGCTATTTTAACAAAAATTGATTCATATTGTTTTGTGATGATAAAAGAAAATATCGAATATTCATAGTATTGTAAATTACCAAAAAACCCCAAATGATGAAGACTAGAAATTGCAAAGAAACAAAAGAAGGATAAGTGGTTATTGATATTTCATTAGACTATATTATATTGACTGTATTAATTTTAGAAGACTTTAGATAAGAAAGTTGACTATTGCCTTTGCAGAATTTCTTTACAGAGTGCCAACTGTTGGTTATATTTAACAAGTGGCTCAATCATACCTTAAATTACTCCTTTGACTACTTATCAAATTGATTTTAAAGGTTTTCTTCCTTCATTGTATTATGTTGACTTTTTCTTTTTCCTATTCTACATAGATCCTTTAATTCTGAATAAAAGCAGATGTCTAACCTTTTCTTCCTTTGGAATAGATTTGCATATGAATTTCTTTTTTAAGGGTTAGATATTCATTGATGAAATCTAAACCCATAATTTGTCATGTAAAGGGCTTTCGTGAATATTTTTGAAATATTCTGTAGTGTTAGAAGTTAGCAGGTTCTGTGGTGTGACATTGGAATATGCCTTGACATGAAAGGCTTTTCAAGAGTGTGTTGAATAACTGTTCAAGAAATTTTCAGGTATATTTCCAAAAATGTTATATGCTAAGAATTAAGTGCAATCAGTTGTAAAAAAGAAATACACAAATAATTTTATCCACTCAGAAATAACCAGTAAATGTTGAATTAAGGAATAAAATACTAATTTCTATACTCCTATTTCATGTAGGTCAAAATGGGCTTTCAATCCTGTGCATTTCTAAGGTATAAGTGCAATTAATAGTTGTTTTTATATAAAGATAAACACTGGCTAGTATGGCTTTTGTTTTTGGTTTTGTTTGGTTTGTTTGAGACAAGGCTTCTGTATGTGGCCCTGGATATACTGGAATTCCCATTGTAGACTATGTAGGTCTCTAACTTAGAGACCTGCCTTCCTTTGTGTCTGAGAATGAATTAATCATGTGTTCCATCATGCTCAGGATTGGTATGAATTTTGTGTAGAAGATATTTTTAAAAATTTTAAATGATGGCAATTTTATCAATCAACCAACCAATGAAAGATCATTTATATTTATTATAAACAAGATATACAATATACCCTACCCAATTTCAACCTTCATAGAAATTTCTAAAAAACATTTTAATTTTGCCAACATTTTCAATTTAATTTTGATCAACTAAAGCGATTGTTACATAATAACAAAATAAAAGAAGTTGCATCCAGAAATAGGGGAATCAGCTTTCTCATTTTATATTCTAGATTTGCAAGAGAAATGATGCCATACTGGGCTACATAGTAAGACATTGTCTCATTCATTGATTAATTCAGAGACTTGTGATTGCACAAGAGGCTGAGAACAGAAAACTGTTGAACACACAACCTTAAATAATGCCCCTATCACTCAGTCTAATGCTCAGAGAATATCTAAGGAAAGGAAGCAGAGAAATATAAGATTAGGATAATGAACAAATGAACATGAATGCTGTCTTATGATAATGGCAAGACCAGGACACTTAGGAAATCAAAGGACTTGCAGTTGCCTGAACATGGTATGCATAACACTGAGACCATATCCATTCAATAGTAAATGAGAGAGAGCTTGCTGGTGTTAATTCTATTCAGGGAAGCTGTGCTAGGTTGTGGTAGCCTGCTGGGGGAAAATAAATTATTACCTTCAGTAATGAAGCCACTAGTTGGTTATTTATGCTCCAAAGAATAACTCACACACGTGCCTACATGGATAGCCTTGACTAAACACAATGGGTCACAGAACAAAAGCAATTGCAAAACAAAAATACTACAGTGGAACGGAGATGGAGGGTTGTGTAAGAGACAATGAGAGGGGATAGAGGAATGAGTGTGATGAGAAAGTGTTATGTACAAGTCTGAAATTTTCTAAGGTTGAATTAATTGTATAAAGTAAACATGCTTAACTAGATTTTGAATTTTATACTATGCGATATAACATTTCCTTAAATGGGAAGCCACACTTCAGCTACTTTTTACTAATACTTATTTCTCACAACCAAATTTTAAATATTATCTTTATATACAACCCTCTAATGACATTAATTGATGAGCAATAAATACAATGATGGTTATTAAGATTAGAGTGCAGATTAAAATTCATCTGGTTTGTGCTTCAGCCATGCCAGCATAATAGTGCAATTCTTGCTGATTACTTACAATGATGTACTTTTAAGCAGAGCCTTTGAACTCAGGTACTCTTAGCAGTTAAAATTTTAAGAGTAAATGACACTCAATATTGATGTAATGAATTACTTTGCTATTTTTATGTATTTATTGTTTTAAATTTTTATTTTTATTTAAGACTATAAGCCTTCCTCTTCTTTTATGATAAACAGCATGGCAAGCATTTCAAGTTGTCAGTTACCACACAATGAATTATTATAATAGAGAAATTTCACTGTCGTGGTTAAATGAAAATGACTCCCCTAGGCTCATGTTTGAATTCTTAGTTTTCAGTTGGACAAATGGATTAGTAAAGCAGTGGCTTTGCTGGAGAAGGTGTGTCATTAGGCTTTGATTTGGAAGATGATCAAAAACCAATGCCAGGGCCAATCTGTCTGTTTATCTCTCTTATCTCTCTCTCGGATGCCTTAATATCAGGATGTAAAGCTTTTGGCAACAGGCCTGTCTGCCCCCTGCAATGATGATCATGGACTAACCCTCCGAAAGTATAAGCAAGCTCTCAATCACATACTTTCTTTTATAAGAATTTCCTTGGTCATGCTTTCTCTTTATAGCAGGAGATCAGTAACTAAGACACTCATTTTTTAAAGGTGAGATGTCAGATAAGGACCGAGTCTACAGCGAAATGATAAAGAGCACTCACAAAGACATTTATCAGAAGAAGCTAAAGCTTCTTGGTTGAGTGAAAGCTCCCAGTAAAATCATTTTACATCAAGTTTAAAAAGTGTTATAAGAAATGTTTTTACTCTGATTTATATAGAAACTGTGCCTGATGATCTATTATATATTATTTGATTGATTTATGTTAGAATTAGCAATATATTAGGCTGAAAATGGAAAGCTGATGGAAGCGTTAACATAATTTATATAGGCTAAGTGTTAAGTAGTTTTATTCATTGTAGGAATAAATCTATCCTTGTGTTTAAAACTATCAATTAAGTTGATAACTAAAATTCATTCAGTAGAAGTATAGCTTGCAATTCAAGACAGGCAAATGGTTTCATCTATCACTACTAAGTAAATAATTGTGAGAAAAATATTATGCGGGAAAGATGCTACTTTAACATTTAATTTGCATCAAATTAATAACCAGGTGTATCATTCACATGTTGACATGCAACGTGCTAAGAAGAAAGTTCATGTAATCTAGTTTCAAACAATGTTGACTTTGACTTATTATAGCTAATTTATTTAGAAAATCCATCTATTCTTAATTTATGTGAACACATTTAAAAAGGAAGAGCTCATAGATGAGATAGTTCACATGTGCTTGAAGGACCGAAGCAAAAGGATCCACCAGCAATGGATGAGTGTTCTCCTTACTCCACATCCTCTCCAGCATAAGCTAGCATTGGTGTTTTTGATCTTAGCCATTCTGACAGGTGTAAGATGGGATCTCAGAGTTGTTTTAATTTGCATTTCCATGATAGCTAAGGAAGTTGAACATGTCTTTAAGCATCTTTTGGCTATTTGAAATTCTTCTGTTGAGAATTCTATGTTTACTTCAGTACACTATTTTATAATTGGGCTATATAGAATTTTAATGTCTAATTTCTTGAGATTTTTCAAAACAGGTTTCCCTGTGTAGCCAAGGATGTCCTGGAACTCTTTCTGTAAACCAGATTTGAATTAAAAGATTCACCAGCAGCTGTCTTCGGAACACTGGGATAAAGGGGATGTTCTACTGCTTCCTAACCTTCTGTTGTATTTCAAGAATTACTTTTGTAGTGGGTTTTTAGGATATACTCTATATCCACAATTAAAGACCTACTGGCAAATGTGCTATGTCCACAATTTCCTAAAGACAAAGCAAAAGAGCCTTATGAAATATATTTCTGTAAGTGTAAATAGCATTCACCTCAATGATAAAAACGTCAGGCTTATTTATAGTCACTTTGTAACATATTGTTATTATCTTACTCACAATATTTTTCATAACAGAGTTAAACACCATTGCATAAAATTAATTTACTGACTCCTGGAGTTTTTCAGATAGATTCTGTTATTAGATAATCAGATAATCAACTTCCAGTGTGATTTAAATGTGATTGTCCCAGTTAATACAGGGAAGCTAGATTTCAAATATTTCTCATTTTTCCTTTCAGAACACTCTGTATGTATGTATACTGTATTAATATTTTATACTTGGGTAATTATGTAATTAGTTTACATACTTTGATGAATTTAGAGTGAAAGGGAAATTTTCAATGAATTAGATTTTCGAAGAGAGGCCTGATTATATATTGTCTTGGAGAAACAGGGATGGCTTCAATTGTTCCAATGTTCCTCAGAAACATTGTTTTCTTAACCATAGTATCTTTCATGTCTAACAAGCTACACGTAGGAACTTACAAAATATTAATTAAGATAAATGTGACATATTTTCTGAAGAGATATGAATATGATCATACTTGTATAATAACTTATTTAGAACATGCCAGTTATTATTTGTGAAATTCAGGTTGTATTACATCTGATATTTTACTACATGGCTTTGTACCTTAACTTGAGTAAACAGAATTGTCTATTTACTCCTGATAGGGTGCCCAATTCTAGTCCAGTTTAATAATTCTTTTAGTTTGTTACTGATATTTAGAATATCCTGTGTGACATGGAAAGGTGTATCACCAAAACATCTTGCACTAGAAAAGAGGAGGTCTCTCAAAAAAGCTGCATCTCTGAAGAGATTCTGCACTCCACTATAATCATTGTTATTTCTCCAAATGAAAAATACTAATGGCACTTGATTCATAACTTAGAAATGGATTTATATTGGGTTATTGTTCTTTTGATGACCAATTTCTTGAGTTCTTTGTCTGTTTTGGAGATCGATCAAACCTCTGTCTGATGTGGGCTTGGTAAAGAACTTTTTCCATTCTGTAGGCTGCCATTTTGTCTTGCTGACTGTATCCTTTGCTTTACAGCAGCTTTTCAGTTTAAGGAAGTCACATTTATTAATTGTTTCTCTCAGGTCTGTGCCACTGAGTTTATATTTAGGAAGTAGTCTCCTGTGCCAGTGTGTTCAAGTGTACTTCCTACTTTGTCTTCTACGAAGTTCGGAATGATTGGCTTTATGTTGAGGTCTTTGATACATTTGACTTGAGTTTAGTGCATGGTGATAGATATAGATCTATTTTTATTTCTACATGTTGATATCCAGTTATGCCAGAACCATTTGTTAAACATGCTTTCTTTTTTCCATTTTATATTTTTGCTTATTTGTCAAAATCAGGTGTTCAAAGGTTTGTGGATTAATATCTGGGTCTTTTAATCTGTCCCATTGGTCCTTCTGTCTGTTCTTTCTTTTTTTTTTTGGTTTTTTGAGACAGAGTTTCTCTGTGGCTTTGGAGCCTTTCCTGGAACTAGCTCTTGTAGACCAGGCTGGCCTCAAACTCACAGAGATCCGTCTGCCTCTGCCTCCTGAGTGCTGGGATGAAAGGCGTGCGCCACCACTGCCTGGCCCTTCTGTCTGTTTTTATGCCAATACCAGGCTGTTTTCAGTACTGCAGCCGTATAGTAAAGTGGTATGTGGATTTATATCCAGGAGTACAGACCTAAACAGAGAACTCTCAACAGAGAAATCTAACATGGCTAAAAGACACTTAAGGAAATGCTCATCATCCTTAGACATTAGAGAAATAGAAGTCAAAACAACTCTGAGATTCCATCTTACACCTGTAAGAATGGCCAAAATCTAAAACAATGATGACAACTTATGCTGGAGATGTTGTGGGCTAAATGGAACACTCCTGCAATATTGGTGGGAGTGCAAGCTGGTATAGCACGTATGGGTATCTGCATGGTGATTTCTCAGAAAATTAGGAAGCAAACTTCCTCATGATCCAGAAATATCACTTTTGGGCATGTATCTAAAGAATGCTCAGTTGTGCCACAAGGACATGTGCTCAACTATGTTCATAGCAGAAATGTTTGTCACAGCCAGAACTTGAAAATAACCTAAATGCCCCTTTACCTAAGTATGGATAAGGAAAATGTGGTACTTTTACATAATGGAGTACTCACAGCAGAGAAAAATAATGACATTTTGAAATTTGCAGGCAAGTGGATGGAGCTAGAAAACATCATATTGAGTGAGGTAACCCAGATCCAGAAACGCAATTATCATAGGTACTCATTCATAAGTGGTATTTAAACATAAAGAAAAGAAAACCAACCAACAAATCACAGTCCCAGAGAACACAGACAACAATGAGGATCCTAAGAGAGACATATATGGATCTAATTTACATGGGAAGTAGAAAAAGATAAGATCTTCTGAGTAAATTGGGAGCATGGGGACCATGGGAGAGGGTTGAAGGGGAGGGGAGAGGCAGGGAGGGGAGCATAGAAAATTTATGGCTCAATAAAAAAGAAATAGATTTATAAATTTGTGTTACTCTGCTTTTGTGAAAAGGAAACTTTATAGTTCAGCTTTTCTTAAAAATTAGCAGAATTGCTTTGTATAAATATTGTAGGATGACAGTACTAGAACTCATCAACAATAAAACAATTTACTGACAAACTGGAACACAAGATGCTGAATCTGTGTTTTCTTACTTTTATTTTCTAAGTAATTTTACAATTTTAAATAGTTGATTATCTAATTTCTGATTTAATTCCTTTTAACCACTGAAAAATTTGTGAATTGAATAAATGAGCGTCCCTGTAATAATATGCACAGAAATCATTTGCACATTTAAGAACACGTTAAAAAGGCTGTGATTAAATATGGTGTCTCAGTCTGCCTTGGAGGAGGGTCTTTCCCATTGCTATTGTGAGAATCTTTGCCACAATGAAACAGCATGCACAGCCTGTACTCAACACAACAGGAAGCAGACTTTAGTATAACTTGTTTCCAAAACCATGTCTTGAAAATTAACTTTCCATGGATTGGACACAAATTCTTCATTTATTAGCAGACATTTAGTATTTTAATATGTGTTATAAGCTACCTGGACCACTTTGCAAAAATTAACAGCTGTACTAGTTAGATTTTCTATTGCTGTGAAGAGACACCATGACCACGGTAACTCTTAAGAAGGAAGACATTTAATGGGGTAACTTATAGTTCAGAGGTTCAGTCCATTATGTTTATGGTGGGACATGGTAGTGTTCAGGCAGACATGGTACTACAGAAGGAGCTGAGAGTACTACACCTTGCACAGACAACAGTAAGTGAACAATTCCACAGTGAGTGTCTTGAGCAAATATAAAACTAAAACGCCTACCTCCACTGTGACACACTTCCTTCAACAACAAAAGCCCATTCCAACACGGCCACATGTCCTAATAGTGCCATTCCTTCTGGAAGCCATTTTCTTTCAAATTGCCACAACAGAAATATGATAATTTAGTTTTACACATAGCTGTTTTGAAAATACTAAAATAAATGTATGAAAATGTTTAATTTTTATTTAAACTCTTTTTATTTCCTGTTGGGTTCATGTTTGAATATAAAGTGGCAAAACTTAACTATGACTATGACAATGCTATAGGCATAATGATAGGGCATTGACTACACATTGTGTCTCCACTGGTAGAATAGTTAAGTTTACTCATTCCTAGAGGCAGTGACCTTGGTGAGCAGTAGCATAATACAGTAGACTGCAGACTGTCAATCATGAAGAGAGTCTTGAGCACCTTGCAGACCTAATATAAGTCAGAATAGATAATGGATAAAGATTCCCAGGCACGACTGATTGTAATCATAGGAATCATATCACAGAAGACTTTGGTGGTTCTTACCAAGTGAATCTGGCGAGCTAATACAGTTTGTAGGTTGCTGTAGGAAATCCTTTAAGTTACTGCCCGCTTGGGCGTAGCTTCTTATACTATAAATGCCAATGAAAAGCATACATTCCCTCTCTCTTCCAGCTGCTGGATTCGATTTCTGTTTGCTGTTCATGCAGAAGAATGTGATCTGTGAGTCTACCCCTAAATAAATAACCGTGTATTATACTCAACCCCGAGCTAGTGTGGGATTCCTTTTTAGCGTCCATCTTCAGTAGTTGTAGTAATCGTAGCAACCATCATTATGGTGATGAGAGTTTGGGTCCCCAGTTACTAAGTTATTATTTTGGGCTGTCTCTTAAGCTTTATTTCTGTTATAATTCAGAGCAAGTTTACTGTATATTAAGTTATAACAGCAATAAAATAACTGATGAACTTCTGAGAAAACGGCATTATCCTTTTAAGGCATGTTAGCCCTAATTTTCATACTGCATTTTATTCAATAAGTTTTTGGTGGCTGTCTTCCAAATGTTGGTTAAATATATAGGGAATTTTGTATCAAGGGGCTGTTAACTATAACAGGTTTAAAATCATGTGATAATGTATTAAAAGATTTAAAAGTTATTTTATAGCAAGAATTTATTTATTACTATTTTGATGAAAATGTATTCTCTTGATTTTTCTTAGATCCCTCCAAAGTACATTCTGAAACCAAAATTTTGCACCACTTACCGGACTAGAGATTGTGAAGAAAAAACTAGGAGAGAATTTCACCCGTGGACTGATCACTGGGCTGCGTTTCACGTGACTGGTGATGCTTAATTGTGTTGGCCATTTTGAGTAACTCTATAGAGTATGTCTAGTAATTGCTCACTTAAAAGGGCTAGTGAATGTATTAGATATATTTCCTATAATTGTCTGCTTCCAAGAATGTAGAGAACACACAATTCAACTCTGTAAATTTCTCAGTCACATGGGAGAAATATGTAAAACCACAGCTACTTTTATAATAAATGATGACATGTAATTGAGTTATTCTAGGTGTAAATTAGTCTTTAGTTGTGATCAAATCTGTAGTCAGAAAATAAAAGACTGTGAATAAAAGAAATAAATGCACAGCCAATTCAATATATACATATATACATATGTATATATATATACATACATATATATATATACATATATATATACATACATACATACTTTAGTAGTGGTATTGCATTTAGAAGGTGGTAAATTATAAAGAAACATTATCCACAATTTGTACAGAAGATTAGATATTATGGTTCCTGTTATGAAATTCAATTCCAAACTTTGATACCAACCTTTTACTTTAGCATCAACCATTTTAGAATTTTAACTTTTTTTAACACTAAATTTTTTTAAATTTTACACCCTGACTAGAGCCTCCCCAACTGCATTTTTCCCAGCCTGAGCACACCTCCCACCTCTCATCTACCCTAGACGCCCTCCTACTCCATTTCCCTTCATAAAAGAACAGGCCTTCCAGGGACATCAATCAGACATGGCACAACAAGGTGCAATACAAGTAGGCACAAACCTTTTTATTAAGGCTGGATGAGGCAACTCAGTAGGGAAAAGGGGTTCCAAGAGAAGGCACAAGAGTCAGAGATACTCATTACTCCCACTGTTAGGAAACCACAAAAACCTCAAACTAAGAAAATAAAACATATATTCAGAGAACCTAGCAGAGTCTCTGTGTGTCCACTATAAACCCCCTTAGTTGATTCTATGGGCCTTGTTCTCCTGGTGTTCTCTATTTCCTACAATTCTTCCACTCTATCTTCAGTGGGGTTCTAGTGTTTGTCTGTGGATCTCTGAATAAACTCTCATCAGGTGCCCTGAGGAAGTCACTTTGATGACAACTGGACTAGGCACTGATCTATGAATCTATGAATAATATTTGTTTATGTGAGCATGTTTAATGACTCCCTTCTGTTTACAAAGGTTCATGTCCAAGTTATGACAGTTCACACTGTCTTTTCAGATTGCACTTTTGGTGATCTTCTCAATACATTTTACTGTCTGCTATACCCTTGTTGACCAATCTGTGTTTTAGGAAGATAATTTGTCAGTATTTTTCTTCTATATCTGACTTAACATGCTTGAAATAGGTGGACAGTTAATGCTGAGCTCACTTAAACATCACAGCTTGATAGACTTCTGACTGGACCAGAGTATTTTTCTGCATCATTAGTCAATTAATCACCAAGGTCACCATGTAATGATATAGATCTTCAGATCAATTACTCATAGAATTTCTGGCTTATCTGAAAGATGGCTGCTAGCATCACTTGCAAATATGACTTATAATAGCACAGCAGCCTAAAGAAAGCAAGCAGGAGCTACAGTACTGAGGAATGCATGGGAAAAACTTCATAGCCGTAAGGGAACACCCTATCTCTCATGTCGGATTTTACCTTTATTCTTGCTAGTGCATTTTCTGAAGGTGAAGCTTCTTCTCTGACATCAGGTGATCAGCATTAATCAGTATTCATTCCTCAGCACTAAGAATAGCTACACTTTATTGATCATGGAAAGAAGAAAGACGGTTTACAAAATATAAAAATAACTGATGTCCTTATTTTGCTCTACGAGATACAAAATGAAACAAAGTCTTCAACAAAGAGCCTCGGTCTTCCTTGGTGAATTAGCTCATCTAGGACCTCCACATGTAAGAGGTTGAGAGAAAACCTAGCATTTGTTTTACATGAGAATTTTTCTTTATTGCTTTAATTAGATAACTTCTATTATTACATTTTCAAATATGGCTGTTCAAGTGATTTTATTTTACTTATCTCTACAATATGTTTCCTGAATTTCTACATTTCTTAGTTTTAAAATGCTTTTTCACTATTCATGGCTTTGTACACTGAACACTTTTACAAGAGGTTGTTCACATCATGATGGAAATATTTTAATGTTAACATGTCATTTCTTTGGGTTTTTTCCTAAATGCTGCCCCCTGTCTCAATATCTCAATATTCCACAGCACTTTTACAATATTTTTGATTTTCATTTGTCTATAATTGAGATGCTGCATGGGTGCCAATTTTAATTTTATCTTCTTTCATTTCTAACGCTTGATTCACTTCATGCTCATGAATTTTATCTTTGTGTTTATTATAATTTTCAATCTCTGCCATTCATGGAGGAAATTATGACAGTCTTCAGAAAGTATTGAGTACCTAAATATCTTCTCATTGTTCAATAGCTAATGCAAGGAAAACATTTTAAAATAATATTCTGTCCTATTTTCAAAACCAACTTTCTTCTTCATCGAGTGAGTCCTAAGCCCAGTAAGTTTCTGAATTTACCACACTTTCTCTCCAAGCTTACCCTTTTTATCAATACAATGACACTTCTGGTTAAATTATGAAATAGAATCTCCCCCTACCAAAGAATATCATACTAAGTAATGCCCAGCATGAGCTACAAACTTTGGTTATGTTTATTACCTTTAGAAAATAATTTGTCTCTCTGCTGTTTCATAAATATTGTTAGCAGAGATCTCTAACAAATAATAAAACAAAATGTAACATAAATATACAAATAGTATAATTTATGGGTGGCAGTCAGGTGAAACCTAGACGGTTAAACAATTGCAATTTTGTTTTAGAATGAGAATTCTCATAAAGTATGTTTATATTTGAAAAGCACATTGTAAAAGTAGCTTAAAAAACAAAGGATCTAGTTAGTTACAATATTTCAAAGCATGAAATAGAGTCTGCATTTCATAGACAAAACAACTTTTTATTTAGTACTGCCTATGAATTGCTGTTACTAATTCATTTACTAATTTGGGAATTTTACTATCATGGCTACTTCTTTCTGTCTTTTTATATCTCAGTAAATCTCAGTCCCACTGTTCTTGGCACATGGTCTGCAGTACTAGGAGTGATAATTCAAATACAATTTCAGCAATTAGCCCTTCTATCTCTGTGCTTACCTGCATTTCACCTCTTGCTTTCAATGTCTTACAGAAATGCGTTGGAGTTTTGTTTTTTGTTTTGTCCATAAATCTATTACTTAACAGGCTATTGAACTAATAACTGTCCTTTTATTGCCTGAACATTGGCTGGCTCCCAGTATCTGACTGTTAACAATTCTGTTTAGTCTTCCCAGTTATTTGTTTAATGGTATAATTTCTTTAATGCCTGCTGAACTCTAGTGTTTTGGATGTTTCTCTTAATTGAATTGTCACATGACTTCCCGAAGAATTGTTTTGAGATGTCATAACAAAAAGTTTGAGAATAAATGAAGTTGTAATTTTTAAAAAGTGTTCTTTAAATAAAGTTGAATGCTAAGGAAACAAAATAATTTTGGTCTCTGTTAAATGCAGGCTATGTAACCTTGTTCTGTCACTTGACAAAATGTTTTTCAGGGTGTCCTCACAGGATTTCATATTCTCTGTCTGTGAAATGTTTGTTTCTGCTTTTGTTTATGTCTCTGCACTTTAATCACTGCACTTGAGGCAGAGGCAGGCATGTCTCTGTGAGTTCAAGTCCAGCCTGGTCTACAAGGGCTAGTTACAGGACAGCTAGGACTGTTATACAGAGAAACTCTGTCTCAAAAAAATAAATAAATAACCAAAAAAAGAAAAGAAATTGAGAAAGAGCCTTCAATGCATTGGCATGGGAGACAACTCCTAAAGAGATCACCAGCAGTACCTGTACTAATTTGACAATTATTAAATTGGATGTCATGAAACAGAAGCTTCTGTAAAGCAAAGGAAACTGTAAATGGGACAAAATGGCAGCTTACAGAGTGGGAAAAGATTTTCAACAATCCCATATCTAATAGCGGACTGATATCCAAAATATATAAAGAATTGAAGAAACCAGACATTAAGAAACCAAAGAATATCACTTAAAAATACAGTAAAGATACAAAGAGAGAATTCTCAACAGAAGAATCTCAAATGCCCAAGAAATGCTTTAATGGTTAATTTAATGGTTAATGTTCAACCACCTTAACCATCAGGAAAATGCAAATCAAAATGACCCTGGGGTTTTATTTCATACCTTTCAGACAGTCTAATATATATATTTTTAAAAACATAAATGACAGTTAATGATGAAGAGGAGGCAGATCTAGGGGAATACTCCACTACTGTTGGTTGGTGGGAGCGCAAACTTATACAGCTCTTTGAAAATCAGTATGTTGTTTTCTCAAAAAGCTAGGAACTGATCAGCCACAAAGACCACCTAGATGTACTGTTCTTGAGCATAAACCTAACGCATGCTCAGAAATACCACAAAGGCACTTTTGTCAGCTATGTTCACGACAGCTTTATTCCTCATAGCCAGAATCTGGAAACAACCTAAATACACCTCAACTGAAAAATCATTAAGAAAATATGGTACATTTACACGATGAGGTATTATTCAATTGTCAGCAACAATGACTTTAAAACATTTGGAGACAAATGGATTGATTAGAAAGAGCTGCCAATTGAGACTGCTTGTTTGTTTCGCAGACACCTAGACATAAATAATAACAAAAAAACTATATTAATTACAACATTGTTTGACCTATGACTCAGCATATTTCTAATTGGCTCATATCTTAAATTAATTCATTTCTATTAATCTGTGTATCGCCACGAGGCTATGGCCTACCAAGGCAAGGTTCTAGCATCTGTCTTCTTTTGCAGCAACATGGTGTCTCTTTGATTCCACCTGCTTTCTATATCTCTGTTTAGATTGTCTGTCTGGCTTTACTATGATATTGACTAAAACGGCTTCTTTAATAATCAATGGTAATAAAACATTTTCATACCACACAGAGGGGAATCCCACATCATCTCCCCCTTTCTTTTTAAATAAAAGGAAGGTTTTAACTTTAACATAGTGAAATTACATATATCTAATTTATCTTTTATCATAACTAAAGGAAACTATATTTATAAGTGTTTATTCTTCAGCTCCATCAAAGACCCCAGGATTATATAATATTATCTAAGTTAAAAGAAAGTGCATTATAAGCACTTTCAAAGTTCTAGAAATGACAGAGACATCTCACTGCGTGCACAGTCAAAAAAGTTCTTTTGTAACATTGGACATTCATCTTCAGCTTATAGGCCCATAACATCAAGCAGACTTTCCCACGAAGCAAGAAATTTGAAAATCTGTTTTGCCTTGTATTGGCAGAGTTAATCAGTTTCTTTCTTCTGTGTCCTGCAGAATATCTGACAGTTTCTTCTATGAATCAGAAACCCTGACAAATTGTCACACCTTTAGCCAAGTTCAGCAGTCATTTTTCTTTGTGTCCTGCATATCCAGTTTATAGAGCATGCCATATTATCTGTCCAGGCAAGACCAGTTTCTTACCTAAATAGCTGAGAAACTCCTTAAGGAGCTTTAATGCCCATCATCTTCTTGAAGTAGATTGGTGCTTCCAGGAGCAGATGTGTCTCATTGTCATGAAAACTCCTAAGTTCATAAAACATTTTAAATGCCATATTTTGTTAGTCTTTGAAAGGTTTGAAGAATATCTATCATTCTGAAATATATCTCTGTACTTCTAGAAAACTTAACTAACATGACTACAAGATTGACTACTAAGAATGACTATTAACCCATATTTCTTATTATACAGTTTTAAATGAGTTGCACAAACTTAATACCTTAATCAAGAGCAAAAATAATCATAGAACAAAATTCACCTTCACTTACTAATGAAAGTATTCATCTCTATATCATAAAACTTTTTAAATATAAACAAACATTTATAAACAATCATTTAGTGAATTTGTACATTGTTCTCTGGACAACTTTCTACTGATTGAGGGTGTTTTAATCAAGTCTTTCATGGGGTATCCTGTGTGGTAGGTATTTCCTGGGGAATTGGGTGCAATTAGGAAGGGAAACATGGGGGCTTAGGTTGTGGTGTAGATGGAGGGGAGAGTAGTTAAAGAGAACACTGTATTTCAAGGTCAGGTAGAAACCTGGTACAAGCAAAACCCCCAGGCATCTACAATGATGAACCCAGCTAAGACTCCTAGCCATAATGATATGGAGCCTGAAATGGCCATCTCTTGTAACCATGCAAGACATTCTATGGAGAGAAAGGGACACCAACCTAGCTACATCATCTTCAACCTACATTCTGTTCTTCCTATGAGATGTTCTTAGTTACGGATGGTTCAGAGATTGTGGAAGTTGCCACAGATGATAGTCTAGTCTGAAACACAAATTACAAGAGTGAGCCTACATTTGACATTTCATGGAGTGTAAGGAGAGAGAATCTGGGTGGCCCAGAGACCTAGGTAGAACCAAACATGACTGGAGAGAAAAAGTCAATGGAATGATGTCTAATGATATTCAGCTGTACTCTTAGATTTGTGCCTATTCCAATTGTCATCAGAAGGGCTTCATCCAGTAACTTATGGAATCATACACAGACTCACAGCCAAATATTAGGCAGAACTTAGGGAATCTTGCTGAAGGGGGGGAGGAGAAACTATACAAGCCCAAGGTTGTACAAGGTTGAGGATATCACAAGAAAACTTGAAACATCAGCAAGCTTGGGCTCACAGGAGCTCATAGAGGCTGAACAGAAAACCAGAGAGATAAGACTGACATGGGCCTTCCATATATATATATGTGTGTGTGTGTGTGTGTGTGTGTGTGTGTGTGTGTGTGTGTGAGTGTTGTGTAGCTTGATCTACTTGTGCTACCACTAACAGTGTGAAGAGGGGCTCTCCCTATTGTTTTGTCGGGCTTTTGGGAACCTACTCCTCATACTGGGTTCCCTGGCCTAGCCTTAATACAAGGGGAGGTACATAGTTCTATTGCAACTTGATATGCCATGTTTTGGTGATATCCATGGGAGGCCTGCCACTTTCTGGACAGAAATACACCAAAATATTAGTGTATTAACCATTTTATCATCCATCTTGGCTATAGCAAAATAGATTATTACTATTATTGATATCTTGACAATAGGTAGCATTAATTTTTCTAGATTACAATTAATAATTTCATAGGAAATATATTACTTTGTGTTGTTCATTTATTATATTCCCATATACATTCAGAGAAATATAGAGAAGATTATATCACAAAAAAATGTGGATAACATAGTGGCAGGTGCATCTGATAGATTAATACATTACAGAATGGAAGTTTGTGTTTCTGAAACCCTAAGCATAAAATGCACGGAAGCATGGGTCTTGAAAACAGCAAAATCACGTTCATGGAGGGCTGCTTTGACAATTCCTGAGCTCAGAAGAAAGACATTAACGTGCAAAGAATGCCTTTAGATGGGTGAAATGAAAGAGAAGTCAGGGAGGAGGAAAAAAAGGCATTTGTAATACACTGTGCAAAACCGACAAAGCAATAGCTTTGGAAACCTCACTCTACAGAAAATCTTGTGGGTCTAAATTCAATCTACAACTGTCAGAAATATTGATGACAAAATGTGCCTTTATATTTATAAAAAAAGAAAATATCAACTGAGGGTTCTCTCTCTAATTTTAGGTTATTTTTCTATAGGAAAGGGAAATTTATTTTGAAGTTGAACTGTGTAGGCATAAGGATTTAATTAAAAATATGATGATGTCAACAGCTTTGTTTCATTTAGTCACTGAAATAAACTATTGACCAAGAGCAAGCACGTGGAGCATTGTAGTCATGTATCACAAAGTGCAATTTTACTTATTTTTAATAAATATTTGCTTCAATAAAGTTAATTTTCAAATGTCAATATTTTACCTAGAGTTTGCTTTGAAAACAGGATGTGAATGTGTTAAATTTCTTAATGTTTTTTGCTTACTCACCTTTTTCAGTCAAGCTATTCAAGTCTTGCTAAAATTAGGCATTCTTGCAATTAGGTGAGATAAGTAGAATAGGAAAATAGAATGGTTTTATTTCCAAACTGAGTTTAATCATGTAATCTCTCTCCCTCCCCCACCCCCACACATACTCCAACCCATATGTGCACATGCATATTATACATTTTGAAAGGGGATATTGATAATAATGACTAACTTGGTTATGATGTTTACATGACTTAATTCAAATCTCACTTGAATGTCTAGCTATCTTTGATCTCTATCCATCTATTCAGTATCTTTCTATTTAGATATTGATCTGTCTATTCAATATCTCTCTATCTAGATTGATAGATTGATAGATAAAGATATAGATATCATTCCAAGCTTCTATGAATAGAGAGATAGATAATAGATAGATATAATATTCAAAGCTTCAAAATCTATATAAAATATTCAGAAATTGATATCTCTGGTATAGACAATTATTTTGGAGCTCATTCTCTTTGCTCAAACCTAGATAAAATGTGAAGGGTCTTGGTCCTGCCTCAAAGTAATGTGCTAGCCTTTGTTTACTCCATATGGGAAGCCTTACCATTTCTGAGGAGGGATGTGGTATTGGGTGGTAGACAAGGTGAAGGGAGTGGGAGGAGGGAAGGGAGTGGGGACTGGGATTCATATGTAAAATGAGAAAAGATTGCTTTTTTAAAAATAAATACATAAATTTAAAAAAAACTTCAGAAAACAGTCAAAATTTGCCCATATTGTATTTGAATGCACAGTATTAGGACTATTTTAACATAAAATTGATTAAGCTATTGTGTGTGTGTTTCCAAATATGAATTCATGTTCTCATTCTTAATCAATGCAAGAAATTTATATGGGTTTTTATTTATAGCAACAGAATAAATAAAGGGGAGTAAAACCTCACATCAAATCTGAATATCCTGGTCTTGCATTTCCAAAACTGCTTCTAAGAATGAAGTTGTCCGAGTGTCCGCCTTAAACATGGTTTTTGTTTGTTTGTTTCTTTTGTTTTGTTGATTTTTTAAATTTTTCGTGTTGTTATAATACTTCAAAGGGCTCTCTGAGTGTGGCTGACGGTGGAGGAGGACTGAGAAACCAGGGACAACGGCAATGAATGTGGGCTCTACAGCATGGACGGGCTCACTGTGAGCCTTAACCTTCACCTGGCGATGGATGGAGATAGAGACAGAGCCCCACATTGGAGCACCGGACTGAGCTCCCAAAGTTCTGATGAGGAGCAGAAGGAGAGAGATCATGAGAAAGAAAGTCAGAACCAGGAGGGATGCGTTCACCCACTGAGACGGCAGGACAGAACTAATCGGAGACCACCAAGTCCACTTGGAATGGGACTGATGGAACATGCGACCAAATCGGACTCTCTGAAAGTGGCTGATGGTGGAGGCTGACCGAGGAGCCAAGGACAATGGCGATGGGCTTGGTCTCTACGACATGGACGGGCTCTGTGTGAGTCTTGTCAGTTTGGTTGCTCACCTTCCTGGACCTGGAGGGAGTTGGGAGGACCTTGGACTCAGCATGGTGTGGAGAACCCTGATGGCTCTTTGGCCTAGAGAGGGAGGGAGTGGGGGTATGGGTGGAGGGGAGGGGAGGGAAGGGGGAGGAGGTGGGGAGGAGATGGCAATTTTTAATAAAAAATAAATAAACTGGAAAAAAATAAATAAATAAGGAAAAAATAGCAAAAAAAAAAAGATTTCTAGGAGGTACAAATTTTACAAAGCATGTGTTTTCCTTTAGTTGCCACAAAAAGCATCTGGGCAATGATAAGAATTGAGAGATACCTAAATAAATAAATGTTAAGCCATGCCTAGTGGATCAAGCTTGTAATCCCCTGTATTCAGAAGACTGAGGCAGGAAGATCACAAGTTCAAGAACTCCTAATTTGAAAGTGGGCTCCAAGCTGACCTGGAGAACTTAGTGAGAAACTGTCTCAAATAAATGAAAAAAGTAACTGGGGACATAGCTTAGTATCAAAGAGCTTACATGAGGCCCTAGACTCAATCTCTAGTAGAGAGAAGATAAATAAATAATGAACAGTTTAATCCTGTCTTGTCGATCAGTTTCTACAACTTACCTTTTGACCCAATGGGTCAGTAGTCAGGAACCACAGTGGAGCTTGCAGTGTGTTGGCTTTTAAAACATGTGTGCATATATATTGAGTATCGAAAATGCTAATAATAATAATTAATAATAATAAAAAATAAAATAATATGTATTATTAAATTACATTTTATTATTTAATATTATATAATACTGTACATTATCATGAATTTTCATCTAAAGAGATGTTCATTGAACCTTTAACATGAATATCTCTATTTATCCTCTGTACAGTCTTCAATAACAAATTAATCCTAATTTTCAGGCAATTGTAAGAAAATAAAGTCATTTTTTCTTAATTTGTTGCAAAAACAATAGAGATGAACTAAATCTGAGCACATAATGCACATTTTCTCCACTGTGTCTCCTACACAGTAAAGCTGAGTGGCCCCTGTAATGTACAAATCTGCTTTTATTACATTCACATTTGACGAACTTATAACTTGATTTTGTTTATGCCAGAGGCTCAGTGTCTTTGTACTTCTATATCCAATTTGTATTTTGGAACGATGGGTATCTGATTATAGTTGAGTTTCTAAAGATCTACTTTAACAATGTCCTTCAGGGCTAAGAAAATGAATAAGTGTTCCATGAAATTATAAGGCACTGGGTCAATTTTTAGCATTTTAAACACTATCTGAAAAATAGTGTAATTAATGCAGCACTCTCCACTGATGTGACCTATAAAACTAATTTTTAAGTATTTAAAATAAATGTTATGTATTCCTCCATTTCCCCCTGTATTAGTAAGGTGCCTTCATTAGATAACAAATATATTTGTATTACAAAGAACCCCCTCACTCCTAGGATCATTTATTTCATTCAGTTCTGGGAGAGCTACCTCTCAGCTGTGCCTGATTTACCCTTAGTTGAGGTCTGAATGCTTCATTTATTATGGAATATTGGAGGCTACTAAGAAAACAAGAATGCATTGCTGGAAACTATCATGCACATGTCAAATGGCCAGGTGGAAATACCTAAGCAATTATGTGCAAATAGTCCACTGCAGGAAGCTGTCAATCTTAAAACTGATCTCTTGTTATATACCAAATAACAGTACAATTTACATTTTGCAATGCTTATTTTTAAAAGTTTCTCTTATAATTGTGAAGAGCTTTGCAACCTTGTCATCCATTTTTAAATTTCCAATCTATCAGATATTTGTTTATACTGTTAGGTAGGAATCCAGTCTCATTTTTTGACATATAGACATCCAAGTATCCCAAGACATGCCATTTGCAATTCTTTCTGTAATGACTGACAATCCCATCAACAGAAATCCTTTTCTTACTGTGATAGTTGTTCATTGTCCTCAGGATTAGCCAAGGAGTCAGCATCATATCAATGCAAAGAGAACAGGAAAGAAACACATCACACACAGTCACCCCCATACCCACACCACCTGCACACATGCAAACATTCAAACCCACATTTTACTGCAATTCCAGTTCAGGTTACCATGACAAAATATAGAGAGAGCATGGTCAGGACACATCACATTAATTTTTTCCTTCCTTCCTTCCTTCCTTCCTTCCTTCCTTCTTTCCTTTATTTCCATCCCTCAGTCTTTCTCTACTTATTTTTTATAATTTTAATTTTTTTCCAGAAAATACAACCTGAATGCAGTTTCTGCTATTCCACTCCTAGACCCACCTCCTGCAACTACCCATTCCCCTAGGTCTACTTCTCTGTTTCCCTTCCAAAGAAAGATCAGGCCTCCCAAGGATATCATCTGAACATGCAATGACTGCAATAAAACCAGGCACAAACCCTCATAGCAAGGCTGCATGGAGCCTCTCAGTAAGGATCTCAAGTACAGGCAAAAGAGTTAGAGATAACCCACCCCCGACTCCCATGGTTTGAGGTCCCAAAAGAACACCAAACTACACAACCATAACTTAAAACAAGTCCTACATCAGACCCCTGCAGAGTCTGTGATTGTCACTGTAATGTCTATGAATCTCTAGGAGTCATTCTTGGTGGATTTTGTGGGTCATGTTCTCATGCCCACCAAAGATCTTTTACTCTTAAAGTTATATAGAATAAGAATTCCAAAATCATGATCATTTGTTTCTTCCCTGTTGAGGATAGTTTCACTTTTTCACTTGATATGTGTTTATTAACTCATTTATTTCCAAAATGTTGATACAGTTTTTCAATAAAAAATAATTTTTGAACAAACATGACTGATTGTTACCTCCCATTCATAGCTAAATAATCAGATAAAAATGTGCTCTCTTGTTTTTGAGAAATAATCCCTCTGAAACAGTAATTTTTGAGTCATGTATTTCATATGGTATGCCATTGTTCTCCATATTAATAATTATTTGTTAGCACTAAAACATTTAATTTTTTTTCTTAAATAAGAACTTGCAAAGGTTGACAGTTTAGCTAACATGGCAGTAAATATTAAAAGGATCATTTGTATTATACTAATTATATGCTATCTTAAAATTTATTACTTGTCGGAGGTGTGCACATACATATAGATTTTGCATATGACCATGGGCAAACATTTAAACATTGTATGTAGTTTCTTAAAATTGCACCTGTGGGCTAATTTCCTTTTCTGACCCGCAAAGAAACAGCTATCTGTAGTTTGCTATGTCTCTTTCCTTCTGAGACTTTTCATTGTGATATAACCCTAGAGGTCTTTTCATTTTATGACATGACCTTATTACGTTGCTATGAATAAATTTAATTATGTGAAATGAATATTCCTGAAAGCACCCCAGCTTACCATCTCTCACACTGCATTTAGTTAATACATTTTTCAAATAAACTATCTTATTCCTATGTATTTAGTTCACTTCGGAAAATTTATTCATGTGCTATTTTTGCATACAACTGTTGATTTATTGAGATTATATTATGAATTTCTTTAGTAAATTCTTAAAAATTATATTTTTCTAATGTAAAATCAGAATAAAATGAATAAGTTGGTCTTTAAGTACTTTTTCTTAAGGATTACATTTCATTTGTTAAATTTGCTGAAAAAGTCAGTTTAACATGAGATAATCTGTAATCTTATTTCACATATGCCTTTGTGCATGTTATATGGATACACTTTGCTAGTAACATTGTCCATAAACATTACCTTGTTTTTACATTGAGAATTGGGGAGGAATTAGTTACTTAACTGGCTAATATTTAAAATATTGAAAAATACATCTTATTGTGAATTTTCTATCACGTAAAAAATTACTGAACTATCTTTTTAATGTGTGGTATAGCTTATTGTAGTACCAGGTTGTGGTTTTCACTATTTATCATAGATATAAATATGTACTATGATATATTTAATCCTAATTTTAAATATATAACTTTTCTATGCTAGCTTATACTTCTGGAATTTTTGTTGGTTATTTTTATATCGCTGATTATTTTCTTTGAAAAATTTTATTTGTGATTCTTGAGAGTGGGTTTAATACTAACAAAGATTTTTATATGTGGTTTTAAAAACAACAAAAATCATATATGTTGTAGCTGTACATATATGACATGCAATAAGTTTGTTTATAGCAGTTTTACTAGTAATCCATACAGAAAATATGTTGTAATAAACAATGATAAGCATGCATACGTATATGTATTCATTCAAGTCGAGAGTGTTACAAATGCAAATAGCAAATTGATAGAAGTACTATCCAAGTATATTTATTTCTAAGTAACAGGTTTTTAAAAGTTCTTTTTGTTGGTTTATTTTTCTCCTTAAGATTTAATAATTACATAAAACATTTACTGTGTTTTAATTGAATGAACCACTTTTCCCCTTTTATACAGTTCTTTGCCTACCACTCCATTTTATTTCCATCACAACTTCACACTATTTATTGAGTGCATTTAGCACTGCTTGCATATGCCTAGGTTTCAGATTATCTGTTGGAACATGGATGGCCTCTCATGGGCCATATCCATTAAGACAATGGACTTTCTGTCCCTCAGCAGCAGTCAGGTGCCAATAGTATCTCTGCTAGGGGTGGGACTTCCTGGCCACCTCTGACTCCACCATAGGATTTATCTACCTTGGTCTTGCCTAGGTCTTGTGTGACTATATATTCTTTATTTCAATGTAAAAAATATTTTAAAGGTTCAAATCACAGGAATATTGCAAACTCTGAATTTTAATGTATTTAGAACTATTTTTGTTGTGTAGATGGAACATTATAAACAAGGCAGAGATGGTTACTATCAGAGGAATGGCACCTTGTTTGGTTTTATTATTTTTCATCATTGAACAACAAATTGAAAGTGTATACTTTAGATATTACTCTCTGTTTCTTCTTAGTTATCAGAAAATGTGCCTTTCATTTTTCTTTAGTTATACCAATAATTTACCTATAATAATCTGTGCTTTACTTTATCACTGCCTCAACAATAATTCAGATTTACTGAGAAAAATCTTAACCTGAACTGTACTTTGTAGAAAAAAAATCTTCAGGCTTGAAGACATAATAGGCATGTATGTTTCTCTACTTTGAGTTATAGTGTATCACTTTGCCCTGTCTTCTTTTCATCTGGTCCAGTTGATAGATTTTCTTGACTTGTCCATGGTCTGGGTGAGTTAAGTGAAAGCCATTTAAATTCAGTCAGTAGGAGATAGAAGGGATGGCTGTTAGCAGAGGAATGCATTTAGATAATTTATAAAGAATTTTAGTTTGATGACCATGAAAAATACAAGCTGTGCTATACTGTGATAAACCTGACATTTTTGGCATTAGGCTGAGATGAATTTTCCACTCAAAGAACTCAATGACATGCTTCTCCTTTTCCCTTTATTAAGAAAAGAAAATCCTGAAAAATTTTTGGCTAACACTTTGTAGATTAATTACATGCATGATGTTTTGGCTCATTTCTGTGCATTTTAATAGACCTATTATCCATTTTGTACAAGATAGAAATACACTAGATAAGAAAATATCCTGAACAGATGAAAACTCCATTTACGTGGTTGAGATTTACTTTTCCAGGCATGAATTATACTTTGAGAAAATGGAATAACTGGTTGCTCTTGAAGTTTAATTAAAATATATCATTTAATATACCATAAGGATATTCATAGTGCTATCTAATATCTCATTTGTATATATATAAAGACATATAGGAGAACATCATGTAGCTTATATTTTGAGACATTTAAAACCTTGGAGAATAAATCTCTCTAAACTGTTATGTATATACATCACAGCTATATAAATATTCATTAATAATCATATTTCCCTCTCTACATACATTTGCCTACAGAAATACCAAGATCATTCATGATTTGGTGATTATCTAATGGGGAAGACATACTTTAAAGTTTTATTATTTTCATTTATGTTCTTTTTAATGGTTTTTGATCAGAAATTTATCATCTAGTCATATTTGCCATGTTGACAATTAATAATGTACAGCTGTCATATTATTACTTGTTTCCATATATGAGCCTGGTTCCTTCAAAAAGAAGTTTATCTACTCATCGTTTTCATTTCTCCTTATGACCCTTCAGGACCAAGCATGTTCCTATCATCACTTAGTTGACATGTTTGCACAGGTTATTTAAAATCCTGCTTATGGAAAGATGACACTTGAAGATTCTGAGAGCAGTTTTAATGCAGTTTACTTGGAGAAAATAAGATTTGGTTCTCACCAGAGAGTGGTGTTACATGCCTTTAACACCAGTACTCTGGAAACAGAGGCAGTTGGTTGGATCTTTGTGTGTTCAAGGAGAGAACCTGGTCTAGAAAATAAGTTCCAGGACAGGCTTCTCAAGGAGAACCTGGTCTACACAGTAAGATCCAGGACAGGCTTCAAAGCTACCCAGTGAAACCCTATGTTAAAAATAAACAAAAATAAACAAACAATAAAAAGATTTGGATCTCATTGGTACATAAAACCATGAGCAGACAGCATGGGGAGGGGGGATGTCACTAGCCCATCCTCTAATTCAGGAGCTATTGGCACAGACATGAGCAAGACTAATTGATAATATGAAGAAAAAAGCCACATATGGTTTAGACACATTGGGGAGGTCCTAGAAGAAATTGGAGGGGGAAATATTAGTTGGATTTTACATTGATTCATTGAATGCATTTTCAGTATAAATACATCCAGTCTGTGGTAATAGCACATTCCAGCCCAGGTTATTGAAAGATTTTTGAATATTTCTTTTTATGGCCAAATCAACAAATAATTTATACTAAAACATCAAATATTCTGTGTCTATTTTATATACATTATTTTTTTTCAGTGTAACTTAATGGAGTTATTTGAAAGACTAAATAACCATAACTCATGATTACTCAATTCTTAGCTATAGATACTTTGCACTATATAATATCTCAAAATATTTTTTACCAGAAGAGCAGATCAAAAAATAAAAGCAATGTACTTGTATCAAGATGTGTACAACATCATCAAGTTAGTTATTCTGCTGATAGTTTCTGTTTGCCTGCAGGAGTCATTGAACATAAATTAATACTCATGTAGTGACAAGACCCATTTGATCCTGCTCCTGTCTACTACATTCATATTCCATGAATTTGTCAGATAATTTTCCTGAGAAAGATTTTCATGTAATAATTCTACTTATGGAGGTAAGGCTATAAAATCAGGTTTATACACAAGCTACCTCAACACGTGTCATATTGTATAAGGCTTACCCCTGTTGTAGTATGATTTCATTCTTGAGATAAGACATTGGAAGTTAAGACTCTAAATAACTTGCTTGTACACAGAGAGAAGACGTGACAAGTATAAGTTATGATTAAATAAAATGCTGCTGATCCCTGGTGGCTGTAGTGGCAGAAACACTACAGGTCCCGACCTGTGACATTACTGTACTGTAATGTAGTGCAAGTTATCAAAATTCAAATCCTCTTCAATCTTTTGGTTTTTTTTGTTTTTTGTTTTGTTTTGTTTTGCTTTCCTTGTTCCTTTGCTTTATGAGGAAGCATCTCCTTGCAAATGTCCCGCTGTATGATTGACTTGGCTCACTGACTATACCCTTTCTTTTACAGATTACTCTCCAGTCTTTCCTGTCATGTGATCTGTTCTAATTATTAACAAGGGCGTTCTCTCTATTTTTATTATGAAGAATTTTCTTGATTAATGTTTCCCACCATTAGTTTTCCCTCACTCCAACCTGCATAACTACTCTACCTAGCTCTTGCCCCACTCCTTAGATCCCTTAGATCCACTGCTACTCTCTTTCATATTCAGAAAATAACAGACTTCCCAGATGACACATTTTGGTATATTACCAAAAGTGGTCTAGCTGGGTCTTTAGATAAATAATTTCTTAATTTTCTGAGAAACTGCCAAATTGATTACCATAGTGGCTGTACAAGTTAGCACTGCCACAAGCAATGGGGACATATTTCCGTTGCTCCATATCCTCACCAGCATGACCTGTCACTTGTGTTATAGATCTTAGCCATTCTGACAGGGGTAAGATGGAATCTCAAAGTACTTTTGATTCTCATTTCCCTAATGACAAAGGATGTTGGACATTTTTTAAAGTGTTTCTTGCCCATTTGAGGTTCTTTGTTTTAAAATTTTTTATTGAGCTCTACATTTTTCTCTGCTCCCCTCCCTGCTTCTCTCCTCCCACTTCAACCCTCTCCCAAGGTACCAATGCTCCCAATTTACTCAGGAGATCTTGTCTTTTTCTACTTCCCATGCAAATTAAAATCTATGTAAGTCCCTCTTAGTGTCCTCATTGTTGTCTTAATGTCTTCCCTTTGTTTGTCACTCAAGCCTACTCGTTACTCTCTCCCATAAATTTGAGGTTCTAGAAGAGTTTTCATTTCTGAGCATCTAAATTTCACAACTTGGTCACCACAAAACATTTGAAATTCTATCTGCCTTATATTCCAAATCTGTGTTTGTGGCATTTTCTGTTCTATGAGATTTCTGAAATATACCTTTCAAAAATCTCAGCCATTCTTCTATTTAGGTCTTCACCAAAATGTAAACGACTTTCCCGTTTGATCAGCTATGTCAGTTTCTTAGTATAAATCATCCTCTTGGCTTACATTTTAGATAACTAAATCTTGCTGCTAAGCAATGATTACGAAGGAGAATGAGTCCTCCTTTATGTGACAAGTACGGTATTTCACAAACATCTGACCTTTTTTCTGACATAAGGTTATAGACTGAATCATAGTCGACAGCATAAATTGTTGTGCATTTGACCACAGAACTTATAACTGTGTGTTATTTAATATCTTAAAAATGAGCTACAACATTTAGAAAACTTTTTCCTAATTTAATTCTGTAAACAGACCACTTCAAATAAATTAGCATGTAACCATGAAACACAGGCCTATTTATTAATAGCTGAAATGAAAGGGGGGAAAGGTCCTTATTTTTAAGACATGTTTCCTACAAAGAAGAATGTACTTTATCTGTGTTATTTACTTATATTTAAAATTTGAAGTCACTCTTCTCTACCTTAATTTCTTCAGGTATAAATCTGAAGAACTATTATTTTTAACACAATTATTTGGTTGGTGAGTGTTTATGTGATAAATGCTAGTATGTATGTGTTCACAGGTATGTGGGATGTTATGTATGTGTTCACAGGTATGTGTGATGTTATGTATGTGTTTACAGGTGTGTGTGATGGTACGTATGTGCATGTCACTGTATAACTGTGAAGGACACAAGACAAGGCAATTTTTGGTACTGATTCTTGGACTCAGCTGTTAAACAGAGGTTTTCTGCAATTGTTCACCTCTGCATGTGTTAGTGTTATGCAGGCCTTCCTTGTTACCTGGCAGAATGAACATACACAGTAGCCTCTCCCTTTAAGAGACAAACTCTGTCCACTCCCATTCACTCTTCATGCCTGAGGCAAGCTCATCTTTGCCTCCTCCTCCTCCTCCTCCTCATCATCATCATCATCATCATCACCATCATCATCATCCTCTTCCTCCTCCTCATCCTCCTCGTCCTCCTCCTCTTTCTTCTCTCTTTCTCTCCCCACACTCTCGCTCCCCCTCTTTCTTTTTCTCTCCCTGCTCCTGCCATTTATCTGTCTCTCCCTGTCTCTTTTCTCTTCTATGTCCTCTTTCTCTGTTTTTCTGTCTGTCTCTGTATCTCTCCCTCCTCTTATATTCTCCCAATGCCCTCTTAATAAATAAATCTCCATACTATCAAACAATGCTTCACCACTCCTGTGACATACTAGATTATTATTCTTTTAAAAATGTGTATCTGTTGTCTCAGGGGCAAAGGAAATGTGTTCAGATTAGAAGACGTTTGTCCTCATTCATTCATCAAGTGGATATCTTTTGAAAATATAATATAATCAGACATTTCTACGTTCCATAAGCATGACTGTTCTAAAAAGGACCCTACAAAATGACGCAAATTATCTAGAGGATGGTGTACAAAGCTAATCCTGGCAGAAGAAACAAATGAATCTTGAGAATAAATGAGTTTTAACTGTGATGTGTGAGGCTTATCCTAAACACTTACCTGCTCAGTGAGATGGTAACTGTACTGTGGGCTTTTGAACTCAGGTACTCAGTTGTTACTAAAATTTCTATCCATGAAAGAAATAATGACATGATTTTCCCACCCTACACAATAATTCTGTTTGTTATAGAAATATTTAAAGAAGTTTCATAAAGTATACCAGGTCTTCTTTATTCTACTTTGCTCTGGATATTTCTGTGACAAGTATGCAGTCTAAAGACAGAGACTTCCATTTTCCATCATGATAAGAAAAGGAACAGGCTCCATTGTTGCTTTTTGTATACAGTCCAAGGGACAAACCATCTGCCCACAAGTCAGCAGAGGAAGGAGTGTTGTGCCAGGAAAGAGGCAATTTGTAAGGATTGATTGTTTCTGTATTCTGTTCAAAGGAATGGCATCAAAGCAATGTGAGTTTTATTAGTAAGCAACAAAAGTTTCTGTTAAAAGTATATTAACAAGCAAAATAAGAAGAAAAAGCCAACACCTAACAATTAGAACCATGTGTGACAAAAGAGGTAAATAAGAGATAAAAAAAAGTCCTGGTTTAAGTAAACTACTAAGAATAAATGAAACCCTTAAGAAGCAATGTTATACAGCAGAACTGAAGTATAAGAAGGTCAACATTATTAACTACGTGACGTTTTTATATCAATGTCATCAGCAGCTATAGAGCTACACTATGTGGTGTTTTCTTGAGACTGAAACATATATATATATATATATATATATATATATATATAAACAGTTTGTGTGACAGAAACAAAAAGAGAGAAAAATAAAAATGTTATAATGAAGTAGCATCTCTCTATCTCACTGGATTTGTTACTGTGGTTCTGGGATGGATTCTGATAAAAAGAAGATGCATTACATACCCTAGAGCAGCTTCAAAAAATAATCTAGATCATAGAAAAAAGGAAAAACCTTCTATTTCCAAATGTTATAGGATTTATAAGACATTCTAAGCCATTCATTGAATAATATTATGACTAATTTGGCAACATATGAGTACCAAACCCATTTTAAATAAATTGCATTTTATGAATTATCAATGAAAAATTAGTTAACAAGGTTTCAATAATATCAAAAAACTAAAATGCTTAGAAGTGCATTTCATAAAATCTATGCATTATCAATATATTCAAATTTTAAATATTATGGAGTTAATAAAATTATATAAACTTGGAGATAATGGAAAAACTTTCTGTACTCATGGAACAAGAAAGTTGACACTTTAGGGAAAAAAAATACTATGCACAGTATATGCAGATTTAACAGAAGCCTCATCAAAATCACACCCTGTCTGTTATTTTGAAAAAATTCATAAATCTGTCTTAAGTCATATGGAACTTCTAAGTCGATAGGCTAATATTTTGAAGACTAAAACACTGGAGAATTCACACTTCCTCTTGCCAAATGCAATGAAGACCTGGCATGTATTCTGGCATAAGAATAAAGACCAAGTAATAAAATTTTGAGACTAGAAAACACTATATATATGTGTGTGTGTGTGTGTGTGTGTGTGTGTGTGTGTATTTAATATAAATATCTAGTTATAACTTTAGAAGGATGCAAGTTTAACCCAATGAGAGAAAGAATAGTTCTTTAATAACTTGTGTAGGGCAAACAGATGGATGTACTTCAAGAGTCATACCATTCAGGAAAATCCTATTTGTCATAGTTGGAAATGTGTGAGCAAAATTGTTTTCAATTCTTGCAAATCAATGTGAATCTCTGTCATATAAGATTCAGTAATTTTTACAGACATACATCAAAAGCATGAACAACCTAAAATCAATGTAATGTGATTGATCAAAATTGAAAATTTTTGCAAGCAATAACATAAGAATAAATAAATAACCACTTAATGTTCTTCTATAAACCAATAAGTACAAAGACATAGATTCCAGTTATACAATATCTATAATTAATCAGATATTTACTTACTAATCTTTATCCATTTTATGAAAAAAAGATGTCAAATGTAATCATTCATAAGTAAAATATAATAATATCCCTAAAATGCTCTTTTACATGCTCTGTTATTTATAATGAATATTATACCGTGTAAAGAGAGATGACGCATATGAAATTTTGGCTTTAATGTGCTTTTAGTAGAAGAGTGGAATGTCACTGTAACTTTGGAAGATTTTGAAAGTTCCTGAAATAATTAGAGGATTTGTGATTCATAGAATTCATGTCCTAAACATACAATCTTATGACACTATAAGTATTTGCACAATCAATTTTCCAAGTTGTCTTAACCATAGTAGTGTTCATGAACCCCAGAATTTGAAACTATGGACTAATACTAATCCATTGAATAATATCACAATATGCACACATGACAACATATTCTTAACACAATATACAAATATTGTAATAATGGATATTACGCTATACTCAAACTTTACTACATGGTCAATGAGAGAAGTACATTTGGAAAGTCACATACTGTATGATTTAATTTACATAAAATGATGATAATTGGCAGATAGAGGTGGGAATACATTAGTAACTGTTATGATTGGGGCAGTTGGAAGGAAAGGGAAGTGACTGCTGATTAGTTTGTGTTATCATTTTCTGAAATGATTAAATGTTCTAAAATTGATTGTGGGGATAGCTGAAGTATAAAAATTACATTGTAGCATACCTAGGAAGGGGGAAATAGCATGGAGAGAAACAAATATACAAGTTCTCATGTACAATCAAAATGTCAGCCTGCTATTACAGGCTCATTTTCACTGCGATGAAATTCCGAAATACTCTATCTATAAAAATATAGCACACAAATGTCCTAATGTCAACTTGTTGGAACAAAGGGATGAAGAATTGTTTTAAGGATCAAGAAAGTGCATTGTTGCTGCCAGAGGCCAAGTCTCTGTCTGTGGTCCTGCTGCAGCTGGTCTCTGTGTCGATGGCTGTAGCGCATGTCACCTCAGGAGGTCATAGAAATCATGGATGATGAAATCAAAGGCCATACTGAGCTTGGACTCTTCCTTACTGGCCCTGGGATAGCTGACCTGCCCCCTCACTGGACACTGCAGCAAGGGAGCTGGCCCTGACCTTCTTTGGAGAGTACCCCTATCCCCCAACTCAGGAGAGATGGTCCCATTGCCCGACTCCTCACCATTGTAAGTGAGAACTGAACTTTGAGAACACAGTGAACACAGTGACCTTGACTGACCTGCTCAGTTACCACCCAGGTCCATAGCCGGGTCTGGGGTTGTCCCACACTAGCATCTACACCACCTAGGACGTGCTATAACTCATAAAAGGACTAGTCCTTGCAACAATGCCTGCAGCATCTCCATGACGTGGAACAGAAAAATAATTTAAGACAAAAAGTAAAAAAGGAAGAATGTTATTTTAAATGATGCAATACAAAACTAAAATGACAAACATTCCTTTCTAAAACAATGTAAAGTTCAGAGATGTAAAATAGACTCCAAAGAGACATAAAATAATATCAACATAAATTTAAAAACAAAAAAATACTGAAATAAAGTCAGTATATTCTTTGCTCTCTTAAAGAATTTAAGTTCTTGGCTAGACAGGAACCCAAGGTACTTGACTTTGCCTTATTTAAGAATGACTCTATCTACAGTTTTCTGTGTCTTTTCCCATTGATATTATTGAATATTTTGCAAAAAACAACATGAGAGAAATAGACTTTATTTTATTTCATATTCCATCTTATACTCTATTATAATAAGGAATTCAAGGCAATAGACGTTGCCTTGAATTTTTGTTGTTTGAACAGTTGGCCATATTTTTTTTTTTTTTTTGGTTTTTCGAGACAGGGTTTCCCTGTAGTTTCTAGAGCCTGTCCTGGAACTAGCTCTTGTAGACCAGGCTGGCCTCGAACTCAGAGATCCGCCTGCCTCTGCCTCCTGAGTGCTGGCAGTTGGCCATATTTTAAAAATACTAAGAATAAGAGAATAATTGATTCGCTAATATTGTCCTTAAGTTAGTATTATACATTTAATACAGTCCAGGATCCCTTTTCTGAAGTATGGTTCCAACCACAGTGGGTCTGTCTCTTCACTGTAATGAAAATAATCGGTAATATTGCCCCCAACACAAACATCCCCAGGTAATTCGAACTTCTGCCAAGGTGACTCTTAAAAGGACCAATACTGGGGTGGGGGGGAATCTAGTAGCAGTAGGATCAATGCATTGATTAAAAGAAAGAAGCAGGTAGGAAGCACAGAAAGGGCTAACAGTGATAGAACAAGATAATTTATTTTAACAGGCTATAAACAGAAGATGGGGAGTCATGACAGCCAATATTAACCTGTGTTCCTTTAAGATACTTTCTAGAAACATGGAATAGACACAGCATGACTGGCCCATTGCTTTTATGCAATGGTTTTCAGTCAGTCAGGGCCATATATAAGTCACTGGTTTTTTTTTTTTTTTTTTTTTTTTTGCGACCTGGGCCCGTTCACCCTTCCTTAGGCAACCTGGTGGTCCCTTGCTCCCTGGAGGTCACCATTTGATGCCAAACTTAGTGCTGACACCAGACGGCATAGCACTACAGCCCAGATCTCCGGGACTCAAGCGATCCTCCTGTCTCAGCCTCCCGAATAGCTGGGACTTCCATTGTTTGCTGATTTGTTCTGTTTTTTTTTAAAATTATTATCCTAAGGCTAAAACATTGTTTATGTAGAAAAATATATTTAAATATTTCTGTATAATATTAATTTTACAAGTCAGATACTTATGTTACCTAAAATGAATACATAAGGTTATGTTGATGTGAACAGTTAGGTTTGAAAATTTTAAAAATATCATGTTGTATTAGACTAGATTTTATGGAATCATTTCAGTATTACTTTGCTGTCTTCAGGGTCTTAAACAAATCCTATTTCATAAAATTAAGGAAGCAGGCTATTGTAGGAAATATTATGGGAAATTGTTTTACCTATGTGCACAATTTCACAAAGAAAATGCTTTATATTAGACTTGTCTGAATCATGTTCAAATACATACATTTATAACAAGCATCATTTTCGTAGCTGAATCATTTGGTTTCTTATAGATATGTTTTTATAGTTATATAACTTTAGATAAGCAAATATAACAAAGGTTTTATGTTTGCAATTTATCATTTCAAAGTTTTATATACTTAATCTTGCAACATTCATTCTAAATTGGTTTTGAAATTCTTATTCTTTACGTTAAGATCACAATGATACTCTATTCCTTCCAATGAATTTTTGTGGCATGTTTGTCAAAAATTAAGCAGGTGTCTCCACATGAGTTCATATTTGAAACCTCTAGTCTATTCCACTGATATATGTGTTCTGTTTTGTCCCAGTATCACGCTGTTTTTAGTACTTTAACTCTGTAACATGAATTTTAAACCAGGTACGGTGATACCTGCAGTAATAATCCACATTATTTCGGATAGTATTTTTACATTAAAAAAATTTGCTAACCTTATATTTACATACACTGACCTTCCTTACCTACTGAATTTAAATGTCATAACTATAGAGGGGACCTGTCATTAAATTTAATTAATCCCCAAAATACTCCCAGAATACTACTGTGCTGGTTAGTTTCTTGTAAAATTGAAACAAACTGCGTCATTTGGGCTGAGGAAAAGTCAACTGAGAAAATTCCTACATAAAGCCCACCATAAGTCAGTGTGTTTTTCTTGAACGATGATTGATATGAGTGGCATACATCACTGGAAATGGTAGTGCCCCCAGCGGTAGGCAGTCATGAATTTTACTAAAAGGGAAGCACTCTTTTTACATGATTCTACTTCAGTCCTGCTTCTAGGTCCTGCCCTACTTGAGTCTCTATTCTTACTTCCTCAATCATGAACAATTATCACAACATAGCTTAAATAAGCCCTTTCCCCACAAAGTTGCTTTTGGTTATGTGAGTGTGTTTGGTGGGGGTGACGTGTTTAATCACAGTAATAGAAATAGACTAGGGTGTCTGCTATCTCTTTTCTTCATACCATTAGACCATTTGACGTTATCATCTGTAAATTTTAATTTTTGTTTGGATTTCTCCTCTATTGTATTTCAAGATTAATTATGGTTTTTAAATCTGTTGTGATTTGTACCTAGAAAAGTTTGGTCACAGTGGAGCCAGATTCCATTTATTTATCAAATAAACAAACAGCTAAAATAATTTTCCCATGGGCAAAACATTAGGCCCAAATCATAAGAACCTTGTTTTAAGGTTTGGATTCTCTCACTATGTTGGTTGCTACATGGAAAATTTTAATAAAGGATTTTCGTATTTCTATGATTTATGTCTAATGTCTTCTTTGCTTTTATGAATTACCTTATAATCTTTAGAGTAACATTGATAAACAGTGTGAACATTTTATTTAATAATAGTCACTGACAACGTTGATATTATCTTTTAACTTTTCAAAATTTTATCATTTACAAAGATAATAAATAAAACTAGCAATGTGTGAAGTTGGATTTGTTTTGGTAACTATTACTTCCTCTTGAATAATTTTTCAGTCACAAATTGATCAGATGTGATCAAATTCTGGTTTTTTAAGAGACCTAAATCTTACCACAAAAGACAGATTTCAGAGAATGGCAAAAGGAGATTAATGGCCTATTGTCTTCCATGCTGACTGGCCTCAACTTGCTATATGTTGCTGGAGGGACCTATCTGTCTTGCTGATTATTGCAAATTAAATCTGAACAGTACAAGAGCACTTGTAAACCACTGCACGCAATTCTTTTGATTATAAATAAATAAATAAGAATGCACGAAGAAAAGTGAGTAAAACATAGGTAATTTGTTTAGCTGGTGGTGCAGGCTGTTCTCCGATCAAATTTTGTTTCCCAGAGGAAGGCATCAGTTTTAAATTACACAGCGAGAAGGCAAGAGAAAGGAGGCAAACAATCAAACCCTTCCCAGGAGGGGAGAGAAGAAGGCTACAGCGCCAGAGTTCCCATTTAATAAATAAACACCTTCATTTCTGTAAGTTAATTTCACCCCAGGAAATAAGTTTAGTTTTAATTATATTGCCTTATGTCATGTTTTATAAAAGGTACATGAGGTTCATTGACTTTCTCTTATTATTGCTTTGGCTCTTTCTAAAAATATTGCATGTAGATTAAGTCTCTGAGGGAACGTAGCGTGATCTACAATTATTTGAAATGCAATATTTTCATCTTTCGTCATGTTAGTAGCAATTAGATAGATGAAAACAGCATGTTGAATTTAATTTTCATTAAAAACTGGGTTGACTTTTTGAGTTGTGTAGGAAAGACTGAACACTCCGTGCTGTTTGCATTGCTACCGCGGATACAATAACAGGAGTTATTCTTTGTCAAATTTAAGATAAGGTACAAGTACTAATTTAGAGTTCATTTTCTTAATATTCTTCAGAATTATGTAGAGATTTCATTGAAGTCTAGCATTACCAGGATGTGAATATGTCTGCATTTTTACAGTTAGAGTGTTCTTAACCAATTATCTGTAATAATGATCAGAGGATAAACCAAGAAATTAAAAAACAGTTAATTAGAGATACCAAGTGATAGCTTCAGAATAACTGGAATGGTTGTTTTAAAACTGAATCTGGGCCAGTGATGGCTATTTGTGTTCCGACAGTTTATAGAGAGAAGGGAGAAGATCTTCCTCTCCTTTCTTAGAAGGAAAGGTTGTAATATGTAATTTGTTGGTTTGTTTATTCATTTCAGTTATTCTCCTGTGAGGTACAGTATTCTTTAATGTGTGCATGAGCCATCTGGTGGTAATGGAGGCATTCTATAAGTATAGGGGTTGGAGATAGCAAAATGACACAGTTTGGTTAATGATTAAGTTTGCCAGGCTCCACAATCTGATGAGATGAATTACAAATGTGTAACCCAATCCTATGGGCTTTGCCATGAGTTCTGGGCACCTGAACACTTTCCTCATGCTTAATGTGTACATAACAAGTACTTTCACAGTCCAGCAATCTCCACACCCACTGATAAGACCTTTGCCATTTAGTCTAGTGATACATTTTATCCAATGGTTTGACTCAATTATGTTGAATGATCTTTGCATCCATAGATGAATCCAGCCTTGTTACAATGCCACATATACTAAATAGATATTTATAGGCACTCACGGGAAATTATATTGTCCTACTGAAGGGTAATGTAAATAAAGAATATAGATAGATAGATAATCAAGGACAGTATATCCTAGGAGAAAGAGTAAGAAGAAACTACACATAGATTTCTTAGTCACTTAGGCAATAGATTGATGCTTCATCTTTTCACAGTCAGTAGACAAAACTGTATTTTTTACACACGTCAACAACAGAAAATATACATTATTCAAACCTCCCTCCATTGACTATAGATAAGTTAAAAGAGTGCTACAGAAGATTCCTTATGATATACCAGACTCTACTGAGCAAAGAAATATTTAGAAGCTCACACACTTTTTTTTTAAAGGTGGGCAGGGTTTGGGTTATTCTATCTCCTAATATCCTTATAGAAAAATCAAATCTGCCCGAGACTCTCAGTTTGTCAATTTTCTTTAAGATGACTAGTGCTATGTCTAGTGATTTGAAATTTTGCATTTTTAGTGGATGACACACTCTTCATAATATAGTTAAAATGTATTCTGAATATAACTTATCAGTCCAATCATTGATAGTCAAATAATGTATTTCCTAACAGCAAAAGAGATTTTACATCTTGTATAAAACTGACTTCTGAATTAATCATTTAGAAAATTAATAAAATACTCAGTAATTTTATGGCTTTGTTATCTATTCAGATTTATGAATTTCCTCAAATTTATGGCACAAATTCTAATGATTGTTAATAACATTTAAATAAAATTTTATTCAATACTTATTATCAAAGAAATATATAAATTGTTGGTTCTATTTCAAAAATGATTTAAGAAAAATTTTTTTCTATGTGTAAGTGAGCTAAATTCAGATTTATAGATTACATAATATAGGGAATCATAAACATAAGTTATATTTCTATTTCATATTAAAATTAATATAAATATACAAGGAAATCTTTTAAGTTTAAGATCATAAAAATATTTTAAAGCTGATGCATAATATTTTAAAAAATAGTTGACTTTTCATTTTCAACAAATGCTGCTGGTATAACTGGTTGCTGGCATGTAGAAGAATGCAAATAGGTCCATATCTTTCATGCTGCACAAAACTCAAGTACAAGTGAATCATAGACCTCGAGGTAAATCTGGTTACACTGAACATGATAGAAGAGAAAGTGGGAAATGTCCTTGAAAGCATTGGTACAGGAGACAACTTCCTGAAGAGAATACAAAGATTGGCAAGTAATAAATGGGACCTCATAAAACTGAAACATTTCTGTAAGGCTAAGGATACTTTCTAAAGGGCAAAATGGCAACCTACAGAATGAGACAAGATCTTCACCAACCCCACATCTGACAACTGGCTGTTCTCCAAAATATATAAGGAACTCAAGAAACTAGACATCAAAATAAACAAACAATACAACGAAAAATGGGTTACAAAACTAAACAGAGAAATCTGAACAGAAGACTCTGAGATGCATGAGAAACATTTAAAGAAATGTCTGACATCCTTGGCTAAGGATGGGAATGCAAATGCAAATGACTCTGAGATTCCATCTTACACCTGTCAGAATTAATTCCATCTTATACAAAAACACAGATGACATTTTAAGTTGGAAAGGATCAGGGCCAAGGACAATATTCCTCCATTGTCTGTAGGAGTGTTAACTTCTACAGCCACTTTGGAAATTAATCTGGCAGTTTTTCAGAAATGTGACGATCAACTTACCTTAGGATACAGCAATAACACTCTTGGACATATACCTAAAGGTTGCTCAATTATACCAAAAGGACCCTTGCTCAACTATGGTCATAGCAGCTTTATTCACAATAGCAAGAACCTGGAAACAACCTGGATGTCCCACAACAAAAATATGGATAAAGACCATGTGGCATATTTTCACAATGGAGTATTACTCAGCTCTTAAAAACAATCACATCAGGAAATTTTAAGTGAAATGGACGGAACAAGAAAAATCATACTGAGTAAGGTATCCAAGAAAGACAAGACTTAGAAAGACAAACATGGTATGTACTCACTCATATGTGAATATCATCTGTAGGAGGAGGATGGCTGCTTGTTCTTTCTGGCCTCCTGGCTAGAAATAATGACACAGAAACTGTATTATTTAAAACACCGCTTGGCCCATTAGCTCTAACTTCTTATTGGCTAACTCTTACATCATAGTTTAACCCATTTCTAGTAATCTGTCTATTGCCAAAAGGCTGTGTCTTACCGGGTAAAATTTTAGTGTCTCATCTCCGGTGTCTCCATGGCTTCTCTCTGACTCTGCCCTACTTCCTCCCAGCTAAAGCCTAACTTCCCCTGCTTGCCCAAATTCTGCCCTATTGACAGGCCAAGGCAGTTTCTTTACTCATTAATGGTAATCACAGCACACAGAGGGGAGGGAAATCCCAGATCAAATATCAACTGTAAAATTAAAGAAAACCATGCTACAATCCACAGATCCAGAGATCTAGGTTACAAGGAGGGTCCAAGATGGGACGAGTGGATCTTCCTGGGAAGGGGAAAAAGCAGAGATTTTTTTCTGGGTAGATTAGGGGCAGGTGGGAATAATAATTTTAGGCATCTGGTTGGGACTGGGTGGTTGGGTAGAATACTGAAAAAAAAGTGATTGGAAATAGGATGCTTGCGGGGGTGGGTAATTGGGTCAAAACCTGGTGCAAGGGAAATTTCCAAGGATGACCTCTGCTACCAATCGTGGATACATAGCCTAAATTGTCAATCTCCTTTTATAAAATTGGTGATTATTCCAGTTGTCATCAGGGAGCCTTCATCCATTAACTGATGGATCAAGAGACTCACAGTCAAACATTAGGCTGAGCTCAGGGAATCCTGCTGAAGAGAGGGAGAAAGGATTCTTGGAGCCTGAGGGGTCAAACACACCACAACAAAATCAATAGGAACAACTAACCTGGCTCATAGGAACTGAACCAACAACCAGGGAGCCTGCACTGGACCAACCTAAGCCCTCTACATATGTGTGACAGGTGTCAAGCTTGGCCTATTTATGGGACTCCTAACAATGGAAGAAGGAGCTCTCCCTAAAGTTTCTGCTTGTTCTTCTGAACTTATTCTCCATATTGAATTGTCTTGCTCAGCCTAACTATAAGGGGAGGTGCTTAGTCCTATTGCACTTGATAAGCTGTGCTTTGTTGATATTCATGAAAAAAGTGCTTAACAGAAACAGAGAAGGAGTAGATGGTGGGAGGATGCAGGATCATGGCAGAAGAGGAAGGAGGGAACACTGCAGTCAGGATGTAAAATAAATAAATGAATTAATGAATGACTTTTTGTGATGGTATTATACTGCTTTTCATATTGTTTTCATTACCATAGCTGTTATACCTCCTGAAATATGGAATGATAATTACACCAACATTGTTCTCTTTGGATTGGGTTGTAACTTTATTTGATTTACTTACCCTTTTACCTACAGAGAGGTATAGCCCTCATCCTCATCAAAAAAGTTCTTTTTTTTGTAAGAGAAAGTGCAATATAGCATTCCAGAACTGGTCAAAATACTGAGAAGCACAGATGTGGGGTGCTCAGCCCCTGGGGATACATCCACAAAAACTCATGTAGCTACGGCTCAGGAAAAATCATGGAAGAGGAGAAGAAGGATTTCAAGAGTTAGAAGACCATGAAATCACCTGTCAGAATTTTGTCTCCTAGACAGACAGGGAATCTTCACCCTTGCTACCACAATAATATGCCTAAAACAAACCTTGAGAAAAGACAATACCAACAGACATATTAACATGGAAGCAATAAATCTCATGGAGGTCACCATAGCTAAAGTAGTACAGACAGCTAAGAAATGTTGAGAACAAGGCAATTAATCCTCAACAAGTGTGGATGCCTGGCATCTTCAGCACCAGGTCAGTCCTGAAGACATACACACGCAAATAATACTAAATGAGCTTTCCAATTTACATTTATGATTTTATGTGTGTGTGTGTATGTGTCAATAATAATTAAAGAAAAAGATGAATTTTAAAGAAAAAATAGGGGGCCTTTTTGTTTTTATTGGAAGGGTTTGGTGAATGGAGAAATTATATATTAATTTAAATGGCTAAAAATAAAAAAATATTTGGCATTAATCAAAAATGAAAATTTTTGAACTTTTCAAAAGATAATATCAATAGGACAAAAACCATGACCCTTAAAGAGAAAATATCAATGTATCATGTATCCAATAAAATAATTATTTTAACAGCATAGGGAATATCTCAAAAGTAAATAATACACAAATTCCAAAATCAAATGAAACATAAGTGTTTGAAACAAAAGTCTCTGCAAAAAAGGAATGGGAATGTCAGAATAACATAAAATATCAGTACAGACTAAAAAGCTGCAAATATATGTACCAACAGCCTCATTGGAGTGAAAGACCTTAGTGACAATATACTATGCATTGCTGAAACTCTGAGTATACTTCACTAATTAATTGCTCACCAAGACTTTCCATGAGTGGTTCCACAGACTTCTTCTATGACCCATTCATTCCTTTGTGCTAAATATTTGTTTATGATAGAGAAAAACAGATTTCCAAATATAAAATGTCACAGAAAATAATGTACATGATAGTTCATATTATAATTCCACAATAAAATAACATAAATTACTTTAGCTCTGAAAAGTGAATGTGTACAGAAACTGTGCTAAATACACATGATACAAATTCTACTTAACATAAAATACAAACTAGTAAAAGGTTAAGAACATGGATATATCCTAAAGTTGCCACACAGAATTAGTGATACTAGCCCTGAAATGAACCTGTCTATAGTTTAATAATCTTAAAAATATGTTTACTGTAAGTTAATCTGTAGTTACAAAAATCAATGCAGAGGCAGATATGACTGTGGAGGTTGTCAGTGTTTCCAAAGATGAACCACTTAATGATCAGGTCTAATGGACAGGCTCACCACATTGATTATCAGGAAGCATTTGTGGGTTTAAACCTATGCAACATTCTGTGAATTTTCTTAGGATAATTCATTTAAACAGAGGATCAAGAAAATGAAGTGAAATACTAATATATACCCTTACATAAAGAAAGCGTAACTCTTGAAGCATAATAATGCTTTGGAATTTAATCTTTTGAGGAAGGAATTTTCAGAGAGTGAGTGTACAGGAAAGCTGGGCACTTAATACTGTTCTGTGTATATAGATATGTACATGGAGCTAGAGATTTAATCAAATGTCTCATACAACATCAGTAAATTTAATAGAGCCACATTACTGATGAATTATTCCTCTTATTTTTATTGACACTGTATTCATTTTTATCTTGAATTATTAGTCTTGTAAAAATGATTAAGTCGTTTTATTATAATTATCCTATTAAAAGGAATAAATATTTTAAGACTGTTTTGTATTTAATGATCCTGGATTCATCCTTGCTGTCACAAATGGCATGATTTTCTCCTTTTTAAAAAGTTGGTAACATTCAACGGCACACATTATTTGTATTTTTATCTAGTGATGGATTCAGCATTTTTTCCTCCTCGTGCCCCTCTTGTAAATAATTTTGCTATGAACAAGAGGTATGTATGTTGTACTGGGATTGGAATGCTGTTTTCATTTATTTTAAATATCTACTCAGAGGAAGGATATTTGAGGGCATTGCATTTAGATAGTGGGATGCAGTGTCAAAGCTGATAATAATGGAGGGCACAATGTTGGAAACATGGCAAATCTTGCTGGTGGAAAAAAATAAAAACAGACAAATCTGTATGAGAACATGTTCCTTTGCAGAAAGGGAACATGACACCATGGCTTTTGCCAATACTGACTCCCAGCGCCCTAGAATGAATAAAGATAACCCCATATAAGAAGCAATGAGTATAAAGAGGTGCTTTCATGAAAGATGCTTTTTTCCCCTTTCTCTAAGAACATCCCAACCAAAGCTACTCTAAAACTCACAGCCTGAAGGTATGTTAATAGCTCTCCTAATTGTAAGTATTCAGGCTATGGAGAGGAGACCACCTCACCTACTCTGTCATGTCTATTATTTAGTGTTATAATTAATATTCACATCTATTCAGGAAGGAAGGACAAGTTTTCATAACTCATCGAGAGGATAACTCGAGATAAGGAAAGGAAAATGAAATAAGGAATGGTGATGAAAAGAAGAGGAGCAGAGTTGGGAAGGAGGGATGATAAAGGCAGGTTTTGGTGCCTGGTTGTTCTTGGACATGGGAATACTTTCTGAGGCTCCAAGTTACTAATTTCTGTATATTACCATCCCTAACATTGGCAATTGCTTCAGGGGACTTGATTCCTTCAGTAGAGTATAATAGAAAAATTAATATTAAAAACTCATTTGTGGACACTGAAATTTGTTTTTAAGATGTATTAATTATTCAGCTTTTCATCTAATTGAGTGGCACAATAGTGTATATACTAACTAATGAATCAACACATATCTAGAAATACCTGTATTTAATTTCACATTTTGAAAACATTCTGAAAATACGAATTAATATTGATATATAAATTATGAAAAAAAGTTAAATTAAGAATTTTTAAAATCTGAAAGCATATCTGTACCTCTCTACCTTTGTAAGCAGGGTCTTGGGTAATATCTGCATCTAGAATTTTGGGTAGTTTTGAATGCCTGACCGTTGTGTCATGAAGTAATTTCTTCTGAGGTAAAGAAATTCATTTGAACTTTCAAGGATACTTTGGTAAGCCAGGTGTTCTAAGGAGTGATGAAGCATTTCTTTGTATAGGGAGGTTCCATTATACTCAGGAAGTAAACAACTCAGTGACTTCAGGAAGCTCCTGAAATTGACCAGATGCACTGTACTTTTCATTCTTTAATCCCAGCACTCAGCATGCAGAGGGAGCTGGATCCCTGTGAGTTCAAGGCCAGCTTGGTCTACAAAAGCTAGTTCGAGGACAGCTAGGACTGTAACAGGGAAACCTTGTCTTGAAAAAACAAAAACAAACAAACAAACAAAAAACCAAAGTAACATTAAGTCATTTGTGCCATAGCAGATTGCAGGCTATGGACAAATCTGAGAAGAATGTCACATTTTCAAAAGGCAATTGCAATTCCTCTTTACTGAGATTTTTTTTCCTGTTGGGATTAAGGTGTGTACGAGGGTGTTCAGGTGTGTATGTGTGTGTGTTTCATTTATTTGGTTCTATCTAAACTAAAAATAGTTAACTCCTACTTCTTTGTGTCCCAACAAAAGACATCACTTTCTACGTGTGGAAGTTCTGCTCATAGTGCCCCTTAGATTCCAGTCCTTCCAGTCCTCTATGCAACTATTGTTGTCTTGATAGTCCGTAAATCTATCCAGTCTTCTCTGTGCACTCTCTGTCTGAAGACTCCAGAAATAAACTTCCAGGTGACTCCTTAGCTATGTATTGTCAGTTTCTCCTGCACCCTCCTATAATGCCCGGGTGCACTATGGTAAAGGGATGGTTTTGGTTTTTTGCTTTTCTGAAAACGAGATCCATTCTATTATGTTAATTGTTGCCTGAAGTAAAAATAAGCTTGCTGCACAATGGCTCTTTCCTGTTTATTGAGCTTCTGCCACACTTCAGACTCACCTTTAAGTGCTGCTTTTGATAAATGGCTAAACAGAAAGATATGTGGTCCTTGGAAGAATTAGGGTGGAGGCCATGAACAAAGACTGTTGATGTCTCTTCTTATGCTGTCCAATATGGAGAGAAGATTCTAGAAATCCTGCAGGGAACTCTGTTTGTGCTTTCTCATCTCATTCTTCTCTGGGGCTTATTTTGCATTCTATACCAAGAGTCATTTCCTGAAAAGATGCAAGGTAGTAACTTTAAGATTGTAACTTCCCAATGTAGAAAAGATAATGTGGTTTCAAACGAGGGACATCGTGTTTGTTTTGAAATGTTTTATTATTTGTTCATTTGTTTTGTTTATTTAGTTATTTGATGTAATTTCATGTATAAGGACTTGAGCAAAGACATAAATAAGTAAGTAGCTGACTATGCCACTTGAACACAATCTGTTTCTTCAAATAGTTGGAAGTCATTGTGGCTTAAGTCATAATCAGACACTAATCCAGGGTTAGTGGACAGAGCACAGAGAAGACAGGATTAGTGGAAGCAGGGATCTCAGCAGACAAGAACATAAGTTTTCTGGCTTTCTCCATCCTCAATCACAGGGGAGGCCAACATCCAGCTGCTCGCAGATTGCATTCTCTATTTCCTCCTGCATGTTCCACTTTATGCAAAGAAGTGGTTCTCAGAGAACGACCAGCTTAAAAGGAGACAAACAGAAAGTCAGAGACCCCATTGCTCTGCACCCAGCTGTGAAACTGATGGATGTTTTCAAGGCTCTCGCAAAGTAGCTGCGGTTGCCAGTTCAAAACAAAAGAGGGAGAAGGCCAGGACTTAGGAGGCAAAATCACTTTCCCACAGCAAATGGGCTAAGGAGTATGTTAGGGGAGAGTAATGCAATAAATACAGTAGATCGGTGAAGGAAAGACAGCCCAGGAGAGCTTGCAAGGGAGCATCAACCAGCCCCGAAAAAAACTGCTGGGCCCTCTTCATCTTGCAGCCCAGAGAATTTCTTATCCCAGAGGACCTGTTTCCCTCCCTGCTGCCAGCGAGCAATCTCCACTGCTATTGCCTAATGCTTAGAAGGCACAAAGAGGCCTCCACTTGACCCCAGGTTTCAGCCCAAAGCCGGAGGCTGGTGAAGAAAGTGGGCATTACAATGAAACAATCAGAGAAATGTAGTAAAAGCCAGGATTTATAAGAAATGAGACACCAGGTAAGACAAAACTTGTTGACTGAAGTATAAAACATAAGACATATACTGGTTCTAAGATATTTAGAGATATGAGGAATATTTTTTAATTAAGACATTTGATTTTATAGTTGATTCATTGGTTTGCTTCACCTGTTTAACATTGAATTTTAAATAGGTGCATAATGTCCTATTGTGAGAATCCAAAGCAGTGGAAGACAGAGACAGAGACAGAGACAGAGAAAGACAGACAGACAGACAGATTATGGAAGAGAGAGAGAGAGCTTTCTGGTCCTAGTTCTGCACTACAAAGTCCAGCTTTATTTAAATACGTGCACATAAAAATTATAGAAGTTCTGGCATTTTTAACGAATTGGATTTCTGGGTAATTGGAACAAAGCAGAACATAAAGCATTAATCTTTCAAGAAGATTACAGTTTCAAATGGATGCATGGGGGTTTAAGAGATGACTCATTCCATAAGGCACATATAACACAGGTTGAGCTCTTGAATCTGACAGTCTGTTAACCCTGTAGAAAGTCAAGTATTGTGATCCCATTGCTGTATCCCCAGGGCTCGTTAACTGAATATATAAGGCACAGGTCCTAGTGAGAGACCTTGTGTCAAGAAACAAGATGAATAGCTCCAGAGGAGTGATGCCCATGATGACCTCTGGTTTGCACACATATGCAAACACATGTGCAGACATATGTAGGCATGCATATACTTTAATACACTAATTTATACACAAACATACAAATATAAATATTAATTTCATACATATTTAGAGCTTCATATTATATGGATATATGCATGTGCTAGAATATGTATGTATGTCAATGTGTTCATAAACAAGCTACATTTGTAAACGGCGAATGCCTCAGGAAAATGCTTCTGGCTTTTGTGGAAACTGTAGGTGGATTTTAAGTCTGTATTGCCAAAGGCACTGTGCACTTAGGACAAAGAGCCCAAAGCCTTTCAGCTGGATCTGATTGGTTTGGGTAGAGGTTATGTTGCACTTAAGAATAATTAGGGTAGAAGAAGGAGAAGAATTACAACTCAAAGGCCCAGAAAATATAATAAACAAAATTATAGAAGAAAATTTCCCCAACCTAAAGAAGGATTTTCCTATGAAGCTACAAGAAGCCTACAGAACACCAAATAAACTGGATCAAAAGAAAGCATCCCCATGCCATATAATAAAACACAAAACATACAGAATAAAGAACACATATTAAGAGCTGCAAAGGAAAAAGGTCAAGTAACATACAAAGGGAAACCTATCAGAATTACACCTGACTTCTCACTGGAAGCCATGAAAGCCAGAAGGTCTTGAATAGATGTGCTACAGACACTAAGGGAACATGGATGCACGCCCAGACTACTATACCCGGCAAAGCTAGCATTCACCATCAATGGAGAAAACAAGATATTCTAGATTTAAACAATACGTAGCCATAAATCCAGCCTTGCAGAAAGTAATACAAGGAAAATCACAAACCAAGGAGTCTAACAATGCCCACAATAACTCAGACATCTAGTGACCCTTCACCAGCACAACTAGAAGAAGGGAAAAACACAAACTCTACTACAAAAAAAATGACCGGAGTTAACAACCACTGGTCATTAATATCACTTAATGTCGATGGACTCAGTTCACCTATAAAAAGGTACAGGCTAAGAGATTAGATACGAAAACAGGATCCAACATTCTGCTGTTTACAAGAAACACACGTCAACCACAAAGACAGAGAGCTACTCAGAGTAAAGGGTTGGGAAAAGGTTTATCAAGCAAATGGACCTAAGAAACAAGCTGGTGTGGACATACTAATTTCTAACAAAGTTGACTTCAAACTAAAACAAATCAGAAGAGATGGAAAGGGACACTTTATACTCATAACAGGAAAAATCCTTCAGAATGAAGTATCTGAATGAAGAATCCTGAATATCTATGCCCCTAATATAAAAGCACCCACTTATGTAAAACAAACACTTCTAGAACTCAAGGCAGCCATCAAACCACACACACTAATAGTAGGAGACTTCAACACACCTCTCTCACCAATGGACAGGTCAATCAGACAGAAACCTAACAGAGAATTGAAAGACTTAATGGAGGTAATGAACCAAATGGACTTAACAGACATCTATAGAACATTCCACCCAAATAGGAAAGAATATACCTTCTTCTCTGCGGCTCATGGAACCTGTTTGAAAATTGACCATATACTTGGTAACAAAGCAAATTCCACAGTTACAAAAAAATATTAGTAACCACCTGTGTCTTATCGGATCACCATGGATTAAAATTAGAATTCAGCAACAATGCTACCCCCAGAAAGCCCACAAACTCATGGAAATTGAACAGTCAACTACTGAACCACACCTGGGTCAAGGAAGAAATAAAGAAAGAAATTAAAGTCTTTCTTGAATTTAATGAAAACAAAGACACAACATACTCAAACCTATGGGACACAATGAAAGCAGTGCTAAGAGGAAAGTTCATAGCACTAAGTGCCCACTTAAAGAAAACGGAGAAAGCACTCATTGGTGACTTAACAGCACACCTGAAAGCTCTGGAAAAAAAGAAGCAGACTCACTTAGGAGGAGTAGAAGACTGGAAATAATCAAACTGAGGGCAGAAATCAACAAAAAGAAACAAAGAAAACAATCCAAAGAATCAATGAAACAAAAAGCTGGTTCTTGGAAAAAATCAACAAGATTGACAAACCCCTAGCCAAACTAATCAAACGGCAGAGAGAGAACACACAAATTAATAAGATCAGAAATGAAAAGGGGGACATAACCACAGACACAGAGGAAATTCAGAGAATCATTAGATCTTTCTGCAAAAGCCTGTATGCCACAAAATTGGAAAATGTAAATGAAATGGACAGTTTTTTAGATAAGTACCATATACCAAAGTTAAACCAGGACCAGGTAAATGCTCTAAATAGTCCTGTTAGTCGTGAAGAATTAGAAACTGTTATCAAAAACCTCCCTACTAAAAAGAGCCCAGGACCAGATGGTTTCAATGCAGAATTCTACCAGAACTTCCAAGAAGACCTAATACCTATACTCCTTAAGGTATTTCATAATATAGAAACAGAAGCGTCACTGCCAAATTCCTTTTATGAAGCTACAGTTACCCTGATACCTAAACCACACAAAGACCCAACCAAGAAAGAGAATTACAGGCCAACCTCACTCATGAACATTGACGCAAAATTCTCAATAAAATACTGGCAAACCAAATCCAAGAACACATTAGAAAAATTATCCACTACAATCAAGTAGGCTTCATCCCAGAGATGCAGGACTGGTTCAACATATGAAAATCTATCAATGTAATCCATCATATAAATAAACTGAAGAAAAAAAACATATGATCATCTCATTAGATGCTGAAAAAGCATTTGACAAAATTCAACACCCCTTTATGATAAAGGTCTTGGAGAGATTAGGGATACAAGGGTCATTCCTAAATATAATAAAGGCTATTTACAGCAAGTCGACAGCTAACATCAAATTAAATGGAGAGAAACTCAAGGCCATCCCGCTAAATTCAGGAACATGACAAGGCTGTCCTTATCTCTTCAATATAGTGCTTGAAGTTCTAGCAATAGCAATAAGACAACATAAGGGAATCAAGGGGATTCCATTTGGAAAGGAAGAAGTTAAACTTTCGTTATTTGCAGATGATATGATAGTATACATAAGCGACCCCAAAAACTCCACCAAAGAACTCCTACAGCGATAAACTCCTTCAGTAACGTGGCAGGATACAGGATCAACTCCAAAAAATCAGTTGTCCTCCTATACACAAAGGATAAGGAAGCAGAGAGGGAAATCAGAGAAGTATCACCTTTCACAATAGTCACAAATAGCATAAAATATCTTGGAGTAACTCTAACCAAGGAAATGAAGGATATATTTGACAAGAACTTTACGTCTTTGAAGAAAGAAATGGAAGAGGATACCAGAAAATGGAAGGATCTCCCTTGCTTGTGGATTGGGAGGATCAAGATAGTAAAAATGGCAATTCTACCAAAAGCAATCTATAGATTCAATGCAATCCCCATCAAGGTCCCATCAAAATTCTTCACAGATATTGAGAGGACAATAATCAACTTTATATGGAAAAGCAGGAAACCCAATATAGCAAAAACAATCTTATACAGTAAAGGTACTTCTGGAGGCCTTACCATCCCTGACTTCAAACTCTATTACAGAGCTACAGCATTGAAAACAGCTTGGTATTGGCATAAAAACAGAGAAGTCGACCAATGGAATCGTATAGAAGACCCAGATCTTAAACCACAAACCTATGAACACCTGATTTTTGATAAAGGAGCCAAAAGTACACAATGGAAGAAAGAGGGCATCTTCAACAAATGGTGCTGGCATAACTGGATGTCAACCTGTAGAAGAATGAAAGTAGATCCATATCTATCACCATGCACAAAACTCAAGTCCAAATGGATTAAAGACCTCAATATTAATCTGAACACACTGAACCTGTTAGAGGAGAAAGTGGGAAGTACTCTACAACAAATAGGCACAGGAGACCGTTCCCTACATATAACCCCATCTGCACAGACATTAAGGGCAACATTGAATAAATGGGACCTCCTGAAGCTGAGCAGCTTCTGTAAAGCAAAGGACACTGTCACTAAGACACAAAGGCAGCCTACTGACTGGGAAAAGATCTTCACCAATCCTGCAACTGACAAAGGTCTGATCTCTAAAATATATAAGGAACTCAAGAGACTAGACTTTAAAATGCTAATTAACCCAATTAAAAAATGGGGCGCTGAACTGAACAGAGAATTCTCAACAGAAGAAGTTCAAATGACCAAAAGACATTTATGGTCATGCTCAACCTCCTTTGCTATCAGGGAAATGCAAATCAAAGCAACTTTGAGATACCATCTTACACCTGTCAGATTGGCTAAAATTAAAAACACCAATGATAACCTTTGCTGGAGAGGTTGTGGGGTAACAGGTATTCTCATCCATTGCTGGTTGGAATGCACACTTGTGCAACTACTTTGGAAAGCAATGTGGCAGCTTCTCAGGAAATTCAGGATCAACCTACCCCAGGACCCAGTAATTCCACTTTTGGGAATTTACCCAAGAGATGCCCAATCATATTACAAAAGCATCTGCTCAACTATGTTCATAGCAGCATTATTTGTAATAGCCGGATCCTGGAAACCTAGATGCCCTTCAGTGGAAGAATGGATGAAGAAACTGTGGAATATATACATGTTAGAGTACTACTCAGTGGTAAAAAAACAATGACATCTTGAATTTTGCATGCAAATGGATGGAAATAGAAAACACTATTCTGAGTGAGGTAAGTTAGACCCAAAAAGATGAACATGGGATGTACTCACTCATAATCGTTTTCTAGCCATAATTAAAGGACATCGAGCCTATAATTCTGGATCCTTGAGAAGATAATAAGAAGGTGAAACCAAAGAAAAACATATAGTAATCTTCCTGGATTTTGGAAGTAGACAAGATCGCCGGGCAAAAATTGGGAACTTGGGGGTGGGGTGAGACGGGGCCAAGGGGAGATGGGGAGAGAAAAGTATAAACATTATTTTTAAGACAAAAAATAACAACAAAAATGAAGGGATCATTCTAATATCCTCATAAAAATAATTCATGGTATTTTAGGCAAACGTGTTTTTCCTATTGTAGGTGTGCTTAAGTGATATTAGACTTCATATTGTTGCTGAGATTATGAGCCAGCCACAAAGGGGTGATTTGAAAGCAAATAAATAGCTTCCCCTTTGCATATCTCGTAAGTTGGTCAAGTAGCAATTTTCTCTACCATGTTCATGTTTCCCATATACATCTACTCTGTAATTGTCCTGCCCCCATTCCCCACCATTTGTGTTACCAAATGAGGAATCTGCAAATGATACCAAATGTGTGATTGTAAGGCCTTTCCTTTGCTTTTGGTGTAACTCTCTCATTCACTGTGGCAAATGAACTTTGAAATCTGATCCATACCCCAGTGTGAATGAGATAATCCACTTTTACATCTACTGAATTGATATGCTGCTATTTATACTTCTTTTATTTTCCCTACAATTACCATCCTGAATCCTACTGGAGATATAAGATAATACATTATACATAAAGTTGTGCCTGTTTAAATGTGAAACACTCTGAACTTTGAAAGACAGCCACCCCACATGGTTTCACAAAGAGGACCTCTACGTATCAGGCAGTATTATAGTTAGCCCTTTAGAAATAGTTCCACTTACTTAGCTCACATGCTGGGCTCTCAAATAGAAATTATATGCTGAATTCTGCCCTACTCTTCCAAACCACACTGTTTTGGTCATACATATTATAGTCTGTGGGTTTTGGGTTTGTGTTGGTTCATTATTGTTGGTCACAGGACAGGAAAGCACTCTTTTAACAGCTTTTCTGGGATACTCTAAGAACTGGTTTGCTGAAAGAGTTTTTTGAATAAAATATAGGGAATTAATTGGAAGGAAACAAGGCAGTGCTGAGCTCATATTTAATATTTACAACAGTTGGTGAATCAAGGTTAAGGGCCAGCTCTGCTAACAGGAGAGACCTTCTCATTAGAAAAGTTTTAACTCCTGCTGTCCTACTGCAAACCTGGATCAAATGCATCACCGCATGATTACTTTCCATTCTGCACGCATCTAGAAATTTCATCCAGGGATCTGATATATAGCCTGTGTTTGGTTAACCAAATGCAGCAAATAACCTAGATGTTTTATGAGATTTGGAATTAAATAAGCATGTGAAGTATTCCTAGATATAGTGTTCTACATTAAAGTGATGATTTAACTCCTCACTCTGTGCTTTCAAATGACATGTTATCCCCCTTTCAAGAGGAGATGTGAGAAACCGGGTGACAAGCTCCACAATGATCAAAAACACAATTTTCTAGTTATTTCTGTGATCTCCAGAGGCACATTCTCTTCACTTTCCTTACCCAGACACTAGGTTTTGTTTCTCATTAGTTAGGAGAGGTAGGAGTAGTTTGGTTTTTTTTTTTTTTTTTTTTTTTTTTTTTTTTTTTTTTTTTTTCATCCTTTGGAATTCTCATATCTGCGAAAACAAGGCAGGGAGTAACACTGCTACAGGTTAACTCTGGATGTTCATTAAAATACCAGGTTTGTCAGGAGAGGAAAGAGTGATCATGTACTTCCTAGGAGGCTCTGGGGAGGAAGCCTCACTTCAGAGAAGGCTACAGTGCTCATTAACAGCATGCCTGTCCAAAACAAACAGCCAACTCTGAGCAGAAGGCAGTTGGATTTTACTCACTTGAGCTCAAACCACAGGAGTAAGAATTTTGTGTCCCAAGCTCCAATTGAAAATTGAAGGCATTTATGTTTAGTATCAGGAAATGCTGTTGATCTCGTTGTGAATTCATAAATCAATTACACAAGTCTCTTCCTGTTGGATTAATAAATTGATGACCCATGAAACACTTTTGCTTTATTTTAAGGTAGCATCTCACTCTATAGCCCATATCAGGCAGAAAGTATGTTGCATAGACTGAACTGAAACTCTGAGTGATCCTCCTGCCTCAGCGGTCTGGTACTAATAATGTGGCATTAGCAACTACTAGTACTATTGCTGATTTATACATTTTTGAAAATGTGAATTGCTGTTATTATAAATAATTTATTCCCTTCCTTCCACATTCAGATCTTCCAGAGTGGAAGCATTTAACATAAAATCAGTTGTCATGGTAAGAAAACATGAAAATTCAGTTTGCATATCCCTACCTTACCAAAAAAGTGGAATTTAGGAAGTTAGGATGATTCAATGTAGTAATAGAATTTGCATTTGGCACAAAAGACCACTTCCTAAATATAACCCCAGCAGCACAAACACTGAGAGAAACAATTAATAAATGTGACCTCCTGAAACTGAAAAGTTTCTGTAAAGCAAAGGACACGGTAGACAAGATAACTACCTACAGAATGAGAAAAGATCTTCACTAACCCCACATCAGCCAAAGGTCTAGTCTCCAAAATATACAAAGAACTCAAGAAATTGGTCATTAAAAGAACAAATAATCCAAAAAACATGGAGCACAGACCTAAACAAAGAACTCTCAACAGAGGAATCTAAAATGGCTGAAAGACACTTAAGGAAATGTTCAAAATCCTTAGATATCAGAGAAATGCAAATCAACACAACTCTGAGATTCCATCTTACACCTGAAAGAATGGTCAAGAACAAAAACACTGATCACAACTTAGGCTGGAGAGGTTGTGGGGGAAAAGGGAACACTTCTGCATTGCTGGCAAGAATGCAAGCTGGTACAACCCCTTTGGATGTCAGTGTGGCGAATTCTCAGAAAATTAGGAAACAACCTTCCTCAAGACCCAGTAATACCACTTTGGGGTATATATCAAAAGGATGCTTAATTGTACCACAAGGACATATGTTCAACTATGTTCATAGTAGCATTGATTGTCATAGATAGAACCAGGAAACAACCTAAATGCCCCTTGACCAAAGAATGGATAAAAGAAACGTGGTACATTTACACAATGGAGTACTACACAGCAGAGAAAAATAACAACAACTTGAATTTTGCAGGAAAATAGAGCTAGAAAACATTATTTTGAGTGAGGCAACCAAGACACAGAAAGACAACTATCACATATACTTACTCATAAATGGTTTTTAAACATAAAGCAAAGAAAACCAGCCTAAAAATCACAATCCCAGAGAATTTAGGCAATACAGATGTTTTCTTTTTATTTATTTTATTTTATTAAAAATTTCTGCCTCCTCCCCGCCTCCCATTTCCCTCCCTCTCCTCCCCCTCTCCTCCCTCTCCTTCTCCAGTCCAAAGAGCAGTAAGGGTTCCCTGTCCTGCGGGAAGTCCGTGGTTCTCCCCCCTCCATCCGGCAATACAGATGCTAAGAGAGACTTACATAGATCTAATCTACATGGAAAGTAGAAAAAGACAAGATCTCCTGACTAAATTGGGAGCATGGGGACCTTTGGGAAGGGTTGAAGTGGGCGAGAGGAGGGAGGGGAGTGGATAGAAAAATGTAGAGCTCAATAAAAATCAATTAACAATGTAAAAAAAAAAGAATTCACAGAATACTGTATAAAAAAACAGCACCCTTAATTTTAGTTTTGCCTCTAGATGCCATTACAGCCAGAATGTTTTTCTTGCTTGATTTGTTTTTCTTTTCTTTCTTTCTTTCTTTCTTTCTTTCTTTCTTTCTTTCTTTCTTTCTTTTTCTTTCTTTTTTCCTTTTCTTCTTTCTTTCAACTTAAGATCTCTTATAACCAGACAAAGTTCAGTCATACATTATAGAAAAATTGTACTAATCAACAAATGAAATATGTCTCCAGATATATATGCAGTGCCAATTTTATAAAAATAATTTTTCAAAGTTTTAACCACTGTAATGAAGACATCTTGGATCATCAAGCTGGCTAAGCATGTAAAGGTACTTGATATTAATCATGATGATTTGAGTTTGATCCCCTATGCTTATAAGATGGGAGAAAAGAACCAATATTGGCACATTATCCTCTGACCTTCAGATAGGAGCTGTAGCATGCACAGTGCAACATAAATGCACACATATAAGCTATGATGAAATACAGCTTAAAAATTAAAACGAACTGTTTAGAAAATTACAAAATGTCATGGAAAATAGCTGTACTATGACTACATACAGCTGAGCCAAATAAACCATACTCTATGCCCAGGATTATTAAACACAGAGATATTTCTCATAGTACATGTTCCAATGTTGGAGTCAAACTTCAAAGCATGAAGGAATACTAAAGGGTCTCCAGTGGTGGTTTTTACTTTCCTGTAGCCCTTTAGCATCTTGATATTACGTCTTAACTACATCAACTTTGACAGTACAGGTGCTATGCCAGGATCCAATGCAAATATCATTATGAACTCATTGGCCCAGTGAATACACATTGATATAATTTGTAAAGTACTGATTTTCAATATGTATCAGACTCTCTTTACTGGGTTTTTTTTTTTCAGTTGGAGTGTTAGTACTTCCCAATACTTTATGATGGAGCTTGTTAGAAATTCTGTCATCCTCGCTCTCACAGATGTTTTTCGGTGTTTGTTTGTTTGTTTTTTTCTTTCTTTCTTTCTTTCTTTCTTTCTTTCTTTCTTTCTTTCTTTTTTTTTTTTTTTTTTTTTTTGGTTTTTCGAGACAGGGTTTCTCTGCAGCTTTTTTAGAGCCTGTCCTGGAACTAGCTCTTGTAGACCAGGCTGGCCTCGAACTCACAGAGATCCGCCTGCCTCTGCCTCTCGAGTGCTGGGATTAAAGGTGTGCGCCACCACCGCCCGGCTAGGTGTTTATTTTTTTGAGAGTGTTTCCTTATTAGACTTTATTTTAAAAAATGAAATGATTTTCTATTTAAAAGATTAATAAAATTTTATCTAAAGACTTGGGCAGCTGAGGAGAGGGAGCCTGAAAAGGCCAGTTTCTATAGCCATACTGATGAATTTCTTGCACATCACCATAGAACCTCCACCTGGCGATAGATGAAGAAAATGACAGAGCCCCACATTGGAGCACCGGACTGAGCTCCCAAGGTCCTGATGAGGAGCAGAAGGAGAGAGAACATGAGAAAGAAAGTCAGGAACGTGAGGGAACCTCCACCTGGCGATAGATGAAGAAAATGACTGAGACCCACATTGGAGCACTGGACTGAGCTCCCAGGCTCCTGATGAGGAGCAGAAGGAGAGAGAACATGAGAAAGAAAGTCAGGAACGTGAGGGGTGCGTTCACTCATGGAGACAGTGGGACAGAACTAATGGGAGATCACCAACTCCAGTTGGAATGGGACTGATGGATCATGCGACCAAACCCGTCTCTCTGAATGTGGCCAACGGTGTGGGCTGACTGAGAAGCAAAGGACAATGGCGCTGGGCACTGATTCTTCTGCATGGACGGGCTCTGTGGGAGCCTTCTCAGCTTGGTCGATCACCTTCCTGCACCTGGGGGGAGTTGGGAGGACCTTGGTCTTAGTATAGAGTAGGGAACCCTGATGGCTCCTTGGCCTTGAGAGGGAGGGAGGGTAGATATAGGTGGAGGGGAGGGGAGGGAAGGGGGAGAAGGACGGGAGGGTAGGGGGAGGAGGAGGGGAGGAGATGGAAATTTTTAAATATAAAAAATAAACCATAAAAAAATAAAATAAAATTGTTCTTTAGATATTTTGCTTTATATGTTTGATATACATAAAAGTTCATTAATTTGTAATTTAAGAAAATATGAAATTCCCGAAAAAGCAAGAACTCAAACTTATCATAAACATAAAGGCAGTAGCTAAATTTCTTTGGCTTGAATAAATACCTGATGAAAAGCACCATAATGGAAAATCAGTTCATTTTGGCTCCTGGTTCAATATAACACAGTCCTTCGTGGCAGGAAAGGATGGCAGCAGAGAAGTTTGGTCTCTTGTGTAACCAGGAAGCAAAGGAAGGAAACTCCAGTGTTAACTGGCCTCATGCCTTGTTCCTTTTCATCCAGTAAGAAAAGATGCTACCTACATTCAGTGTGGATCTATCTCGATCTATCGTCCTCTGTCAATCATCTCAGAGACAGTGCATCTTCTAGGTGATTACAAATCTAGTTAATGAAGTCTTATCATAAGTCACTCTCTTTTAATATAGCAGTCATATGATAATATTAGTTGATGATAATTATCTTAATATCTTCCTGGTATTATATGGTATGATAGCACATTTGATAATATCCATTTATGATAGCAAATTTTGGGGTTTTCTGTATACTAAATTAGTCCACTCTAAGAATATCAATTTGAAGATTTTAAAAACAATGTCAAATCAAATAGTAAAAGAATTATTTCTTTTTTCTTTCAGTATCTTATGTATAACTCGTGTGTGTTTGTGTGTGTGTGTGTGAGTGTGTGATTGAAACAAAGAAGAATAGAATTTCTGCTGTGTGGTGGTGTCACACACCTTTAATCCCAGCCCTTGAGGGGCAGAGACAGGGAGATCTCTGTGACCTTGAGGCCAGCCTGGTCTCCAGAATATGTTCAAGGAAGGCTCTAAAGATACAGAGAAACCTTTTCTTAAAAAAAAAAAAAACATAAAAAAGGAATGCAATTTCTATATTGTTCATGTGTGAAGTAAATGATAGCAATTTCTCACTGTACTTCTTTTGACAGATTTAAATTGCCTTTCTAATGTGTCAAACTTGAGAGTATCTTGTTGGCTTATGACATGGGGTAACACAGCACACATAGAAAGTACATCCAGTCGTGAAAAGAATGAGTTCTTTTCAAATGCTAAATACCAACTCACAGTTCACACGTTTTTACAGTAATAGGAGCTTCAGCTTTTAAAAAGCCATAAATGGAAAATACCCTAAGCAGCATCCGGTCACACAAAGTAGATTAGAGTCACTTTCTTTTTGGACTGTTTTAGCTTTGAAAGCTCACAAGCCTCTTATTTTAATCTTTATTTACCATTGTTTGCTATACAACCAATCATATTTCTCAATTACAATGTACTTACCCTATTATGTTACCCTATTATTATCATCATGCTCTAATGAGGAATTTTCAAAATTAAATTAATAACATGCCCCCAATTATTTTTCAGATCTAAAACAAAAAATTACAATGCTACAACCATCTGGTATTACGTGTCACATTAAATAATAAATCTGCATTAACAGTAATTACATGGTTGTTGAGAGTAATAAGATCTGAGCCTCCGTCCTATTCTTTTGTTTGAACGAAAGATGAAAATTTTGAATTTAATCCCTAAGTTTTCTGTGTGTATGTTCTTGCCTGTAATGTTAGAAGTCTTACCACAGGTAAACTTTTATTATCATTTATTGCTAGCAGGACCTAGATGGTTTACTTTGGAATTCTGCCTTACCCTTCTATGCCCATGTGTCTCTCTTATTTCATTTTAGATAATATTCTTCTAGAATCTTTAGAATGTATAGATAACATGTAAATAGACCAACATTAAATAGATGTTAAACAGCATCCTATACAATAGTTTATGTACAGAATAAATATTTATGCTTATTTATTTTTTATGCTTCCATTTTTCGCTCTATCCCTCCACATAAATATAAATTAATATTTAAAACAAAGGCACCCATCATTTATCACTTACTAGATTCTTTTTTAAATGATGTGATATAATAGTTTTTAGGGATTAACTATCAATCAATGAAAAATTTATTAAATGAGCATCAGACCATTCCAAAAAATATGGATTAAAAGTGTATATTAACTACTCACCTAAATTATCCAGGTTATAAGTGAGTTTTCCAAGTTCAAATGATTTAATTAAGAAAATTTTTCTCACAAGTGTGTACAGTCTCTTGGGTTTTAGCTAATTACAGATGTAGACAAGTTGACAACCAAGAATAACCACCAAATGTGTCCAATATTATTAATGATACAACTTTTAATTATCCCCAAATTACTAATTATATGGAAATTAAATATATTTTTATAAAGTATATTTGGAATAAATACCTAATAGTTTTATGTTAAAAATCAAGTTATATGCAAGCATTTAGTCAGTTACATTTAAAATCCATACCTGGTATCTACCTTTGTGCTCTGACTGCCCACAACAATTGAAGAATATGTTCACTGTGAATCATTTTTACCCCAGCAGGAAATAATAATATAGAACACACACATAACCTAATGGATTTGAAGTGAATATTAGTTAGTGAAATATAAGTTGAAGTCCTTCCACCACATAGGGAAATCACCAAAAATGTGCAATTGGATTACATGTTAGAAGACCTCATACTCTCAAAAATAATGGTTAAGAAATATTAAATGTGATTTTTCTCCATATGTAGAATATTTTTGTATAGATGCATAATGAAGTGAGAAACCATGAAAGTGTAGCTTTAAAAAATATGGAAGCAACAGAATTATACAAATTTGAAGGTTTACTCTAATCTTTCTGGAGCCTCAATGATTGGTCACTGCTTAATGACAAACAATTAAATGCAGAAATTATGAATCTAGAGTATATGTATTTTACTCATGTAAATTTCACATAAGGAAAGTTAAGAAAGCTCTACACATGCTAATATATGAAAATAAACTCAAGTGACACATTGGCAGAAATGCATACAAATGGTTTGGTGTTAGTGGTTTACATAACATAACACACAGACACACAGACACACATATCTGTGTGTGTGTTTGTGTAGTAATTCATTGGTTATTTTATATAAGTAAAGTGAATGACTCCTAACTATTTAGTGATAGATTATTTGAATACTCAGTTGCAATATATACTTTTTAGATCATATTTTCAAAATGTGACAGAATAGGTGTGGGATTGATAAAAGAATGTTGGGCATAGGGTTGGAGGCTGAAAGGGTAACAGCATATGCTTCTGTCTGGGTACCTCAAAGCCAGACAAAACTTAAACACAATATTTACTTTACAACATATTAGTAAGGTGGCCTTTGAAATGTCACCCTGTTCGTTCAGATTTGTGTCACCCCCCCCCCATTTAAAAATTCTTAAAAGGGAGATCTTAAAAATTTGTGAGGATTACATTTTAATTCTTTACATGGTTCCTTCCAGTAATACTTACTCTCTTTAGAAAATATTACCATAAGAATAAGGACGTTAATGTCTACACTCATGTGAAAAAGTAGTTTTCACATTGTTCATTGATGTGAAACATTATAACTGAATTTAAAGTGTATATAGAAATAGTCAAAACTTCAATAATTACAAAGGCAAACTCTTGTGCTTATAATTTCGATTTAGAAAGTTCTCTATGTTTAAGGGACACCACCAGGTTCAGAAATGGCCATGGATTTTCATGAAATTATACTGTGCACAGGTACAGTGCGCTTTTCAGTTGCGAATTTCATAGTCAAGATGGTTCCTTATCCATCTTTACTAATACCAACACATCAGCCAGTGTACAAACTTATATATATGCTCATTGTGACAGATGCTTTACCTTTCTCTTGTCATGAGCTGTGAGGTTACCTTTGAGATTTTTACAGTGACATGCCTTTGATTTTATGACTTAGGCTTAAATTTATAAAAATAAATAAAATAGATACAAAATAAATAAAGAATAATAAAATAATCACTTAGCTAAAATTTAGGTTTAAAATTTTGATAACAAAAAGTCACAGACAAGCTTATATCCAGAAACAATTTTCACATGGAGGATTTTACTACACACAACTCCATTTCTCCATGTAGAGCTTTGTTTTTTAGCCCAATACCATCTGTTACTACAAAGAAGCTATTCTTACACATTAACCAATCCTTTATATGTCCTGCATGGGTATGTGTGTACAAATGTCACATTTTTCCTCCTAATACTTTATTTTTACCTTGTAATTTTATTTCATTTTTATTCATCTTAGAAATATGTCGTAACAGGTACTAAAAACACCATTTGCCTTGTATCAATGAATCTGTTTGAGAAACATTGATCTTTGGACTGAATTTATACTACATATGCTTACATAGGTGACAACCATGATGCTTTCTCTTAGCTATCTCTTGTCTGGCAATGGAAGGGTGTATATGTGTGCTGGTGCACCTAACAGTGGAGGACATGGCTGGCGTTGGGTTTACTGGAGCTTGCGTTACACGTGTGAGTTACCGCACAAAATTACTAGAAATTGAACTCTGATCCTTTATAAGAGCAGGGCAGACACTTAACTGCTGAGACTCCATAGCCCCTCACTTAGGGTTTGGAAGACCTAAATTCAAAAGCAAAAGCAAAAGCAAAAGCAAAAGCAAAAAAATGAAAATAAAAATAAAAAATAAACTTCTTTTTTATAATTATTTTATAGTATTTCTTTTTAACTTTCATTTTATTTATTCTTTGAGTCTTTCCCATCATGCATCTTGATCCCACTCATATCCCTGTCCTTCTGTATCTTCCCTCTGTCTTTGCAACCTCCCCTCTGAAGTCAAACAAAATTTAAGAAAGTAAAAGGAAAAAATAGGGAAAATGAGTCTCATGATGGAAATGGTAGAGTGCAACAGTGAGTGATGGAGTAAACCCTTCTGTCCATATATTTTTACTTGCAAGTTTTCATCGCAAAGACCCATTGGTCTGGTCGAGGTCTCTGGTTTCTGCTACACTGTCAATGCTGGACCCTCAGTGGAACTACTCCTGTTTATCCTGGTGTTGCCTCGTGTTGTGGAAATCCTACGTATAGGATCTACAGGACCTGCCCCTTCACATGCTTCAGCAGATCACAGATGGGGTGGAGGTTGGTGTGGGCCAGCTCATAACCCTGGTTCTGGGTCTGGGTATCTGTATCAACCCACCAGTTCTCCCACATCCTCACTACCAGGGTAAACTCTCAGCATTGCCCGGGCTAGTTCATCCCTGGCAGTGATGAGCAAGGGGCTGGGCTGTTTCTCCTGTTTTCATGCCCTCAGGGACACCTCTTCCACACCTACACCATCAGGGCCAGCTCTACTGTGTTGCTCCGGCAAGGTGCAGAGGCCACTCTGCAGAATGCTGCAACTGGTGAGAGGCAGGGCTACCTCTCCCACCCCATGACCTCAGGCCCAGCTCTCCTACCTGCTACAGGTGGCAAGGCACAGGGCAGGGAGTGCATCTCTCTGTTCTCCACAGCACCATAGGGTAAATGAGGGGCAGGGCCAGATCTCCCATGTTCATGTTCTTAGGGCGAGTTCTCTATAAGGGCAATTCTACCATACTGCCCAGGCAAAGGCTCACTCTCTGGAGTGCTGCAGCTGGTAGGAGCAGGGTAATCTTTCTTGACCACCACAGGTGGCACGGCCAAGAGGGGTCCCTTTCCTTTGCCCTCAGCACCTCATGGCAGATGAGGGCAGAGTGGCAAGCTAGCTAGCTCACTGTTAAACCCTAAGGCCAGCTCACCAGGAGCTCCACTAAACCGGGTCAACTCAAGGGAGGAGCAGGGCTTGCTTTCCTGAGTGCTGCAGCTGGTAATGGGGAGGGTCAGCTGCCTCACCAACTGGAGGTGGTAGAAGCAAGTGCGAGGGCACCCCTTGAACACCCATCATACCACAGACAATGGAGGCAGTACCAGCTATATCCCTTTTGCCCCCTCCGGGCTGGCTTCTCTGTGGTCAGCTCTACTGTGCTGCCTAGTGATGGAGGAGTGTCTATGTGTTACTTTCATTGATTAATAAAGAAACTGCTTTGGCCCTTTAAGAGGACAAAAAATTAAGTAGGCGGAGTAGACAGAACAGAATTGTGGAAAAAAGGAAACAGAGTTGGGGAGACGCTCCAGGCAGTCGCCATAGACAGTCGCCATGCTTCTCTCCAAGACAAACACAGGTTAAGATCTCTCCTGGCAAGCAACCACCTCGTGGTGCTAAATAGATTACTAAATATGGGTTAAAGCTAGATGTGAGAATTAGACAATAAGAGGCTAAAACTAATGGGCCAGATATGTTTAAAAGAATACAGTTTCCATGTAATTATTTTGGGTAAAGCTAGCCGGGTGGCGTGACGCAGCCCCGCCGTTCCTTCTACAGCCTAGAAAAGGCACAGCGTCTGTTCTTCCAAGTGCTACAACTGGTGAGGGAAGAGAGGAGTAGGGCATCTTTCCCCCACCTATGACATCACGTGGCAGATGATGGGACAGGACCTGCTCTCCCATTCTCATGCCCTCAGGGCCAGTTCGACCTTGCCCCTGTGAACAGGGTCAGCCCTATTTTGCTGTCCAGGTGAGGCACAGGACTCTCTCCTGCATCCAGTGAAGGGTGGGGACAACTGTACAGCCATATCATTTTAGCCATAGGTGGATTCTGGAACCATAGACATCAACACAGACCTTGTCTGCAACAGAGCCATAAACCCAGACATGGGTCCTGGCTGCAGCCCAGATCCAAATATCACCAAAGCTCTAGGTGGGAATAAAGCCACCGACCTCATCTCACTCCTCAACACTTTCACCTCCTCAGATAAGTCACTGTGCATATGACATGTGCCAATCACTCTCTGTCCTCTACGATGTCATATATTTGCTTACCATAATAGTGCCTGTCTGCCTGGCACTGCATGGCCCATGGTGCTGGGCAGGACCATGTTTCCTCCTGGGAGCCTCAGGCAGTCCAGCACTTATGTTTCTTAAAGGGGAAAAGGGATGTAGCCTGGTTGGTAAAGGGCTTGCCTAGAAGCATGTACCATATGAGAAAAAACTGCTGATTTGCATAAATCTACCTGTAATGCAGGAGTTGAGATGGGTAGAACAAAATATCTAGGTAACCCTGAGCAATAAAAATTCATAGAAGAAAACTTATTTCCAGCATCTCTCTCTTTGTGCCCCTTACCCACTCCCACTGCTAGGAAGCTCTTCTTTGTGCATCTTTTACATGAATGTCTGTTGATGGTCCAGATTTCAGAGCCTATTGCTCAATGTAAGCCTAGCTGGGGTGACATGGGAGGTGGTGGTTTGGGCAATTAAGAGCTGGGGTTTCTTGGCACCTCTTTGTGTCAAGGTGGAGATCTGCCTATCCATGAATTTGAACAAATTGGTCTGTTTAAACCTTCGGCTGTTTGTTGTGGGTTTTGGTACCTCAATACTTGCTTAAAACATCCTCAGGAGTCACAGGGCTGATGACTGTGTTTAGCCTCAGCACTTGGATGTTCTATGAAGCGAAGCTGGGATCCACTTCTAGGAATTTTTACGGAGGCACGGTTTCACGGCATGGGTTCTGAGGTCACAGAGCTCTCTCCTCACAGATCATATGTAAATCACATGTAAATAAATAGTATATTTTAAACAATGCTTAAGAACTGTATTTATCGCAGCTTGTATATGATAGTAGGTAGAGAACATATTTCAAAATTATTATCTTTAGTATTTATTAAATTGTTTGTACTACCTATTTGAAGTATAAATTGTTCATAGACAAGTTTCATTATTTGGGATATTCTATTTTATTTCAAACTGATGTGTATGTATGTAGTTAGAACAATATTATTCTATTTTAATCATACTTAAGGGTTTGACATTATTGTTACAAATTCAGTGTTTCGTAATATAATTTTCAATAGCACTTTAAACTTTTCTTAAATCTCATAAAATAATACCATAGTGCTGAAATCATTTGTCAAAAAAATAAATACAGACTATGTCAGTGCTTCCCATACAACAAATTTATTTGAGGATTTTTGTGTTACAGTCAGAAATAGTAGAGTATTAGAGTAAATGCAATTGAGCAACATGCCACTAAGATATAAATTTCTAGTACCATAAAGAATTTCTATTGTTTTTTTTATTCAAATTCAGTCAAAGCTATTACTTAAAGTTCATCTTTACCGAAGGAGTGAATATTATTCAAAACCTAGCATTTTTCATTAGCTAAAGGACAATTCAACTATCAGGAATATTATACATATTTTTGCAAAGACTCTCCCATAGCAAAATAGCCTGAATTTTGCAGATGAATGCTCCTGGTGCTATTAAGTGATATTCAATTAATTCCCATCCTGGTTGTATCCTATTTATTTTAAACCTCTCCTCCTGTAAGATTGTGCAAAATTTCATTTAGACTTTAGGTCTTGTGTGACTTCAGCCTGAGACATAGACAGAAGTATTGTTTCTGACATTGGAATGAGCAAAGCATAACAGATAATAACATGCCTGATTACTAAAGTATAAGATGTAAATTCTGCTACATTTCTATGCACTAGAAACCTCAGAATCCCTGAATTTTAATACACAATACAATGAAGTATATCAAATGAGATTCCCCTATCTTGCCTAGTAATAATGTGGTTAACTCACAATATGAACACATTAAAGAGCAAAAAGTAAAATAAAATAAAGACTCTTTTAAAAAATGCCTTTGCCTTGCTAGGTTTCAAGAATATCTCACTGGATTTCAATAAACCATTGAACTTTCCTACACTTTCTTCCATGACTAACTTTACAATATCAATGTCTTGGTTGTCACTTTACCTAAAGAGCCAAAGACAAGAATGGTGAATGATTCAATGGCAAGATCCAATCTTGTAATTGGATATGATGAAAATAAAGATATAGAAGTCTATTAAAAATAGAAGAAAAAATACCCTGTATTTCCAATCTGACAGGCCATCATCTGCTTAGCCATGGCCTATTCAGACCGATGAGCTGGGGTAGCAGTCAACTAGCATAAGCTTTTAAAAAATATAAACCCAAAGCCATCGTTTGCCTCTGAAGGGAATTCAACATAAAACACACTTCAATTTCTCTAATAAATGGCGAAACTGAGACATGATTGTGCCTCTGAGACCTAACTTGATTAAGACATAAAATTTCACTCGACAGTTTTAAACAGTATGGGAAGAAGGCAGCGTCGTCTTATTTTCCTTTCAATGATTCAAGTTCATATCCTCTCTAATCCCAGTGCAGATAAAGTGTGCAAAGGATTTCATTTCATATAGTCATAGTCAAATAGCCCAGCGAAAACAGAGCCCAGTGCTTGGTATCATGGCTTTTGGAGACAGACTTACAAGATTCAACTCCGTTGCACAGCTGACAACCTGTATGGTTTTGGGGTGTGCTCTGGAATACTCTCTGTGAACCAATATTCTCAATATTTAAGTACAGACAATAAAAGCACACCCTCTCATCACATTGTTCTGGTAATGTAGTTTTTTAATATTTATGAAAAACATAGCAAAATAACTATTATGTGAAGAAGGGAGATAATAAACTTTTAACAAAGGGAAAGGCAACTGTACTTTTTAAACATTGCCGTTATTAATATTTGTGTAATATATCATTGGGATAAAGTATCTCCAGTAAAAAAAAAAAATGTCATAGGAAAGCCATCTCTACTTGGAACTTTATCATTTTGAATCAGGATATTGGCAGGTCCTATAAAGGTTTGCTTCCTGGAGAGACATCCTAGACACTGTGCCCAACAGGCTGGGAAGCACACAGCTATTTCACAGCTGAAAGAACCAAGTATCATACCTGCTCTTCCATAACATCTGGATGCCTGGGGCTAAAGTTGGGTAGTAATGAAGACAACTCGAATAAGTAACAAATGATTGATGTTATGATTGTTCTGGTCTCAAATTCCCTGAAAGTATAAAGCACTAACAGGCCATTGTTTATTTGTTTGCTTAGTGGCTTTCATCTGGCTGATTATACATCCTAGCCTACCACAATGACTCGAGATAAAAAAGACCCTGTTGGGAAATCCCAGTTTAAACTATCTGGAAGTAATAACCTGTCAAACAAATCTTAGCAGTTCAATCCAAATAAGAAGATGTGTCCCCGGGGAGAACAGAAAGACCATGGGGCTTTGTTGTGGGATATTCCTCAGACTCCCACTCTCGGCGTGTATGCCTTTGCCTCCTAGCAGCTCTGTGTATGTTCCTTAGTCCTCAATAGCACTGGATATTTGAACTGGGATTTGGGGAATTAGTGAAAGAGAACATTCAAGGACTGCAATGTCTATATTTAGGAAAAGTGGCTTGAACAAATGCCATAAGCTAAGAAGTAGGTCACTTCCAAGGTGCAGCTTGAATTGCCAAAAAGATTTATACATGCTGACATACCCTGTACTTGGAGTGTGAAATGTGTGGATACTATAAAGTAAGCTAAAATCACTAATACACTATGTTTGAAAATATAAATATACTTCATATAAACTTATTCCCATTTTGAAACTGAGAGAAATGGCCCGCATTTCAGAAGATGACAAATATCAAATGAGGAGGACAAGAAAGCAAGACTGAGAAGATGGAATGAGAAGAAACCAGGTACATATTGATTTAATATGCAACAGAGAATCAATTGCTTTAAGATTTTTGAATAAAAATTGGTGTTAAATATTTGCTAAAATATAAGAAAAATAATATCCAAGAAGACTGTGGGTTGCAGTAACGAATTAAGGAAAGAGTTATTGTGGGAGGGAGTAGACTGCCTCAACTGACAGTCTGTGTAGTTAGTATTATTGAAAAAAATTTTGTAGATGTTTCTGTGGAGATTTGGTGTGCAGTAAAGCAAATAATATGAATACTATAAAAATGACTGACTTATTAGAACATGTTATAGCACTAAGGCTCTGTTAGACCTAGTGCAGAAGAATGAATAAGCAACAAGCATAGATTATGGAAAAACTGCAGAAGGGTATTCCCTATGAAGTCAAGAAATCTAGAGCTGAGCACAAATTTAAGTGCTGGTTTGGAGAGCAACAACCAACACCATATCCTCCATTGAACAGGTCATACGGGGTGAATAATTAAGAAAAACAAATAATGAAATTAAATTTATGTTCCATATGATAGTGGAAGGATGGATATGCTTATAAATTCACTTCTCTCTTTGTCTTAGTAAAGAGGAATTTGTAAGTCATCCAATCTTCGTAGTAGGTTTTCCCAAAAGTTCCTGAAAAAAATGACCTCCACTATGGTATGAGATGATAAAATCTGTAGTTTAAAGGAAGATTTCTAAAATAATTGTAAAATATATATTGATTTTACCTTGTTTGATGTTTCTTTATTTACCACTCCCCTGCAGTACACATAATATATAGATTATGCTAGTATTTTACTGAAAATTACAATTTCAATAAATTTTAAGTTGTCCACTGTAATGGTTATTTTTGGTTGTAAACTTTACTATATCTGGAATGAACTACAATCCAGAAAAGGAGAACATACCTGTGATCCAAATCTTGAGGCAGCGAGACAACAAGCCTGTAATTAGATCTTGAGGAAGGAAGACACACTTTAATCTGATCCATACCTTCTGCTGGAAATTTATATAAGGACAATGGATAAAGGAAAGATTTCTTCTTTTCTGGCTTGTCCTTGCCTTGCAAGCACATACTTTCCTTGACTGCCATTGAAGCCTACTTCTTTTAGATTCCAGCATATACAGAAGACCAGCTGAGACATTGAGCATCACTAGATTCTTGGAATTTCCATTCACAGCTAGTCATTGTTGGATTCGTTGGACTATAACTTGTAAGTTATTTCAATAAACTCCATATGTATATACATATATGAATAAACACATGGAATATATATATATATATATGTATGCATACAAACATATTCATGTATATTATTCCCTGTCATCCCAAGGATCAGGGATTGTTTTGGAAGAGGGGAGGGAAAGAGTGTAAGAGGAAGAGGAAGTGAATGACTAGGAGGAAACTGTCTCTGGCTACAGAAGGGCAACTGCACATAGGACTCACAGCATTTACGAAAGGATCGATAAGACCTGAACAAATCCAAAAGAGATCAAATCTGAGAATGGAGAAAGGAGATTGAAGCAGTCTTCTATTCACAGCTGAGGAGCTACTAGAGGGAGATTTACTTCTCTTTAAGTGTTTGGCTTTGGATAGATTGGTCAGGCTGCAGTAGTGTCAAATCAATGAATTTATGAGCAACAAACACTGAACTTGATGATTGAAGAAGTATGCAAAATATATAGATAATTGGGTAGATATGGAAGTCAATTTGGAGAATGGCAAATGTAACCAAAACTCATTGTACGGAATACTTAAAGAATTGATGAAAATAAATAAATTGACTTTAAAAATAAATCACAGAAATATATTGAAAGGATGGATACAGTTATAAGTTTATTTCTCTCATTTTTGACTTAGAAAAGGTAAATTTGTTTATTATGCAATCTTTCTAAAAAGTTTTCCCATCAGTTTCTGAAGGAATGACCAGAATAGTGTTAGAGTAGTATACTCTGTCACAGTTATTGAGGTCTGAGCTTTGGAATACTGGGAGCAACAGGTCCTCACTCTGGTGTGAAAGGGAATCACTCTTTTTCCTTTTAAGTTTTGACTTTTCCACATCATGTGCCCACATTTCTAATCCCCAGTGCTATGGACACATCACATTCTCTTTACGAATCTCTGTCTTTCTCTAAGGATAATACTTCTCTATAGATTTAGGTTCCATAAGTGTAACATCGAACAAATTCTCCTCTCAATTGAAACTCAACCATGAAATCTTTCAGTATATAGCAGTATACATTGATTCTGGTAATTGTGAAGTAGACCTATTTTTCAGGTCAACATTATTCATCCTGAACTCCTTATCTTTATTGGCAGATACATTCTGATGTTAGATTGCCTATAAATGCTAGATAAAGTTTGAAGAAGAATTGTAGTTAATACAAATTCACTGTGCCAATCAGGAGTGGAAAGATTTGAAAACACAGAACATTGTTCAGGAAAGAAATGATGCAATCTATAAGACACTCCCTGTAAAATTCTCATTAGAAAAGCCTAAGTCTTTATATTAAGACTTCACAAATGATAGCTGGGAAGCATCTCAGAATCCAAAAGCTACTCCTCTGTAACAGGACAATTGTGGAGAATTGTAAATGCTTTAAAATAATTTTATTATTATTAGTGCTCTTATTTTGGGGGTAATAATATAACTGCATTATATCTCCCCTCACTTTCATTCTTGCTACCCTCACCTATATACTTTCCTTGCTCTCTTTCACATTCATTGCATGTTTTCCATTAATTCTTCTCATACAAACACCACCAGGTGGGCATCCCTGGCAAAATTACCTAGGACACCATTTTCCTGAAAATCATTTTAACATGTTCAGCTGTTGATATAATCAGAGTCCATTATAAGCCTTGTTCCAGTGCACCTACACATGTTTCATCCCGGTTCAGGTGTCCCCTGGTTTTCTGGCTATGGGAAGGAAGCCACACCACCAGGAGGTCTGAGATTAGGGCTTAAAAATTTCTGTTTCAGACTGCAGTTGGCAAGCTGGAGAGTTGGAGTTGACCCAGTGCTTGGTAACTGGTCCATTTTAATATTATCCAAATGCTGGGCATGAAGATGTGCAGATCAATATTTCTTCTGCAGGTTTGCGACCTGTTTTGGTGTGATCTATCATGGATCCCATTTTATGCCTTTTGAAAGCATATTATTTCGAGTGTATTACATATTTTTATTGATTTCTTTGTTTGTTTCCTTAGAGATTCCTCCTAACATTCCTAGAGTCTCAGTGATATGAATCTTAAACTTTAAAGCTATGCTGAGGCAGTTTAAGTGTCAGGTTTCTAGGTGCGTGGGAAGTGCGGACTTTCACTGAAAAGCAGATGAATTGTTGAAGTTTTCACCTCAAATTCTCTGAAGCCCTATGTGCTAGGATTTGGTAAACATAGAGGCACAGTAGAGAGACAGAGGCTTTAATAAGTAAGTCCTGTTTGATGTGTAGTGTTTGCATTTTGGGAGTATATATTTATTATCCATTAGCCCAAGTCATATGGTAAAGGGGTTTTCTCCTCTGTGAATGACTAGATTGAAGATACAGATATACAGATACAAGCACCATTTAAAAATGCATTATAGTAACCTATTCTTCACACTCTTATAATCTGCTCTTACTAGAGTAGAATGAACTGAAACTCAGAACATTGTGGAGGCGGTTTAAAGTCGCAGAGCACAAAGGTGAAAGAGTCTTATTTTCAAGTCTGGTTTCAGTAGCTGATCACCTGCTTTCTATGCTGTCATTCAGTTTCTGCCAACTCTCATGGGGATCTGAGTCCCATGGAGCCTCTCTTTTTACAGCTGCTTCTCCAGGGAAAACACAGCAGAGCTTTTGCTCAGCTTGGGTGGAGGTCCTCCAGTTGGTCTTGCTCAAAACCTAAGTTGCCAAACTTAACAGTTTGACGGAAAGACTAGTAGTTCAATGTGACTGTGAATAAATAAGAACTTTAGGTAGTTGCAAGAAAAGTTGTCAGATTCCAGTCTGCAACCTCTGCTGCTACACAAAAGGGGACATATACTGGTTTGTCCCCTCAATGAAATTTTGAGAATGAGAGTGAGGACTTTCAAGGACATTGAACATTATAAAATTCACTCAATTATTGAATCACTCCATGTCTAGATTCGAATGTTTAATTTTGATATAAGCTGTATAGTGTTTAAAGGCTTCTTTAGGAAATATTGTTCAGCAGTCAAAATTCTAAAAGTATAATAATTGTACTTACAACCAAGAATTTTAAATTTGCTTTAAGGAATAGCATAAAACCTGATGATTATAGCACTTTAAAATTACATCTACACATCATTAAGGTGACAGCTCTCAAGTCTAATTCATAAGGATTATCATTTTGAAAGCATGTGTTATTTAGCTATTTGTCTCCAGAGACAAATTCTGTACAAAAAGGTTATAACACACTTACCTTTATATCATTCTTGGAACCTAGGGCCTGAAACTGATAAACTTTGGTATTTAAATGTGTTACTAATTTCTTTTTCCAAGAGAAATCAAATATTGTTCAAGCATGTAAAATAAAAGCTGAACTGTATTCATTGACATATTAAAATATCTAATTTATTTCCTTTTAATATAAAGAGTATGAAATTCCATGTCATATTTCCATTAGAATAAAAACGATTTGGGGAGCACGTTACTGACTATATTTTGTAATAAGAAACAGCATCAAAACTCACTCGAAATCAATTATATTGTTCATATTCTACTCCCAGTCTCTCACTAAGGTATAAATGTAAATGAAAATATAAATTTAAAAACTGATAAAACTTTTACTAACATATGCAAAACCAAGACAAACAATTACATACTTTTAAAACTCCCTTTTAACTCATTAAATTCAATTTTATCTGCCAGTGAAAACAAAACGAGGTTCTCAATTAACAAAATAAGTTATTTTAATCATAAATGGTTTTTCAAATTGTTAAGTAAGATGAAACCTACTTTGAGTGTTGAACTGTTCGTGATTCCAGTGTATTGATACAATAAACAAATATTTCTGATAAGTGTATTCAGAAGCTTGATATGTCTGGATTCCTATGGCTGTGCTTTGTTTTGTATTTTTACAATGTACCACAGAGGAAAATTTATCACAGAATACATTAGATAATAGGATTTGAACACTGGCATGTCTCCTCAGAAGCCATGTTTACTGGAGACAAGATATTGACTCTACGCATGTCATTAAAGATGCTTGAAAAACAGGACCATTCTATAAGTAAAAAGAAATAAATGTGAGCCATTCTAATAACTTCTAATGACCCATCAACAATTTTCAACATTTTTGATATACACATTTTATCTAGTAATATATCTCTGTAATTTTGAGGACCTTCTTTAGCAACGTTTGAACTTTAAAATATGAATTGAACAACATTGTCTGGGCTTTATTGTCAAGGATAACTTCATAATCTTGCTCTCGTGGTTTAATGAATAGCCTAAGATTGTACAATTTCAGCAAGCTTCAGGTTCTCTACAATGAATATGAGTAATATGAATTGTTAGGCAGAGCCATTTTAATATTTGCTTAAATATTATTAAATTATACACAGTGTAAATATATTGCTAGTATTGCCTTCACTGTTTTCAATAAACACCCAAGATTCTAATACCTGGCCTGTTTGATTCTTTAAATCTATATTGTCTTTTTTTCTTTTTTTTTACATTTGAAATTATTTATTTTTACTTTTATGAGTGTCTCAGAGTTTTGGATTTCTTTTTAAATTCTAAAGATATGTGTACATTTTGGTTATTGCATATAGAATGAATGAACATTCATATTAAAATGTAAATTTGTTTACATTATATGCATTCCATTGTTTTAGTCATTGAAAAAATTAGAGTTTCATCGATGGAGAAAACAAGATATTCCAGGACAAAAACAGATTTAAACAATACGTAGCCACAAATCCAGCCTTGCAGAAAGTAATAGAAGGAAAATCACTAACCAAGAAGTCCAACAATGCCCACAATAACTCAGACATCTAGCAACCCTTCACCAGCAAAACTAGAAGAAGGGAAACACACAAACTCTACTACAAAAAAAAATTACCAGAGTTAACAACCACTGGTCATTAATATCACTGAATATCAATGGACTCAATTCACCTATAAAAAGGTACAAGCTAAGAGATTGGATAAGAAAACAGGATCCAGGGAGGGAGCGGAGGTATGGGTGGAGGGGAGGGGAGGGAAGGGGGAGAAGGAGGGGAAGGAAGGGGGAGGAGGAGGGGAGAAAGGGGGGAGGAGGAAAGAAGGAGATGGAAATTTTTAAATATAAAAAAATAAACCATGAGAAAAAAAAATAAAAATAAAAATAAAAAAAAAACTTAATTGCTCCTTTTTATTCCTTCAGGAACTAAAGCCCGTAGATAGTGTCACCACATTCATGGTGCATCTTTCCTACTCAGTCAAACATCCTAGATATGTCCTCCCAGTCAGGCCCCCAGTTCATGCCCCAAGTAACTCCAAATCAATCACATTGACAGTGGAGTTAAGTATTACTCTTTTCCTCCCTCCTACACACACACACACACACACACACACACACACATTATGACCTGTCTTATCCCTAAAGCAAGTCTTTCTGAACTCCTTGGACCAAACAGTGCCCAGAGGACAACTATTCTGTGTAGATGCACAAACATTGAGATACATTCTAGAATATTCATTATAGAAATGTTCAGAATGAAAATTATAGAGTATGAGTATAGCAAGGGCATGTTGGCAAGCAACTCCTCATGAAGCAGATGATGTGCAAAAGGAATATTATGCAATCACTCAAAATTCTGTTTTTTTTAAAGGCAAGCTACATCTTCTTATAGCTCTGAGTCTATAATACTGTTCTGTGTAGCCAATAGTTCTGAACATCAAGCATCAGAATCTCTTGGAAACTTCTGAAAACCACCAAATGCCTAAAATAAATTACACCAAACATCACAACTGTAAGGGATGCTTCAGTTTATGTTTCAGTTTATGTCAGATCCTCAGACAGCTTCACTGCATGCAGTCTGGAAACCACTGATGAATGTGTGAATTGTGGGTACAAATGGGGTATGCAGCGTTTGTTTTTCTCTTTTAACATCTGACTCTGAGTTACATTGGCTAACTTGTATATTCTTGTAAAGAGAAAAGTTAGAAACATTGCATAATAGGAGAGAAATTAAACTTGTAGAATTTTCTTCTTTCTAGGACAGGTCGTAGAACCTCACACACAGAGCACAGGGAGTCACTCACTTGCCCTGTGGCATGGAGAGAGAGAGCAGTAGCACTGAGGGCCTCTGAGAACATCGATGGAGACACAGATTTTCCATCACTGTGGCAAAGCAGAAGAGGAAAACAACCTCAAGGGGGAAACATTCTTTTGTATTCACTGTTTCAAAGGTTTCGGTCCACGGCAGCTGACTCCACTGTTTCTGGGGTTGAGACAAGGCTGTTCATCTTCACAAAAGCTTGTGGCCAAACAAAACTGCTCACTTCATGTTGGCCATGAATCAGAGAGAGAGAGAGAAGGAATAGGTCAAGATGCCCCTTCCAACGGTACAGCCCCGATGATCTGTGACCAGGCTCCACCTCCTATTCTAGTCACTGTGCTCTCATTAGTGGCTTACCTATTGATTAAGTTAGTGCACTCATGATCTAATAGCCTCCCAGTAGCATCATATCCAAACCACAACCTATGTCACCTCAGAATTTACCCATGACCTAAAAGTTAGTATATGCTCTGGCTCAGCATCTAACACATGGTTTTCCTTTGCTTGTTGCCAGGGTGACTAAGACAGCATCATTAGCCTAAAAAAAAAAAAAAAAAAAAAAAGAAAACAGGATCCAACATTCTGCTGTTTACAAGAAACACACCTCAACCACAAAGACAGAGCTACTCAGAGTAAAGGGCTGGGAAAAGGTTTATCAAGCAAATGGACCTAAGAAACAAACAGGTGTGGCCATACTAATTTCCAACAAAGTTGACTTCAAACAAAAATCAATCAGAAGAGATGGAAAGGGACACTTTATATTTGTTTTTTTTTTCAAAGCAGATGATTGTACACCAAGACATGGATATTGTCTATGATATCCTTGAGTTTATGACTTCATAGTTAATATACTTTCAGTTTCTTCATCTCATATCTGATATTTTGTATGGTACATGATAACAAAAACACTCTAATATCAATTTATCCTGCTGTCAACTCCAGGAAATGACACGTCACTTGTTTGATTTATACTTATGCTTTCTTTCACCAAACAAAACCAAAATAAATGAGCTAGTCTTCCCATTCCGTGGTAAGACTTGGATGGCCTATTGAATATGTAAAACCAGTATTGCACCTATCTTGCCATCACCAGTTTTGTGACACATCAGCTTAGATCGTGGGAATCAGGATACTTCTTTCTAGACAGTGCTGAGGATTGAAGTGGTCATCACAAACTTAAATTAGACAAAATTAATATAATTACTGCATGTTTCCAATTTTCAAACTGGAGCATTTTGTCTTGGGAAAACACACAGATACCCAAGGAGTAAGAAGTAGTGTGCAGTTCCTTAAATTATATGATAAGGAGCTTTGACCAGGTTACAGATGGTGACGGCCTTAGTTAAGGTTTCCATTGCTGTGAAGAAACACCACAACTAAAAATCCAGTTGGGAGGAAAGTCCTTATTTGGTTTGTTCTTACAGATCATAGTTCATCATTTGAAGGAGTCAGAATAGGAACACATGCAGAGGTGAACCTGAAAGCAGAAGCTGATACAGAAGCCATGAATGGATGTTATTTATTGGTTTGCCTTCCATGACGTGCTCAGTCTGATTTCTTTAGAAACAAGGACCATCAGCCCCGGAAATGCACCAGGAAATGACCAAGGAAATGGTCAGAGACATTTCCTATTGATCACTAACTGAGAAAATGTCTTAAAGTTTGATCCCGTGAAGCCATTTTTTCAACTGAAGCTCCTGCCTCTCTGGTGACTCCAGCTTGGGTGAAGTTGACCCACAAAAGCTGCCAGTACAACCAATCCCTTGTCAATTTGACACACAAATATATCACAATTAAGACATAACACTTCCTTTATAATTCATCCCTCAGCTTTCGCATTAAATACATAAATAAAGTCTCACAGTCTTTATAAATTCAAAGGCATTAAAATGTCATCCCTTATATAATAGCCAATCTCATGAAATGCAAAGTCTTTTAAAATTTAGTTTCTAAAAAGTTAATTAGAAAATCAAAATAAATTTAGTTACTCCACTGTGGGCTCCAATAAAACACTTTCTTACTTTAAGATGGAAAAATCTTGACACAGTCACAATCAAATCAAAGCAAAACCAAATTCCAACCACCTAATGTCTGGGATCCAATTGCGATCTTCTGAACTACTCCAAAGCACTTGGTTTGTTCTCCTGCTCCACCCCCTGTAGCACACACAGGTGGTTCTAGACTCTGGCTCATTCCACTCCATTGCTGCTGCTGTTCTAGGTGCTAATTCCTTTGTACTGACATCTCCAATACGCTGAAGTCTCTTGCTGCAACCAGTCAGAACTTTCACCAAAAGCCTCTCATAGGCTTTCTTCATGGTGCCGAAACTCAACTTCTATGCATGACCCATTCAGTCCTGGGCCTTCAATTGCCAAGGAGGCTGTACCTTCACCAACTACCTTTCCTGACTTCTCACAGTGTTAAGAGAACAGCTGCTCTCCATGACCCCTTCATGCCTTCAAATCTGGTACCTCCTGGGTGGATGCTTAAACATTGCCAAGTTTGTCTGCCAGGATGAGGCACAACCTTGACCACCTCTAGAACTTATTTTTCTATTCTCTTGGTAAACATTTCCTAGAAGATTTCACCTCAGTGATGACGCTGGTCTCAAACACCACTGATTACATAGCTCGACTTGAGCAGCGTCAAGTATTCCAGCAAGCAATATTTCATTTTGTTAGTTACAGTACCATGGTAATCAGAGCTGATTCTTCAGAGTCAGCTAACCAGTACCACAGAATCTTAATTCAAAATAACAAACGTTCCTGACAGAGTCTTTCAACTTCCCTCTAAAACTTCACAAACCAAGCTTCCATCCTCTGCACTACTTTCAAACAAAGTATCTTATCTTCCAAGGTTCCACAGAGTATCCCACAGAGTTCTTAACACTCAATGGTTCTTCTGTGCCAGTGTTCCCAAGTCCTTCCACAATTATTCCCAAAGCATGGTGAGGTCGGTTACAGCAATACCGCGGTACACTACCACCAATTTGTCTTTGTTAGGTTTTCTATTATTGCAACAAAACACCACAACTAAAATCCAAGTTGAATAGGCAGGAGTTTATTTGGCTTACACTTCTAGATTATAGTCTACAATTGGAAGAAGTCAGAAAAGGACCTCAAACAGGACTGGTACCTTGGGCAGTAACTGATGTAGAGGCCATGGATGAGTGCTGCTTACTGACTTGCCTTCCCTGGCTTGCTCAGGCTTTTTATAGAAATAAGTACTGCCAGCCCATGGATGGCTCCACCCAAAATGAACTGTGACATTCCCCATTTATCACTAACTGAGAAATTGTTTTGTAGATAGATTTCATGGAAGCATTTCCTTAAGAGAGGCTCCTGCTTCTCTGATGACACTGGTTTGTGTCACATTGTCACATAAAAGCAGGCACTACTGTGAGGTTTACAAATTAGGTATTTTATGATAGTTCAAAGATACATGTTTACAGGAACTCTCTGGACTAAACTACTATATTTTCCTATGGTTACTTTAGAAAGTCAGTTGTTTTCCGGGTCTTGTTTCAAGTCTATGTGTTCTCAGAGGCTTGGGGGAATGGAGAGATTAAAAACAAACAACTGAGAGTCAGTTTAATCAAAAATAAAGCCCGAGCTAACACACCTCATGGTTATGTTCAAGATCCAGGAAACTTCCAAAAACATTCACAGGAGACAACCAAACAAAGTGTGTGAGTCTATTCAAGCTTCACTATGATGAAAAATAAGGTAAATGGTACAACAGCAAGGGAGACATAAATTAAAGGTGGTGGATTAGAGGCTGGCCGTTACCCAGAATCACTCATTCTGATTGGCCTTACCAGTGAAAAGAAAAGAGGGGAAGTTTTTTTGAACTTGAAGGATTGTGACAGTTTGATATATCTAAACAAATCAAAGTGCTTAGAAAACAAAAAATTATTATAATTGTTATAATTTACTTTTATTTCATATTAAATTAAAGTGTTTTGTCTATCAATTTATTATCTGTCATCTATATTCATATCTATTATCTATCTATCTATCTATCATCTATCTATCTATCTATCATCTATCTATCTATCCATCTGTCTTTCTATCTATCTATCATCTATCATCCTTCTGTGTATATCTATCATCTAACTGTCATCCACCTATCCTTCTATGTATTGTTTTTCTACCTACCTGTGTATATGTATGTATGTATGAATATATGTATGTATGTATGTATGTATGTTTGTATGTATGTATGTATGTATCTATCTATCTATTTATCTATCTATCTATCTATCTATCTATCTATCTATCTATCTATCTATCTATCATCTTTTTATCTGCTATCTCTCTATGCATTAATCTTCATATCGTTCTTCTTGCCTAAATTTTTCTTCTGGCATCTTGAATTTTCTTATTGGCCTACACTTAGTTTTTCAATTTTGCTAGCTCTGTTTAAGACAGATTGACTGCAAATTAGTTATGAGATTTTTCAGCTCTCTTTAATGTTTAGCCTTTTATAATGCTTACTTTTTATTATGAATAAAATAGCTTGAACTTACCTATATTTAAATATAATTTTAAACTTTCTTCCAAAACTGTGTGTTAAAATTTAATCACTTTTTCTGTGAGTTAAGAACAATGTAATGTTGAAGCTTACATATGGAATCTTTGGGAGAAAGTTGGGATGACATAAAGTCAATAAAATGGGCATCAATGATAGAATCCTGGTGGCTTCTTTCAGAGAGAGAGAGAGAGAGAGAGAGAGAGAGAGAGAGAGAGAGAGAGAGAGAGAGGATGTAGACCTTAGTTGTACATGTATGTTCAATCTATTGTCATTAGATGACCTATACAATAACAAGACTTTGCTAGTAAAAGGTCAATCTAAGACATGGAACCTCAATTTTGGTCCTACAGATTCATGAATCATAATCAAAACCTTATTCCCTTACAACTTAGAAAAATAAAAAATAAAGTAGTAAGACATAAGACATGAAACAAAGTAATTTGTTTTAATCCATATATGTAGCATTTCCCCCATGCCACCTTTATGAGGTATTATAGTCACAAGTATATTATGAGGTCAAAGTGCAAGCCACTAATATTTGTAAGTCATTGTCCATGCACTTTATACAAATAATTTCCTGTGTTCTTATGAAGTACCTCAATAATAACATAAACTGAGAGATTCATGTATAGAAATAAAATTTAGTTTTATTTTTCCAAAAAAGAAATATATTTATAATTCTAAAACTTAAGATTTTTTTTTTTCCCAGTTGACTTTCCCTTTTTAATCCTGGCCAGGACCCCAGGCCTAGAGAATAGTGGGTCCCACTTTTAAATATATGTACTTATTGATACATATTTTACAATTTAAATTTTTATGTTTTATTGTCTCATCCCCTAGAGTTTGTTTTGGTATCAGAGTGGTTATACATTTTTGTTGTCGTCTCAATGTCTGGTCAGTTGTTCTGCTACCGTATGTTGGACAATCTATAATCTCCCACTGCTTTCAGATGCAACGTGTGTAAGAAATTCATCCCCCACCCACACCATGGTGGGTGCCTCTTATAGGCCACTTTTGGACTCACAGATCCTTTTTATCCATTTGTCCATATGTCAAGAGTTACATGCGCTGGCTAATATCAGTCCTGACTTTGCAATCTGAATGTTGAAAACAAACCTAATGCCTTTTATTTGATTTAGATATTCTGCTCTGTTATTTCGTTTGTTTTTGTCGTTGATGTTTCTTCAAGACAGGGTTTCTCTGTGTAACCCTGGCTGTCCTGGAATTCACTCTGTAGACCAGGCTGGCCTCGAACTCAGAGATCCACCTGCCTCTACCTCCTGAGTGCTGGGATTAGAGGCATGCTCCAGCACTGCCTAGCATGCTTTATTTGTTGCTAGGTTCTAGTGATTATGCATCCCACTGAGAAGTAATGTGTGTGTATATGTGACAAATTAATATTGTACCTGTCAGGTGAAGTAAGGTTGGGGAGACGGGAAAAGAAAGGAAAAACTTAAGATGTTTAACACCAGGCAAAATCACTTTTCTAGCCTAATACTCTGGGATAGAATATTAAAATGTTCAGAAAAATAAATAAAAAAGTTTTAAATTCACGTGAACTGATCATCATTCTCTTGTCTAATTTAGTGATTGTATAGAATATATCTGACACCCTTAGAAAGGTGGTGTCAGAAAAGTTACCTTTTAATGTAAGTTCACTATGATAAAATCATGAGCTTATTATCATATTCTAGTTAATATGATAGTTAAATAACTACCTCGAGTAGGTGTAAATCTGTAATAAAGTAAATTCATGCAGATGTCAAAAGAACATAGGGATCATGCTGTGTCCTGAGGCTAAATGAATAGAACAAAAGGATTCACTGGGAATACAGCAGCTGAAGAAGACAGAGAAACAGTCCCCAACTGAAGTAGGCTCCCAGCAAACTGAGAATCCACGACTTCTAGACAGCTAGGAATGTTCCCTGAAGAGCTTCTCTTTTATCTCTATTTTCCAGATCTTGTCCCCTAGTCTCATTCCCAGGTTTGCATTAGAACAGACATGCAAGGCTTCCCTGCATCCTCCCTCCACCATTTCAATCTCCTGTGGATTCCACAGACCTTCTCCACCTAAGCTCCCTGCTTTAGCCCAGCCCTTAACAGCAGCAGGCAATCTCTGCTAACCAAAGGGCTATTCTTTGGTGGGCAACATGTAAGCTAAAAGCAGATCTACCCTTTCCAACTACTCCTGAGTTCCAATCCCTTAGTCTCATTCCAAGATCTGTAGCAGGAAATCTGCTGCTGTCTCCCTTTTCTCTCTGACTCCCATCTCCAAAGAATCACAAAGATAATTCACCCCACTCTTCTTTCCCCCAACTAATCCCATTATCCCTATCTCCAACACCAATAGGCTTGCACTGCTAGCACATCAAATGAGCAGGACAAGGAAATAGGCAACCTATGACCATCACACTATCCAAAATCCAGCCAATCAACAGAAACCAAAGAACGACGTACCCACCCTACAAAGACAAATCTAAAATTCTATACCGAGGTCTACAAACAATCCAAACCCAGATGACTAGAAGCTGATATGAAAACACAATCTGTAACAGCCAGAATGATATGGCTCTACTAGAGCTCAGCTATGAACCACACCATGTCCTGAATATTCTCATATAGTTAAAGCAGAAGAAAAGTACCTGGCTGGTTGCTTTGTTTTTTGGATCTTCAGGTTGAGTCCCAATTTCTCTCTTTGTGTTTTTATGAATTGTGCTTCAGGTAAGGAAGAACACTATATACTCTTCAAAGGAAAAGTCCACAAAGAGGACATTTAATATTTTGACATCTAACCCCAAACTCCAGGACACCAAGTTTTGTAAAAGAAGCGTTAGTAGAGTTTAAGTTACATATTGATCCTTACAAACTGATAGTTGGAGACTTCAATACCATACTTTCACCAATGGACAGATCATCCAGAAAAAGAAAAAAAAAACAAAAAAAAAAAAACCACACACACACACAGAGAAAATATTGATATAGCAGATATTGCAAATCAAATGGACCTAAAAGATATTTACAGAGTATTTCATTATAACCCCAAAGAATATACCTTATTCACTTCACATCACGGAACAGTCAGCAAAATTGATCATATATTCAGACATAAAACAAGTATCAACAGGTACGAAAATTGAAGTAACTCACTGCATTTTATCAGACTACCAAAGATTAAAGATAGATCTCAGAAACAACAGAAGGCTTCCAAACTATTGCAGGCTGAAGAACTCTCGACTGCATTAAAAAAAACAGACCAAGAGAGAAAGGAATTGAAGATTTTCTAGAATTCAAAGAAAATGAATACACAACATACCCAAACTTACAAGAGACACAATTTTAGAAGTTGTTACTAAAAGGCAAGTTCATAGCACTGTCTATTTTATAACAAAAACAAAACTTGGAAAGATCTCGTACTATCTTACTAGCAACTTACTAGAGCACCTGAAAGCTCTAGAACAGAAATAATTATAGTGAAAATGAGACAGAAATAATCAAATTCTAGACCAAAATCATTAAAATAAAAAAACAAAAGAATGCCATACAAAGAATCTATGAAACAAAGACCTGGCTCTTTGAGAAAACCAACAAGATAGATAAACCCATTCCAAGACTTAGTCAAAGGTAAAGAGAGAAATGTAAACCAAATTAAAACCAGAAACCGTGGACATAGTCACCAAGTAAACCAAAATAAACTAAAAAAGATATGCTTTAAAAACCTATAATCTAAAAATGATCTTAAAAATGAATGATTTTCTCAAAATGTATCTTTTCCTATAGTTAACTTGAGACCAAGTAAATAATTTTAATAGACTTATAGCCCCAGAAAGATACAAACAGTCCTTAAAAGTTTACCCATCAAAAACTACTTGGACAAGACGGTGTTAATCAGAATTATAGGAGACTTCCATAAAATAGTTAATTCCAATACTGCTCAAATTATTCCACAAAACAGAAACAAAAGGACCATTCAAAGTTCACTTTATAAGGTCACCATTCCTCTGATACAAACCACATAGACTCAACAAAACACGAATTATATTCCATTTTCCCTCATGTACATTGATTCACAAACACTCAATAATATACTTGCAAACCAAATCCAAGAACACATCAACCAGATCATCCACCACGATCTAATAGACTTCATCCCAGATATGCAGTGATGGTTGCAGGAAAATCAATAAATGTAAACCACCATATGGACAAACTGAAAAAAGAATACAATGTGATCAAATTATTGTATGCATAAAAGTCCTTGACAAATTCCAACATCCCTTCATGATAAAAGTTCTGAGGACATTGCAGGTATAAGACACAGACCTGCACAAAGTAAAAGGAGTTTATAGCAAGTACATAGACAACACCAAATTAAATGGAGAGAAACTCAAAACAATTCCATTAAAATCAGGAGCAAGACAAGGTTGTCACTTTTTTTTCGCTGTCCAATATAGTACTTAAGTCTTAGCTAGTGCAATAAGGCAACAGAAAGAGATAATGTGAACATAATAGGAAGAAGTCAAGTATTACTATTCATAGATGATATGACAGTATATGTAAGTTACCCTAAAAATCCCACTGAGGAGTCCTGCAGTTCATAAATACTTTCAGCAAAATAGCTGGATAAAATACTAACTCACAAATATCAGTAATCCTCCTGTTTACAAATGACAAACAGATTGAGAAAGAAATTATGGGAGCAACAATTTTCACAAGCCTCAAATAATATAAAGTATCTTGGTGTAATTTCAACAAAGTAATATAAGACTTGTTTGATATAAAATTCAAATCTTCAAAGATAGAAATTTCATAAGATACTAGGAGGTGGAGGGATCCCCTGTGCTCAGGGGTATGCAAGATTGACATAGTTCAAGTGGCTACCCTACTAAAAATAATCTACAGATTCAATGCAATCCCCATAAAAATTCCAACACAACACTGCACAGACTTTGAAAGTATAGTTTCAGCTTCACATGAGCCAGAATGGTTAAAACAATCCTAGGTAATAAAATAGCCACTAGAGGTATCACATTCCCTGATTTCAATACGTACTACCAAGCTTTATTAATAAAATCTACATGTTACTTGCACAAAAACGGACGTGCAAATCAATGGAATTGAGTTAAACATTCAGACATAAATCTACCCACCTATGGACGCCTGCACAAAACTCAAAGCTAGATACATTGAACCTGGTAGAAGAGAAAGTAGGGAATAGCCTTGACTGCACCATCACAGGACACAACTTTGTGACCAGACATTGATAATATACAAGATTCAAGATTTAGAAAATGGAATATTATGAACCTGAAAAGATTCTGGAAGGCAAAGTAGACTGTCAGTTGGGCAAATTTTCTACTGAAGAGTAGAAAGATATTTTTACTGAACTCTGCCTCTTATATAAGACTAATATCCAAAATAAATGAAGAATTTAAGAAACTAGATATCAAAAAATGACTACAGATATAAGGATAGTATTCTCAATAGAGGAAATTCAAATGGTTGAAAAGCAGTCCAAGAAGCATTCAACATCCTTAGCCATGAGGAAAATGTGTATCAAAACTAATTTGAGATTTCAACATACAGCTGTCAGAATGGCTAAGATCAATAACACAAATGACAGTTCACACTGGCAAGGAATGTGGAGCAAGGGGAACAGTCCTCCATTGTTGGTAGAATTACAAACTTGTACAGCCACTATGAAAATCAACATGGTGGTTTTAGTAAGTTGAAAATCAAGCTACTTCAAAGAGCAGTTACATCACTCTTGAGTATATACCGAAAGTTCACTTCATCCTAACACAAAGGACACTTGCTAAACCATGTTCATTGCTGCTTTACTCATTCTAGTGAGAAACTAGAAACAACCTAGGTGTCCCTCAACAGAAGGGTAAGTTAAGGAACATTTATACATTGGAATAGTATTCATTTGTTTAAAAATGGCATTATGAAACTTGCAAGCAAATGAATGGATCTAGAAAAATAATTTTAAGGGAGGTAACCTAGATATGGAAAGATAAAAATGGTATGTATTCACTTATAAGCATAACATTCATTATTAAGTAAATGATAGCCAAGCTACAATCACTAGACCCAGAGATGTTAGGTAAAGGGGAATGGTCTATGATGTGGGATGATCCTTCTTTATGCTGTAAATATGTATTGTTTCATTGGTTGGCAATATAGTTGATTCAGTCAATAACAAGGCAAAATAAAGCTAGGTTGGAAAATCAAACTGAAATTGCCAAGACAAAGAAAGGTCAAGTCACAGAGAGAAATGTGAGTCAACTGCCAGAGGAAGAAGATGTGCTAGAGAAAAGGTAAAGCTATGAATCCACTTGACAAAATGTAGATTAATATAAATGGGTCAATTTTAAGTAGTAAGAAATAGATAATTATATGCCTGAGCAATAGACCCAAGTTCTGTAATATCTTCTGAGTATTAGGTTTCAGGTGTTCATGTCCAAAAGAATAGTTCTGCGTTTGTATATGGCACTCCAATTTGGCACATGTACTTCCACAGAAAGCCTGAAAATATTTTTTAAAGAGGTTCTACACACACACACACACACACACACACACACACACACACACAGTCACACACATGTGCACACACAAAATGGAATCAAGTGTAGCTTCATAATTCATGTGTCTCAGGCAGGTCGTGGTACAGTAATGTGTACCCTGGGTATGAAGTGCAGTTTGAGGGGCAGCGTGTTGGACTCTGATAAGAATCATTCTCCCAGCCAGTCACTACCTGCAAGCTTGAGAACACAACTGCCCACTGCATGGTTAATTTAGGATTTTTGCTCACACAGAAAAAAGCATTAGAGATACACAATAAGGGCAAATTCAGACCAAAGGAAACCTTTAAGTGGACGACAGTGTGTTTACAAATGTACACAGGTTTGGGAGAAAGAAGAGAAGTGGTAGAAGCAGCTATAGATTAAAAATAAATTAAGAATAATAGAACCCTTAAAAAGTAAATATAGTAATAAAAATATAATAATCCACATAAAGATGGAAATACACAGAATCTGGATTATGTATATTATTGGGTTTTCTTTCTATTTTGAGTGCTGAGCTAACTCCTGAGAGACATTATATTGTAAAAGCTAGATAGTTTCAAAAACTATTTAACTTCAAAATTTAATCAAAAGATGTATTACTCTAAAGGACAAACTATGTTTTATTTCCACAGGTAGGGACTCATTCTAGGCAAAGGAAAGTCAGCTTTGATTTAGGAAGGCCTCCTGAATAATCTGGCTATAAACATGAAAACGAAAACCCTAAAAGAACTACAAAGAACTGCTCAAACACATAACAAAAAATCTTTGGCTGATATGTGTACGATGAAAATCTACACTTGTACTAATACAGATATGAATCTAACCTTTATAAGTTTATATATTTTCAGAGAAAAGGGACCAGACACCAATGAAAATGGACTGCCCAGGTGATCCAGTATCCAGAACAACTAGCAGGTTTTTGACTAAGATGATCTAGCCACATAGAATACTACATTCAAGACTTAACAACTCTCTTAAATTTTCTCAATGTTCCTCTCAAGATTATCAGCATCCAACCTACTGGAAGTAATCTAGAGAACTATACCCACATTACCAAAATAAATTATGTTTGTCATTACTTAGGGGGTTGGCTACAAATAAATGTCAGATTAAAAACTGAACAGAGGATTAGATTCAGGGATCATGATCTGAAAAGAAAAAGGTGGATAGGGAAATGACAAGATAAAAAAATAGATTATCAAATTTACTTTAATCCAAAAAACTAATGTCAGTCTTAAAATATTTAAGGATATTTAGTTTATTAATATAAATTTAGAGTTAATTTTTTATACTCTATGAATATTTCTATTCTTGTTTAAAGTATTATGCTTATGCCACTCCATTAAAAATCTAATGCAAGATTAAAAATATAGATTAATAGTCATCTATAATCAAACTTATAGTCATGTCAGTCATGAAATATATTACCTATATTTCAGATAGGTAATCTTCAAATACTCAAAGAACTACAGAACGTAGCATTTAAAATGTTTTAATAACATATTTTTCATGATAGTGAGACATGTCCCGTCTTGACAGCACTAATATACTCCAGAAAAAATAATGGGCATCAAAGAAACTTGATATGAAGTTTGCTTTCTTTATGAATAAAGCAATCCATGTGGTCAAAGAAACTTCCCTTGCCTCGATTGTTGATATTTATGTCAAAACCTGGACTAGCAAGACAAAGACAGGTGACTGTTGAGCTTTGCCAATACAAGGTTGGACAATTCTTCAAAATTTCCTGCTTCACAGGAAAGTCTGTCAGATATGCTAAGCCTGAAGGCCAAAAATGTCTGCCCCAATGTTACAAAGAAACCTTGGGTGACTATCAAGACAGCCAGTTGTTTTTCTTTTCTTACAATTTTTGAAAGTTGCTTGACTGTACTTCCTGCTTATTCAAATAATATTATTTCCTTCTAAGGCTTTGATGGAGTTGGATCATAGTTTTTCTTAAGTTATGATAAAAGATGAGTTAAATATAGAGCTTTATATTCATCAAAAAAGGAAAGATAATTAAACATTTTCTCTAATTTTGTCAGACACAAATAGACTATATATTTTAACTGTAATTCTAACTGGACAAGTGTTCTCCTGTATTTGTTTTACTGTATTAAAGTTAAAACCTTTCTTTTTAATTAGACAGAAAGGGGTTAATGCTGTGTGATAATTCTTCTGTATTCTGTGAATGTGTGTTACTGTCACTGGTTGATAATAAAGCTGATGTGGCCAAAAGCAAGGCAGAATAAAACTAGGTGGGAGAGCCAAACTAAAAGTACAGGGAGAAAGTGGGGCCAAGTCAGAGAGAGATGTGAGACAGTTGCCACAGGAAAAAGATATGCTAGAAAAGATGTAAAGCTGCAAATCCACGTAACAAAAAAGTAAATTAATAGAAACTGGTTAATTGAAGTTGGTAGAGCTAGTTAGTAATAAGCCTGAGCTATAGTCCAAACATTCTCTGATTAATATAATCTTCTTTGTGCTTATTTGGGATCAGACAGTTGGGACAAATGAAAACTTCCACCTCTGCTTACAGGTCTAGAAGAGGAAAATAGAATAGATTTTATAGGTGGACAGGGATTGGCAGGGACATGAATGGGAGAACAGGTGTCGAGAAAGAGGGGAGTAATCATAGAGGGAGAGACTATGTGACGTGGCAGCTGGAATTGAGGGGCAATTGAGGGATGATATGGGAACCTAATGTAGAGAAAACTTTATAGAATATATGAAAGTGATCCTAATGAGGTCTCCTGTTAACGGGGGTGTATGAAATCTCAATTAGACATCTCTTGTCAACAATTAGATTTCCAGTAATTGGAAACTCCAGTAGCAAGAGTTTCTTTGTCCATGGGGAATTACATGAAAATCTCCAAACAACCCATGCTATTGCTAAGTCAAGACATTTTTCTCTACCAACTGACAGCATGGCAAACACCAACACAACGTACTGCAAATGGCGAGGTTGACCTGGTGCCTATATGGAGCCTTCTCCCTTTTGTACTACTGTCTTTGGTACAGGAAGATACTCTGCAAACTACAGCTCATCACTACAATACTATAGGCAGGTGATGAAAAACAGGGACACATCTTCAAATAGTGTGATCAAACATCTCGCAGCAGAGACCTATATAGCCAGACATTACACAGAAAGAAGTGTCTAAGTGGGATCCTTCATCAAATATCTCTCCTACCAGCTCAATGATACCTGTGGAAGAGGAGGCAGAAACAGTGTTAGAGATAGAGGGGATGAAGAATACCAGGAGAACAAGACCTTCTGAATCAAGTAAGCATATGAACTCACAGTGGCAGAAGTAGCAGGCACAGATCTGATGAAAATCTGCACCAGGTCCTCTTCATGTATATTATTGCTGTCAACTCCTGAGTGTGAAACCTAGTGAATCTATTATTCTTGTATGTGCTATTCAGGTCTCTGTTCTGTTTTTCTGTTGCCCTGTCCAACTCTGATATGATGGTTTTGGATTATCTTGTTATATCTTATTTTGTCATATTTTATTATTATCTCTTAAAAGTCTGTTTTTTTTTTAGAAGCCTGTCCTAATGAGAAACAGAAAGGGAACTGATCAGGAGAAGACAGGAGGAGGGGGAGGAAATAGAATGAGTGGGAGGATGGGAAGCTAAAATCGGGATTTATTGAATAAGATAAGAATCCATTTTGAGTTAAAAATGGGAGATAATAGAAAAAGCAGAATATAATGATCTTGCTTTGTTTACTAGTGTACAGATCTGAGTGCAAAGGAAACTGTTCCCGAAATTCTTCAAATGGTAACAGAAGTAAAAGATGGCAATGGTATTTTCCTTTATGTTATACAACCACTAAGCCACATTATGAAAACTTGGATCTCACTTGTTATTTAATTTAACTTCATATGCATTATTCATATTTTTTTGGATTTCTTCCATTGCAGAGCCTAAACAAACTAGTTGCTTTACCAATGTGAAATGCAAGCACAAGTAACTTCAGCTAACATCCCCTATGCTCTTGCACACCCTTATCTTTAGATGGTCTTCCATGTGTCCTCCATTTTACACTTCTCGTGATCAAATTTCAAATAAGTTGAGAATGTACTCATTTCGTGTGTGACATGGTGAGACAATATCACTTATGGCTGCCCTACCCGAAAGGCAGAACGGAAATGCACTTTAATTCTAGAACACTTGAACTTCAGCTCTCCAGCCATAGGTATTTTCAACTCTCTTCTGAGAAGCTTCTTTTAGTAGACAAAAATTAACACAGAGAAGTACAAGTGACCTAAGTGCAGAGAAAAATAAACTGTTGACTTTCCAGCTCTAAATGGATGATCTGTATCAAATGCCTTCTTCTTGAGACTTCCAACCAGCCCAGAAGATTATTATAAGAACCGGGAGCAGTAGATGACTGCAGAAAAACAGCATTTTTTTTTCCTGGACACCACAGGACCGCAATAATCTGAAATGATAGGTGTCATGACTTCAGGCAGAGGAGCTACACAAGAGCAAACCAGATAAAATCCCAGCCTGGTTAGGAAAAGGCAAAAAGTTCTACCTGAAATTATGACCTATTGACAGTTGACAACTGCAGGGGAACAACATAGTTTAGAAGTTTACCATGCTCCGGCCCATGACTTATGGCTAACACATACTTACAGCAGTTACTGTCTCTGACTAGAAAAGGAGAGGATGAGATAGACAGAGGAGGACAAGGACTAGGTTGAGGATGATGAGGGGAGTGAAGAAGAGTGGAAGAGAAAAGAAAAACCCATGAAATTGGAGAGGAATTTGAAGGGATATAGGAGAAAATCAGAGAGGAGGGAACGGAGGGATGCCTTGATAATAGTAAAGTTTATGCACCTACGGTATTTTCAAACAATAAAAGCATAACAGAATAAGACCTTTACCAGGCTCTTGAACACTACCTGCTGCTATAAATTGATAGGCATTTCTTAGTCAGGTGTGCCTGCCCAGAGCTCTTTCTGTTCACATTGAATGCTGGAATAGAGATAACCAGAAATGAACCCTAATGAGTCAGGTTGACTGAGTTCAGAAACAGTGTAGACCAGGCACAGTGGTCTAAGTCCCAAGCACAGGGATGTGTTTTGCACATTGACGTTAATTGTGAAGATTTTGGTAGTTTTTATAAAACTTTCACCATATGCTCAAAGGAACTGGCCCTATTGGGAGGTATGACCTTGTTGGAGTAGGTGTGGCATTGATGAAGGAAGTGTGCCACTGGGTGTGGACTTTGAGGTCTTAGAAGCTCCAGTCTGGCCTACTATAGCTTTCTACTCTTCTTACTGCCAGATGTAGAATTCTCAGCTGCTTCTCCAGCACCAAGTCAGCCTGTATGCTACCATGGTTTTCACTATAATGATAGTGGACTGAATCTCTGAGACTGTAATCCAGAACAAATTAAATGTTTTTTTCTTTCTAAGAATTGCCATGGTCGTGGTATCTCTTCACAGCATCAGAAACTCTAACTAGGACAGAAGTCATCCTCACTTTATTCTTATTTTATTTAAATAAAAATTAAAAATTTAGGCAGAAGATGTAGCTCAGCTGATAAAATCATTACATAACATGTTCAAGGCTCTGATTTAGTTCTTCACAAGGCATAAACCAAGCTTGAAAGTAGAACTTATCAGTAGTTGGAAGGTGACGGCTAAAGGGACAGAATTCAAATTCATCTTTGGCTACATGGGCAAGTTTAAGACAAGTCTGATTTTAATGAGACCATGTCTTCAAGCAGCACCAAGAAAGAAACCAAATAAACCATAGAGAAGATGGGAATAGCCAATCATTTTCCTGTCAAATTTATAGAATAATCATTTTCAACATCTCTTTCCTCGCAGTCCAAGTATCAAACTCCATACTATGTATTTTAGAAATCAGAAAATAGTTTGTAAGCCCTGGAAAGCAATTTCTCAATTAAGTCACACCTATTCTCTTCTAGCTTTGAAGAACACAGCACCTCTAATTTTCATCTAAAGTTAAAAAGTTTGTGTGGTACAGTTATAATATTTTCCTACTTCTAGTGTCCAAGTTAAGTACAAAAAATGGGGGCTGACTGAGAAGCCAAGGACAATGGCGATGGGCTTTGATTCTATGACATGGATGGGCTCTGTGTGAGCCTTGTCAGTTTGGATGCTCACCTTCCTGGACCTGGGGGGAGTTGGGAGGACCTTGGACTTAACATAGAGTGGGGAACCCTGATGGTTCCTTGGCCTTGAGAGGGAGGGAGGGGAGGTATGGGTGGAGGGAAGGGGAGGGAAGGGGGAGAAGGAGCGGAGGGAGGGGGGAGGAGGAGGGAAGGAGATGGAAATTTTTAAATATAAAAAAAAAAATAAACCATGAGAAAAAAAAGAAAAAAAAAGAAAAGAAAAGAAAAGAAAAAAAATGCAATAGGTGATAAAGAATTATTCATCAGTAATACTTTCATTACACATTCAAAATCTGCATTCAACATACTGTAAATATTTCAATCGTTCATAACTGTTAAAACATACATCTGTATTACTTCCTTTGGAAATTTTCTTCTGAGAATATTGAGTTAGGGTTAGTATTGTTAACTCAAGAGAATCTGGAAACAGCTAGAAGGTCCTTTGGGCATACCTGTGAAGGACTCTCTTGACTGTTAATTGAGATGGGAAGAAGTACCCACTGTTGAGTGTACCCATTCTTTGTAAGTGCCTAGATTGTGTTAATTATTTAAAAGAACTTTACAATAATCATTTGCTGTTTTTTGCTTGATAACTCTGGAGGCAATGTGACCAGAGTTCTTATAGTCGACAGCAGACTGTTCCAGCCACAGCACCATGTCTCAAGCTCTTACTAGTGGATCTTCTGTGAAATGGTAGTCTCACACAGAGCCCTAAGCTAAAATAAACCACTGAATAAAAGTATTTTGTCACAACAACCAAAGTATAATCTAAAACAATTATATAATTTTCAGTTCAGTGTAACATGCATAAAGGAAAAATTATAAATCTATAGACATCTATTTTATTCACTCGCATGTGTTGACATATGATGGTTTTCTCTATAGGCTGTGAGGGATCTTGTTAAAATTTAAAATTATACTTTACATTATTGATAATGCCTGCTCATTCTCTTCAGTGGAACAAGTAAACAAAATATAGCACCATTCTATTGCCCGAGTCCAGAGAATTTACTCATAAATCTTGAAAACTACTGCCGTGTCATGCTTTTCAATATCTACACAATTCATAAACCTTGCTATCAATAAACCCTTGATATTAAAAGTAATTAACAGTATAACTGTCCTGAATGACATATATTTACTATACAAAGTAGGTCTTTTCAGAAACAGCCAATTTTCAAGAATTGCTTTTTCCAATTGAATGTAGCTTTCTCTCAAACATCACCCCAGGATCACATCTGCATGGTCAATAGATGGCAGCATAGCTCTTCAGGAAGCGCTAAAGAGCTACAGGCTAGCCTGAAATTTCATCCATTAGCATGCAGAAAATGCTAATCTTTGTAAAGCTTGCTCATTGCATCTTCAATAATACCTTGTATCTCTGCTGCTGTTTATTTGAAGAGAAACTGATACAGGCAGGAAAATCATGTATCGTTTCTTGGTTCTGCTTTTCCATTTAAATTTTGTTTTATTTCGATATATGACTTTGGTGTTTGGAGCTCTCAGACAAAGGAAGAGATACGACTACACATAAATGTATGAATCTCTCTTTACTATGAGACCTTGAAGTCTTAGTTTACCATGCAACATCAGAGCTTTTAAAAATGTCAGTTCTGTCCCAAACAGGAAGGGCAAAAACAACTTTTAAAATTTATATGAAACAATAATTATCTGCCATCATTCAATCTGTCTTTGCTTGGACATTGAAGAGTAGACTTGTTCCTGCTGCGGGTCTTCTTTAAACACTTCTGTAGATCTGCTTCGTTGGTGAGGAGGTAATCTGACCTGCCAGTCCCTTCCATTATAGCAGTCATGGAGGAGGCCACTTTTTGCAAAAATCAGCAACACTACCAAACTGTTAGAGATTTCTTCAAGCGTTCTGGAAGCTTGTGAACTTTAGGTTGAGAACCCTACAATACGTTGACAGAAAGAAATACTATTTCTGTGACTAGAAGGTATGCTAACAGACATAGGAGAAGAAAGAAGGTAGCAGAGGAAAATGTAATTTTCTATTGGCAATGTTTCCAGCCCCAGTCACTGTAAGATGTAAGAAAGTGTCAGTCACACAGCACAAACCAGTTATAGCATTATTTCTGACCAACTCATAGGTACCATAATATTTTTATACTATTAAAGTTATATTTACCAACTTTAAATGTAATTTACTGAGTTTTCTAATTTTTCTGACTGTTTCATTAATTTCCTAATTGAGAAAATGTCCCTGTTTAGTTGAAATCTGTACTGTCTTATGAACAATATTTACATCATTATAGGATATATTCATAATAGAACAAGATTTTGCATTTAAAAATACTCTTTAATAAGTGTTTAGAAGATACCAGTCTTTAGATTTCTGTGATTAGAGTTGTTTATTATTTTCTAGTGTTTAGTGGGACATTTAATGCATATAAATTTAAAAGCATATATATGGAATTGAGACAGTACTGGTCTCTTCATGTATATTTTTTTCTTTCAGGCCCTTTGTCAAGAACAAGGAATGAGAAACAAGTAAATCTTACTATTACCATGCCACTATCAATATTGTGCCAAAACTCACTCTAAGATATCTCTACAGAACAAACCACTATCCCAAAATGCAAAACATGACAATTGTTTAATGAAATATGTGAAGTGATGAATTAGAAGTCTTGCTCTCCTGGACTCTTGTACATTCCTTTTCATTCACTTCCATACTAACTTTCTACCAGACCCTAAGGAATGCATATTCTTCTCTGAAGCCCATGGAGTTTTCTCCAAAATTATGTGCCTATTAGGACAAAAAAAGCAAGTCTCAAAGATATGTATGCCTAATTCCAGTTCCAAGCTGTATTCCATTTATTAGATAATAAAACTAGATTTCATCAACAATAGAAACAATAGAAGTTCAAAACTCATGGAAATGAAACAAAACTCTATTTCATAGTAGATATCAAGAAAATAAACGACTGTTAAATTGTCAGGGGTCATGAGAGTTACAGCAGGGGAGAACTAGTGTTCAGATGTTAACCCACCAGAGAAATAATTATCTGATAGAGGTTATTCTATCCTGGGAAAGGCCTTCAGGACCATTGGCTCTGCAAATTGTTGCTTACTTTTCTAAAGTACTTTGGAGTGTCATCCCATAAGTTATGTATATGTAATCTTATGATTGCATTTCAGTCTTATGGGCACATATCTATGTGAGCAGTCAGGGAGAATTTGTCTGCAGTCCTGACCCAGCCACAGAAGAAACAAGATGTGACTGCCTTGCTGAATAAGGTACCAAGCCACATGGCTAACATAGGCAAGAATAATGGGCTAATATAAGTTATAAGAGTTTATAAGAAGCCTGAGCTAATGGTCCAATCAGTTTTTAATTAATGTAGGATCCTGTGGGATTTCTTTGGGACTTAATGACTGCAGGAACTGGACAGAAACACTGACAACATACAAGGGCACACATATTTGTAAAAGAAACATTAATAAAGCTTAAATAACACATCAAACATTACACACTATTTGTTGGTATCTCCAACACCCCAGTGAAACCAAGGAATAGGTAAATAAACAATGTTATAACTCAATTGAAGTTAACAGACAAATACAAAAAAGTACCTTCTTCTCAACACCTCATGGAACTTTCTCTAAAACTGATCACATATTCAGTCACAAAGCAAATCTCAATAAATAAAATAAATGGAATAAACTTCTGTATATTATCATATCACTATGGGTTAAGAACAACACAAACTAGAATAAGCCTCCAAACTCATGGGGATTGAGTAATCCCATCTGAACTAACATTGGATCAAGGAAGAAATAAAGAAAGAAATTAAAGACTTCCTAGTATTCAAGGAAAATTAATGTACAACTTACCCAAACTTATGGGACACTATGGAAGCAGTGCTAAGAGGAAAGTTCATAACAAAGTAAGTTCCCACATAAAGAATTTGGAGATATCTCATACTAGAGATTTAGTAGCACACCTTAACACTCTATAAAAAAAGAAGCAAATTCAAACAGAAAAAATAGACAGCAGGAGATAATGAAAGTCTGAGCTGAAATAAATAAACAGGAAACAAGAATACAGAAAATCCATGAACAAAAAGCTGCTTTTTGAGAAAATCAACAAGACTGGTCAATCTTTATCCAAACTAATCAAATTGCAGAAAGAGTATATCTAAATTAATAAAATCAGAAATGAATAGGAGTACTTACCAAGGGACACTGAGAAAATCTAGAGAATCATCAGATTATACATCAAAACTTACACTCCACAAAATTGGAAAATCCAAAAGAAGAGACAAATTTCTAGATCAGTACCACATTTCAAAATTAGATCTAGTGAAATAAACAATTTAAATAAACCTATTACCCCTAAGAAAATATATACAGTCATTAAAAGTCTTAGAACCAACAAAAGTCCAGTGCCTGATGTGTTTACCACAGAATTCTACCATAATTTCAAAGAACTAATGTTAATGCTCCTCAAACTCTTTCACACAAAAGAAACAGAATGAACATTACAAAACTCTTTTTATGAGGCTACAGTTACTCTAGTACCCAAACTACGCAAAGATGCAACAAGAAGGAGAATTACAGACCAATTTACATCATGAGCATTGATGGAGAAATGCTTAATAAGGCCTGGCAAACAGAATACCAAGCACATTAAAAAATAAGTCATCCACTATGCTCAAGTAGGCTTCAATCCAGTGATGAAGGGTGGTTCAACATGAAAAAGAAGCTGTCAAGGTAATAAATCATAGAAACAGTCTAAAAGAAAAAAAAAACAAACAAACACATGATCTTCCCATTAGACTCTGTTGAAAAGTATTTGACAAAATCCAACTTCCCTTCATAATAAAGGTCTTGGAGAGATCAGTGATACAAGAAAGATACCTAAATGCAATAAAGGTAATATACAGCAAGCCAGCAGACAGCATCAAATTAAATGAAGAGAAACTCAAAGACATTCTACTAAAATAAGGAAAAGACAAGACTGTCCATGCTCTCCATATTTATTCAATATAGTAATGGAAGTTTTTTAAAATTTTTTTCTTTGCTGATGATAGGATAGTACAAATAAATGACCCCCCCCCCCAAAAAAAAACTCTACAACTCCTACAACTAATAATCACCTTGAGCAATGTGGCAGGATACAAGATTAATTTTGAAAAATTCAGTTGTACTTCTATATACAAATGATAAATGGACTGAGAAAGAAATCAGAGAAAAGACACCATTTACCGTAGCCACAAATAAAATAAAGTATCTTGGGGTAACTCTAAGCAAACAATTGAAAGACCTGTGTTATATTTTAAGTTTTTGAAGAAACAATTGGAAATCAGGCTACACATTTTCCTCCAATACTGAGTGGACCTAAAAGCTTGCTTCAATACTGTGGGGACCTAAGAGACAACCACAGCAAGGATTGGACCAAGACACCAAGACACCGCTGGCCTCATTTGAAAAAAGAGATGGGTAGGCACCACTGCAAGAATTTCTCTAACATCATAAAATGCAACATGGTAACACCAGAATCCAGTGGACACACAAAAGAAAGACTTAATCTTCCTAACCCAGAAAAAATAGAAGAGAATGACTTTAACTGTAAACTTCTGAAAATTATGGAGATCTTTAAAGAGAAAAAAATACTCCCTTAATGAAGTGGAAGAGAAGACAAACAAAAAGCTGGAAAAAATTAATAAATCTCTCAAAGAAACTCCAGAAAATCAAGAAAAACCAATCAAACATGTGATGGAAACAGTTCAAGCCTTTTAAGACGGAAATAGAGGTAATAAAGAAACCACAAACCCGAAGGAATTCTGGAAATGGAAAATCTGGGTAAACAAACAGGAACTACAGAAACAAGTATAACCAGCAGAATACAAGAGAAGAAAGAATCTAAGGTACTGAAAGAAGTAGAGTCACTGATCAAAGAAAGCAGGAAATCCAACAAAATTTGAACACAAAACATCTAGGAAGTATGGGACACCATGAAAAGACCATACCTAAGAAAAATATGGGTAGAAGAAGGAGAAGAATTACAACTCAAAGGTCCAGAAAAATATTCAAAAAATTATAGAAGAAAACTTTCCCAGCCTAAAGAATGATTTTCCTATGGAGGTACAAGAAGCTTACAGAACACCAAATAAACTGGATTAAAAGACATCCTCTCACCATATAATAATCAAAACACAAAACATACAGAAAAAAGAAAGAATATCAAGAGCTTCAAAGGAAAAAAGGTCAAGTAACATATAGAGGTAAGCCTATCAGAATTACACCTGACTTCTCAATGGAAATCATGAAAGCCAGAAAGTCCTGGATAGATGTGCTGCAGACACAAAGAGACCATGGATGCAAGCTCAGACACTATACCCAGCAAAGCTTTCTTTCACCATTAATTGAGAAAACCAGATATTACATGACAAATATCCACAGCCTTACAGAAAGTACTAGAAGGAAAACCTTAACCCAAGGTATCTAACTACACCCACAATAACATAGACATCTGATAAACTCCCTCACCAGAATAACCCAAAAAAAATGAAATACATAACTCTACTACCAAAAAATACCTGGAGTTAACAACCACTGGTTATTAATATTGCTTAATATCAATGGACTCAATTCACCTATAAAAAAGACACAGGATAAGTGAATGGAGACAAAAACAGGATCCAACATTGTGCTGTTTGCAAGAAACACACCTCAACCTTAAAGACAGACATTACCAGAGAGTAAAGGGTTGGGAAAAGGATTTCCAATCAAATGGACCTAAGAAACAAGCAGGTGTGGCTATTCTAATATCTAACAAAATTGATTTCAAACTAAAATCAATCAGAAGAGATAGAGAAGGACACTTTATACTCATAACAGGAACAATTCATCAAGATGAAGTCTCAATCCTGAATATCTATGGCCCTAATACAAGAGCACCCACATATGTAAATGAAACATTACTAAAACTTAAATAGCACATCAAACCCCACACACTAATAGTGGGAGATTTTAACACTTCTCTCTTGCCAATGGACAGATCAACCACACAGAACCTTAACAGAGAAATAAGAGAACTAACAGATGTAATGAATCAAATGCACTTAACAGACATCTAAACAACATTGCATCCAAACAAAAAGAATATACCTTCTTCTCAGCACCTCATGGAACCGTCTCTAAAATTGATCACATACTCAGTAACAAAGCAAACATACACAGATACAAAATTTGGAGTAACCCACTGTGTCTTATTGGATCACCATGGAGTAAAGTTAGAATTCAACAACAATACTACTCCCAGAAATCCTACAAACTCATAAAAATTGAACAGTCAACTACTGAACTACACCTGAGTCAAGGAAGAAATAAAGGAAGAAATTAAAATCTTCCTTGAATTCAATGAGAGTGAAGGCACAACATATCCAAACTTATGGGACACTATGAAAGCAATGCTAAGAGCAAAGTTCATAGCACTAAGTGGCCACATAAAGAAAATGGGAAAGCTTACATTAGAGACTTAACAGCACACCTGAAAACTCTAGAAAAAAAAAAAAGAAGCAGACTCATGCAGGAGGAGTAGAAGACAGGAAATAATCAAATTGAGGGCCAAAATCAACAAAATAGAAACACAGAAAACAATCCAAAGAATCAATAAAACAAAGGGCTGGTTCTTTGACAAATCAACAAGATTGACAAACCCTTATCCAAACTAATCAAAAGGCAGAGAGAGAACATCTTAATTAATAAAATCAGAAATGAAAAGGGGGACATAACAGAAGACACCGAGGAAATTAAGAGAATCATTAGGTCTTACTACAAAACCCTGTACTCCACAAAATTGGAAGATATAAAAAATGGACAATTTTTTAGATAGATATCATATACCAAAATTAAATCAAGACCAGGTGAGCAATTTAAATAGACATAGCAGCTACAAGGAGACAGAAACTGTCATCAAAAACCTCCCAATCAATCCCAATCAAAACAAAAACACAGTTCTTCACAAATCTTGAAATAATAATTTTCAGCTTCATATGGAAACACAAATACACATATGCACACACACACACACACAAAGAAAAAGAAAACAACTTGACTTCAACTTGTGGTAGAAAGGTAATAAAACAACATGTCTTTGGAAAAAAAACACACCTATTGATCAACGCAATGGAATTGAAGTGCTCACTACTACATACATCCCTACTCTTATAAACATCTGATTTTTTTTAATATAAAGCAGCTAGAAAGACCCACTGGAAAAAAGACAGAATCTTCAACAAATGGTGCTGATCAAGCTGGACCCACCCAAATCTCAACTCCAAATGAAAGAAAGAGTGTAATGTACACATATACCAAACCTCATAGAAGAGAAAGTGCAAAAAGAGGAAGTGACAAAGTTATTCACACAAAACAACTCTTTGAACAGAGCACTTATCACAGTTAAGTCATATCATAATTAATATAATATATAATCTCAAATATAATGATATGTTATATATGACATAATATAGTATAATGAACAGTTCATAATACACAATATGTAAAATATACTATATCATATGTGCCATAAAATTTTCATTAACCTTTTATCTTTTGGTGGATATCTAGGTTGATTACAGCTCTAATGCAATAATAGTTACTTTAAATATATTTCCTTGAATCTCAAAATTTATTTTTATCTGTAATGCACAAAAGGAAATGGGCCATACATTGCAATATTAATTCTCTTTACTTCTCAAATGATTCACATTATATTGTTTATTTATTTCTTGTTGCTTTATTTTTTTCCAGGTTGGCTTCTCATTGGGAATATGGAGATCTTTGTCACATCTTTCCTTTGACTGCAAAAATTAGTATAAAATTTAAAATGTTGGAGGATAATAATATAGTTTATGAGCCACCTATCTCTTCATCTACTCATCCGTATATCTATTTATTAATATATTCATTCATACTCTTTACAATGATATAAAAATAGAAGCTGATTTGTCTTATGATACTGTGTATCAGTATCTTATACTACTAAACTGTACTTACCCTAAAAATGTTATTTATTTATATTTATCTACACAGACACACACACACACACACACACACACACACACACATATTCTTCTTTTAAGATTTTGTGGAATACTGTAGTGAATCCACCTTTTTGTGATCTCTTAAGCTGGAAGACTTTTCAAAAACTCCTTTGTACTTTCAATATTTGTTCATAATTTTATAATTTTTGTTTTTAACAAAATTCTATGTATATCTAGACTGAAGCAGGTGTGTGAAATATTGTGGTGGAATGCATTTGAATGAAAATGGCCCCATAGGCACATATATTAGAATGTTTGGTCCCTAATTATTGAACTGTTTAAGGAATGATTAGGAGGTATGACTTTGAGGAGGTGTGTCACTTGGATATGTTTTGAGGTTATAAAACTTATGTCATTCTCTCTGTGTGTCTCTCTGTCTCTGTCTCTGTTTCTGTCTCTCTCTATCTCTCTCTCTCATTCTCTCCTATTACTGCAGATCAGGCTGTAAAGCTTGCTCAGCTACTATCCTGATGCTGTGCTTTCGTTCACTTACATGCTGACAATAGACTAATCCATGAAACCTCAAGCAGACCCAAATTAAAGGCCTTATTTTATTAGTTGCATATAGTTCTATACTAATATCAAATATAAGATAGTGTTTTGGAACTGTTTTATTGCTATGACGAAACACCAAAATTAATACAACTAATTGAGAAAAACAAACATTTTTGTTGTTTGTTTATAAATATGACCATTCTGATATTTTAGTCTGAAATTGACAAACCATGGTTTAGTCTCTGGGTAGAGGAATATAATGCCTTAATTGGAATCAAGAATAATTTGGTTCCCTGCAAAGCAGATAGCTTGAGTTTGACATTACCTTTATACTTCTTTCTTTACACAAGTTTAACAAAGATAATGAAGAAGGGACATCTATGGATGCTAAACCCAGGATTGAAGTTAATAGTAAATGCCAATACCTACTTGTAATAAAACTGGGAAGAAATTTGTCAAAACTATTTCTCTAGATCAGCAATAACACATACCATAGTTCTTCTATATCCACAAATATGGTAAGCATATCACATAAATATAACCATATATATATATATATACATATATATATGTATATATATATATATCACTACTTCCAGACTTAAAAATGAAATATATTATTTTTAACCATGAGATTAATCATTAGAGCTTAAATAATTTTAGTTAAGTTTCTCTTACTGTAGCAATCCTCTTAGATAGACATTCAATTCATCAGCAGAAATGGTTGGTTTTGGCTCACAGTTTATAAGTTCCAGTGCGTGCTTAGTTTGCCCAGTTTCTTAATACGTGTAGCAAAGAGCACAGCAAACGTTTAGCTTATGTGAATACTCATGTTCTAGATGGTTATCAAAAAATAGAAAGGAAGAAGCCATGATTTTGTAATCCTGCTAAGACTGTATAGATAATGATACCATAACTTTCTTGCAAAGCCACGCTTTAAAGATTTTGCCACCTTTGAAAAGTATCCAGACTAGGAAAATAATAATATAGATAAAACTACATTATGTCAGGAGACTACATCCTTTGGTCAGATATTAGATAAAAATAATTCACTAAAATATAACTAAAACAGTGGAACCTATATTATTACTCCAGTGACATGGTAGCAATAGTTTCTCTTCTAGGACCTATAATCTATACTACAGATTTTTCTTTTACCATAGCAGACATGCATAGTCCCTTGAATTGAACTGGAATACCATTCAAATTAAAACATTAGCTATTGGTCACCCCAAGGATAGAAGTGCCAATATTTACCATTGGGGTTTTCTTATATTTTGAGGGTCATTTGTATATTCCTGCTCAGTAACACAAAGTGGGTTTATCACTTGTCTGGCAGTTCAAATTGTGTCAGTCTATTGCTTATGGTGACAAATCCATTAAATCTCCCTCTCCCTCTCCCTCTCTCTCTCCCTCTCCCTCTCTCTCTCTCTCTCCCTCCCTCCCTCCCTCTCTCCCTCCCTCTCTCTCTCTCTCTCTCTCTCTCTCTCTCTTTCTGTGTATGTGTATTTAAGTAAGCTTGTTAAACTATAGATTTTAGAATATATGCTCATATGTTTTTCCTGAATTATTATGGATTCACTTACTCCATGAGGTTTGTTCAATCCTCTGTAAATACCATACTCATCATTTTCCAGAGATATCTTTAGAAATAGTAAAGTATCAGTTGAATTACTATATTGAGAAGTATATATCCTCCGATCTCCTTTTCCCCTTAATATTCAATTCTAAGAATGACTAGACATATGAAAATAAAATAATAATTAATGGAGGTCTCATTTACTCTTCAAGGAAATCCACTGTCCAGTTTTAAATTAACTCTTAATGTTTTTCATCATATAAGACTTTCATAAATTTCCTTTTTAGGATTTGAAGATTCAAGCTTTAGATACTTAAGAAGGTCAAAAGTAAATATAGCTCCATTTTCATGAACTATTAAATTCCTGTGAATGCAATTAATTTCAGTGACCTTCACAGATAAAACCAATTGAAGAGACATATTTAATAGTATTAAGAAATAAGACTAGTTTGATGTTAGGCAGGATGCTTGTACTATAACTATGTGAGTCAACCAAGTCATATACTTCAGGAAAGGGTGTGGATGAAAAAGGACTTAAACGTAGGTTATAAACTGAAGATATGAAAGTCATAGTCTGGCATTTATTTCAGACTTTAATTGAAGATCTGCAAATAAGTACTGGAAATAAGTATGAAACAGAAATAGAATAAAAATCAGCCTTCAGTCTGTACTTTGAGAAAAAATACTCTATGAGTGAGCTGAAGAACGTAAGTTTGTTAAGGGCTCTTAAGGGAACACAGAGGGACACAAATTTAAATCTGATTTCAAGGCTGTCTAGAAAATTTATTTAGTTTTTTTGAGAGATGAATGACTCAAAGGGCTAAATGCAGTTCTAGCAAGATCACTCTATGAGACAATGTTGACAAAAGTCAAATAAAGTTAGATGCTAATTGCTTTGGGACAAATGAATGGAGCTGGAAGCATTAATAAAAACACACTCTCAAAGGCTTTCCCCTATGACAGGGGCAGAGTATATGTATATCTTTGACTGGAAGTTTTGTTTAAAATTTCAAAGTTTTTTTGTGTGTTAAAAATGTATTTGAGGAGAAACCCTGTCTCGAAAAACCAAAAAAAAAAAAATGTATTTGAGGGCTGGAGAGATGGTTCAGTGTTTAAGTGCACTGGCTGCTCTTCCAGAGGTCCTGAGTTCAATTCCCAGCAGCCACAAGGTGGCTCACAACCATCTGTAATGAGATCTGGCGCCCTCCTCTGGCATGCAGGCATACATGGAGGCAGAATGTTATATACATAATAAATAATTAAATCTTTTAAAAAAATCTTCACCTGGCATTGGATGGAGAAAATGATAGAGCCCCACATAGGAGCACCGGACTGAGCTCCCAAGGTCCTGATGAGGAACAAAAGAGGGAGATCATGAGCAAGGAAGCCAGGACCGTGAGGGGTGCGTTCACCCATTGAGACGGTGGGACAGATCTAACGGGAGACCACCAAGTCCAGTTGGAATGGGACTGATGGAACAGGGGACCAAACCGGACTCTCTGAATGTGGCTGACGGTGGAGGAGGACTGAGAAACCAAGGACAACGGCGATGGGCTTGAACTCTACAGCATGGACGGGCTCACTGTGAGCCTTGTCAGTTTGGTTGCTCACCTTCCTGGACTTAGGGGGAGCTGGGAGGACCTTGAACTTAACATAGTGAAGGGAACCCTGATGGCTCTTTGGCTTGGAGAGGGAGGGAGTGGGGGTATGGGTGGAAGGGAGGGGAGGGAAGGGGGAGGAGGAGGGGAGGAGATGGAAATTTTTAATAAAAAAATGAGAAAAAAGGATATGGAAATTATAATAGTGCCTATGGTGGTGATCAAAACTATAGTGGCTATGGCGGATATGATTATACTGGGTATAACTATGGGAACTATGGATATGGACAGGGATATGCAGACTACAGCGGTCAACAGAGCACTTACAGCAAGGCATCCCGAGGGGGTGGCAATCACCAGAACAATTACCAGCCCTACTGAGGAGGACCTGGGAGAAAGCAGGAGGTGTAAAGAAACCATCTTACAGGACGACATTGAAGATTGCTTGATCTTGTGTTGACCTGAGATGATTATTTTGTAAAAGACTTTCTAGTGTACATGACACAATTGTGTCCAACTGTATATAGCTGCCAATTAGTTTCTTGTTTTTACTTTGTCCTTTGCTATCTGTGTTATGACTCAATGTGGATTTGTGTTTACACAAATTTTTGTTTGTATTATTCGTGTTAAACCTCAAATAAATGCTTCCTTATGAAAAAAAATGTATTTGAATGTTTTCTTAATTATAGGGAGAACTCAAGTTTCAGAAGCACTTGCAAATGCAGATGGGTTGGTGATTGGGTTTAGGAAGTGGCACACTGGTGATCATGAGCAGAGGAGAGGGTCTGTCCTTCACTAAGTGGACACAGACTTTACAGTACTTTTCAGAACACTAAGCAGCTGGTTGTTTGTGGGTTGTAGTTAATGTGTTCAATACAAAATGGAGAATTGTCATAAATTAATCACCTGAGGCTTCTTGAGTTCTTTCATCCAATCAACATGCATCCAGTAACTGTTCATAGTCAAAAGATGATTAAAGGTATTGCTTTTCATTTATGCTTAGGCATGAATCCTTAAATGTAAAAGCTGAATTTTCGTCACAGCTAAATTAAACAGTTAGATAATCCTAAGACCTTGAGTAATAGTAGAAAGAGACGTACATGGGTGAAGTGAAATTCCCCTCTTTATGCTCTGAATATGTTTTGTTACCATTGGTTACTAAAGAAGCTGCTTTGGGCCTATGAAAATGCAGAATAGAACAAGACAGGAATTCTAAGCAGAGATACAGGAGAAAAAGAATGCGGAGTCTGAGAGAAGCCATGCAGCTGTTGAAGGATAGACACTGGAATTTTACCGTAGGCCACAACATTGTAATAAAACATAAAATAATAGAATAGGTTAATTTAAGATGTAACAGTTAGCTAATAAGAAGCCTGAGCTAATAGGCCAAGCAGTGTTGTAATTAATACAGTTTCTCTGTGATTATTTTGTGTCTGCGTGTTGGGGAAATGAATTACCAGCCTCTGTTTATAAATGAGGAGAGTTCTATTTGTTGAAGGAGTAATAATTGGAGTATTTTGTATAAACTGTATGATAAACAACTGTTCTTTCTTTGACTTATCAGTTAGGATTGTGAAGAATTGTACTCAAATAAAAGCAATAAATTGCCAATGTAAATTACTTAAAAACAGAAAAGAGGATAATTAGAAGCAAGATTATGTATTTTATTATTTTAACCATTAATTAAAATATGAACATTGATATATTTATTATTCCTCTGTCATGCAGTATTATTAGCTGTATTTCTGTGCATATATGTATGTACATGTATGCTCATGTGTTTATGAAACAATATAAAATATGAGTCTAAGAAGGATACTAAGAGACAGATCTTTAGAGAAACAGATAAATACAAAAATGTTCACTGTGCAGGAGGTAATCACCACATCAGTTTTGAGTCAGTTCTTGTTTTTAAATTTTTGAATAAATACAAATTGGACAGATAAAAATTATTCTTACAAAACATCAAACTGAAAATCTCTTCTACAAGCTGTTTACTCTCATCTTTTGATAAGACATAAAGACATCTTCAGAACCTCATCCTTTAGGGAAGCTCCCAGGAAAAAGTCAATAATCAGGGCAGGCCAGCGGACCAGATTCAAGGCTTTCGTCGCTATTGGGGACTACAATGGTCACGTAGGTCTCGGTGTCAAGTGCTCCAGGGAGGTAGCCACTGCCATCCGAGGGACCATCATCTTGGCCAAGCTTTCCATTTGTCCCTGTGTGGAGAGGCTACTGGGGGAACAAGATTGGCAAGCCTCACGCTGTTCCGTGCAAAGTGACAGGCCGCTGTGGTTCTGTGCTGGTGCGTCTCATCCCTGCCCCCAGAGGCACAGGCATAGTCTCGCTCCTGTGCCCAAGAAGCTACTGATGATGGCCGGCATTGATGACTGCTACATATCAGCCAGGGGCTGCACTGCCACCCTGGGCAACTTTGCCAAGGCCACCTTTGATGCCATCTCTCAGACCTACAGCTACCAGACCCCTGACCTCTGGAAAGAGACTGTGTTCACCAAGTCTCCTTATCAGGAATTCACTGAGCATCCTGTGAAAACCCACATCAGAGTCTCTGTTCAGAGGACCCAGGCTCCAGCTGTGGCCACCACATAAGGGTTTTTATACAAGGAAAATAAAAATGAATTGAGTCTGTTTAAAAAAAAGACATAAAGCCATCCAAAGGGTATTCTTGGAACTTGAAACTAAGAACTGATCCCAAAGTTGAAAGGGTGGATATGACTTCTTAGCTTTGGGTTTGTTTCCCTGCAAACTCTGATTCCCCAAGGACACAGCGCCGTTGTCCTACAGCATTGCAAATGGAGTCTAGGCACAACTGCTTCCTGGAGGCTAGAGTCATGTGATGTTCCTTGTTGTATTCATGTTTTCATTAGGCAAGTTTGCTTCATCATCTAAACTATGACTCTTGTAATTATATCCTAGAACAAGTAGAATTGTAGTCATAGAATTAAAGATAGCATTTGAAAAATCTCTGCAATCTGTTCCACTACTGGAATAAAGATACATATATTATGAATATATTTATATAATATACAAGATGGATGGGGACAAACACACACACACACACACACACACACACACATTCCAACAAGGAAAACACATACCTTTATAGAAGAAATGAAGTAGACAATACTCGCACATTTCCAGAATATGAGATATAATTCCTTTGACAAGTAATGCTTACTCTTTTTGCCACTCTACAATGTTTGATATTCATAACAAAACTTCCAGTAAATATGGTGCATGCACAGAGATCAGCATAAGTTCATGATAATTAAGTGACGAGCTGTCCCAGCTGTCTTTCTCTATGTCATGATTTACTGGAAAATCGCCACCTTGGAATTCTACTGTTTCGTGAATACGAGGCCCCGCTCAGTGGATGCCATTTCAAGACTGAAAGTCTTAGCAACTGTCTAGAAAAGAAAATAACCTGATGTACGTAGGGAGAACTTAACTAGGGCGAATATACAAATTTGGAGACATTCCTTTTATTAGATTAACCAGTCCACTTGCATAGGCTCCCTTCTGTTAGGAGCTAAGAATGACCATTATGTTGTGACAATGCCTAGATCAAAAATATGTTAATTTGTACTTTTCTGCAGCCTCTTCCCCTTGATTATTTTTCTTCTTTTAGCAGGCTATTATTTTCTCAAGAGGATTTACAAGTAGCATTCACTGGTCATGACAAACCTTCAATTAACTAGTGTTCACGCAGTGTGTATTATTATCTCATTATCAAGTTGTCTTTTTGTTCTTTCTTTTTTTCCTCTTTAAAGTTATTTATTTATTTCAGTAGGCCCACACAAAATATTCTTAATCATTTAAAAAGATACTTTTGTTAACCATGCACATTTTTTCAAGATGTTAACCTAGAAAACAAAAGAATCCAATTTAACTTGTTCATAAAAAGAAAAGATTGAATGAAACAACTTATGATATTAGGAACTGACAAAGAAATTTTAGTTTTCTGTTGCTCAAACGTACCAATTAAGATTTGTTTTCTTTATTTGTAATGTTAAAATGTTGCTTTGGAATATTTTGCTTCTAATATTGTGGGTGTCTTTCTCCCCTTGGTTCTATAAAATAGCTAATGATTTAAAAGTTGAAATTTTACTTTAGTATATAACAGTACTTAACTTGAATTCTTATAGAAATGAACTACCATACACATCACATTCTTCATCTGGCAACTATATTTCCTATAATCTTAGTTTTCCTAGATAATGTTATACATATGGACAGCAGTCTAAGATTTGTAGTGTTTTTGTTTAACCTTTTTGCCATATATCAAGATCTTCAACAGCATATTCAAGGATGATCATTCATTGTTTAATAACTGTATTGATGCGTGGAAGCTGTAGGCAGGTTTTCTAAGTGCCCTGTCATAAGAAGCACAGTACTAGTACAGATCAGAAAGCTAGAAAGTATCATAATATGTATTTTAAAGGAAGATGGATCAAGACAAATAAGAAATCAAACACAGAAGAAAATTCAGATGCTCATTGAGATTTTGAGAGGTTATTATTAGTAGTATAAGGAGTGGTGTCATCGTTATCATTTTATTTGGTATAATAAACCAAGTTTAGCAAGAGTGACGTAGACGGTGTCAAGAAGCTCAAGTCACAAGCAGGGCGTTGTTCCTCTTGTGAGTTTTGAGACAAGGTCTTGTTATTTAGTCAAGGCTGGCTTTGCCTCATGAAATTCCCGCCTCAGTCTCTTAAACACTGATATTACAGGTGTACATTTTTGTGCCATCACAATAAAGACAATGTCACTTTCATGGACTTGAATATAATTACAAGTTTATTATCCCCCTTTGAAAAGAAGAAAATGATATAAAAATCTTAGAGATTTAAATAAGTTACTTTGTGTTTACAAGTACTAAGCAAGTATATGTGTGATGTGTGTGTGTGTGTGTGTGTGTGTGTGTGTGGTACCCATTGGAGTAACTGAAAAGTTTTAAAGGAACAGATATTAGACACTAAGAAGATACATGAAATTCAGGTAGTCACTGTTGGACTTTGAGGTGAGGCAGATTGAGTCAAATCAGACTTACAATCTGATGCCGACTTACAAGATCTGTGTGTGTGTAATGTGCAGGGCAGCCTGGGGAGCACAGAGCACCAGTTCTATGTGTCTGCTCTCAACTACTGGCTGGCTGGAAGTAAAGTCACTTGGATTTCTGTAGATTTTCCCCAAATTTGTGGATACTCGGCGCAGAGGCTTTTGGGTAACTCTCCTATCGCTGCTTCTCATCCTTCAGTAGGAACGTGGATTTCTAATGGCTCCTATCATATCCTTTCTTCTGTGTGTGCTTGTGAAGACTCACCTACAGTTAGGCAGGTATATATGCTGAACTTTTGCCATGAGCCATCTTTCTGGCCACATTTTTATGTTTTTTATCTGGAAGAGCACCAAATCCGAAAACACTATCTGCTTCTTTGTTTGTATCCCACAAAACCATATTCATTGTGTTGCTCAGCAACCACAAAAGAGACTTTTATCCCTAGACACCAAATATAATTTCTTCATCTTAAGTATGGTACCTTCATGAGTCTTTCTAGGTATTGTTAAAAGACTGAGCAAAGACATCGCAGATTCATTTTGCCTGGCAGCCAGTGAGTTTTACAAAGTGATTTCATTATTCTCTGGAGGTAGAGTTAATTTTTTCCAGCACAATCTCTTTCTGTTATTCATAGTATTTTCATTACATTGGGTTATGACTACTGTTAGCTATTGTCATCCTCTGTAATTTATATTTTACTAAGTATCTGGCCTCTGAGATGGCATAATAATCTATCTCCATGAGGACTAAACTTCTCAAAGTAGAATGTGTTGTAATTGTTAAGTGATTGTTTTTGTTTTAATTGTCTGCATGCATGAGAAAGTACACTGGAATCAAGTGATGAAGGATCTAGACACATCTGCAACCTGTGAAACTTGAGAAATGGGTGTTCTTGGCTGCATTATGTGGGTGCCAGGAACTGAGCTTATATACAATATAAGAACAGAACATGACCTTAAACACTGAGCTGTCTCTGTTGCCAGAGGATTCCAATTATTTTATCTCTTCTGAAGTTTCTAAAACCATACAATCACCCTAATATTCCTGGAAATGTTTCTGGTGATAGAGTTCTAGATACAGTAAGTTTCTGTATACACACTTAACCTTAAATAGAGACCTTAAGAATTTTTAGAAGGAACAGCTTAATCTTTCAGAAGAATTTGGGATCTATTTATCATACACCAGAGCAGACAGAAGGGTCACTCCCAAGAACACTGATGCAGTAAATATGTCTGGAACTTCTCAGTTCTCAAGCATGACTTTACAGTTGCTTCTTCGGTAATAATCGATGCTAGACATGGTTGCAGATTTGCCAGTGACAGACAGGGATAACTATGGCCTTCTACACATCCCATTTGGGGTGTGCAGTTTCTAAAACTGGAATGAGAGATGTGTGTTCTGGACAAATGAACGATAAGCATCTAATTAAAAGCACATGCCTCTCTAAACGTTTTACATTGTTCATCTGTATTAAAATGTCACATGGTACTGCAGAAATGTACAGTTTTGATATTTCAATTTAAGCATATATGAATAAATAAGAAGCATAGATAGTATCTGCAAGCCATATCATCCCTTATTTCTTGGAAGAAAACACATTGAAAATTAGAAGAATGCTTATGATTGTAGGACTATGTTAGTTACTCATGAGAAATGCTCTCAGAACATGTGATTCCCCTTGAAAATAAATATTCATTCTTTTCTCTCTTGTATGACATTAATATCTTTTGAGACACACATATATGACAGGTGTTTTAAAAGGTCCTATTAGCTAGGGACATAGATTATGTAAATTTTCTATGTATTGTTTACACAGTGAGGAAATAACTTAAATAACTCTACAATTCTTATCAAGCATTCTGCTTCTTTAGTGATTCAATATACTATACAATTCAGAATTTACAATTAACATTAAAAAGAACAAAACTTTTTGCTGGCCAGAATAAATAAGCTTACCTCAAAATAGTTTTTTTTTTCTACTGCTTCTAATTATTTGGTAACAATTGATGAAAAGGAATGTTTCTTTTTAAAATATTGTCTTGTCTTTATAGATGTGGTAATATAACCTCAAATTATGTTGTCTCTCTTCCATACCCATTCAATTAATAAACTAAATTGTATTGTTTCTAACTCATCTAGTATTTGCCAAGTGAAATAGACACCAAAGACCATGTGCAAGTTCACACAGAGTAAAAGAGGTGAAAGATATTAAAACAAAAGTTAACCTCTACAAATATGTTACAGTTGTTAGCTTGTGTTTTGTTGGGACCCCTAATAGTGTGACTATGGGTGTCTCTGACTCTTGCCTGCCATTGGTACCCTTTTTCTCCTACTGGGTTACCTCATTGAGCTCTTATATGAGAGTCTGTGTTTAATTTTACTGTAACTTGTTATGTGTGTTTGTTTGAAATCCCTTGGTGTTCTGTTCTTTTTAGAAGGGAAATGGAGGAGAAGTGGATCTGGCAAAAAAGGGAAGGTGGAGGGGTTGGGAGGAGTGGGGGAGGGGAAATTTTGGTAAGTATGTGTTGGATGAGAGAAGAAGAAATAAGAAATAGAGAAAAAAGGTTATAAAATCTTCCTTTAACATATTTGAATATACATTTTAAAGAATGGCTTGATTCTAAGGTGTGGAAACTGTGGGGACCTACTCATGTGAGTCCTACTTCACCTTGACTAAAGTTCGGAGAGTTTGAGCTTATTTTTACTCTTTCAAAGATGTTCACAACAGGTGTGTCTACAAACAATGTATCCTGACCTAGGGTGTGGTTACTTGGTGTTTTGGATATTAAGATGGCCCATAGAGATCGATCCACTCCACCCCGACTAAAGGTTACAGAATTCAAGCTTATTCCTGCTCCTTCATTTTAAAGCAGGAGGTTTGACATAGGGAGTGCCTGTCTAGAGGAAACTTGGTCTAGGTATATCTCGGAAAAAGCATTAGAATGCTTATCTCAGGAAACAGTGGTTTGATGTCTCATGCATTAAAGAAAGTAACTAATCTGGTTAACCTCTGTGTCTTCTTTTGTGACTTCTTCCCCCTTCCCCCTTTTGTATTGGGGTATAAATGCATATGAAAAATAAACGTGGGTAAATTCAGTATTCTATATTCACTGAGTTGCCCTCCTCGTACTATATTATGTCTCTGTGTTTCTTTCATATCTCTGTTCCTCCCACCTAACATTTCTAATTCACACACCCTACGACCTGTTGTTCCTAGACCATGACAAGTATCAATATCTCCCCAATACATGGTTTAGGATAAGAAACCTCACACTTCATATTAGCTTAAAGTTCTTTAAAGTTGATATTTATTGATTTAAGACATAACAATAAACCTTTTGACTCTGTGTTAATACTTTGGGTTTCAAATTCCTCAGAATGTTAGCTCCTTAAAGATTTGTTATTTGGCCTTAAATGAATTAATGTCGGCTAATTATAAAAACATTCAACAGAAGACACTTATTTATTTGATTGCAACATATTTTTTATTTTCATTTTATTTTTAAAAAGTATAGTTGTGGTCTTATGTTTATTATTTTAGTATTTAGGATATTTAATATTTAGAATATTTGCAATGTGCCGATTAATTAATATATAAAAATACTTTTCCCTGTGTTTGTTTATCCAGGAATATTACATATAGCATACTATATTTCAGAGATGCTCTATACGATTCATTGTGACAATAAATTTAGTCATTTAATGCAAGATCATGCATTCTTCTTTATTATTAGTGATCTTGAGAAAATGCAATGAGACACATGATAATATAAATAAACAAAATACGTAGCAACAAATCTGCATACAGAACCCATTAACAAACTTAAATACTGAAAAGATTAAATTTATGTACATACACAGTTGTACTGTTTATTTTAACACAGAGACCAACCAATGAAGTAACTTTTCCCAAAGAAATCTGTGTCAGAATTAGAGCCTATAATAGAAAAATTTAGGTTGAGATTGTCAGTGTTTCAAAGACCGTTTTGTTTGTCCACCCTGGACCACTGCATTTGAACACTCAGGGTTGTTTGGCAAGGACGCAGAAGCTTGAGGAGTTAGAAACTGACTGGAGGATATTTGTCACTGAGAGCCAATATGGAAGTGAAATAACATTGTCCAAATTGCTCATTACCTACATCCTTACTGCAATGCACTATGACAAGAAGGCTTTTTATTCCTGCAGACATTTCTCCCTTGCTGTAATGGGCTGTGGCCTCCAAAACTGTGAGGCAAAGCAAACCCTTCCTTGTTAGGTTGTTTCTTTTCGATTATTTTGTCATGCCAAGAAGAAAAGATGCTAATTTACATTATCTACACTATTGCATAGTATTAGAATTAGCTTGCTGTCTAAATGGACCTTGTAGTCAGTGAAAAAAATAATCTAATAGTGAAAGAATTAGCTTACATAGAAGCCAATGCCTTTAATTAGAAGTTCAAATGGTAAAAATCGCTTTCCTAGTTTGTATTCTGCCACTCTGTCTGCATGATGGTGTCCTTTGCTTTACATAAGCTTTTCATTTTTTATGAGATCCCATTTGTTAATTATTGGTCTTAGTTTCTGTGCTAACAATATTCTGCCCAGAAGGCTATTCTGCACTGTATACTCTGTCACATTCAATGTATCTGACCTCATGTTGATGTCTTTGATCCATTTGGAGCAGAGTTTTGTGCAGGGTTATAATATGGATCAATTTGCTCTCTTCTAAATTCAGTCAACCAGCTTAGCCACCACCATTTGCTGAAGATTCTGTCAATTTTTTCCATTCTGTATTACTTCCTTCTTAATCAAAACTCAGGTCTTCAAAAGTGTGACTTCTGTCTGAGGCTCAGTTGAATTCTGCTGATCAACATTTCAGTTTTCATGTCAGGACAATGCTCTTTTTTTTAAATAAAGAACTTTAGCAGTGTGTTAAAAATGACGTTGAAGATGGTGACTAATATATAAAATATACTTTTAAAACTCCACGAAAAAAATGGACATCAAGAAATAAAAAAAAATAAACAATTAAAAGTGGGGTAAAGGTCTAAGCGAGAATTCTTAAAAGAAGAAATTCAAATGGCTGAGAAACACTTTTAAAACTGCAAAAAGTGCTTAGTCATCAGAAAAATGTAAATGAAAACTACTTTGAGATTCCATCTTTCACCAATCAAAATGGCCAATAAAATGAGTGATAGTTCATGCTGAAAAGAATGTGCGGTAAGGAGAACACTCATCCATTTCTGGTGAGAGTGCACAATTGTACAGTCAGTATGGCAATCAATATGGAATCAGTGTGGTGGCTCTTAAGATGATGGGAATAGCCGGGCGGTGGTGGCGCACGCCTTTAATCCCAGCACTCGGGAGGCAGAGGCAGGTGGATCTCTGAGTTCGAGGCCAGCCTGGTCTACAAGAGCTAGCTCCAGGACAGGCTCTAGAAACTACAGGGAAACCCTGTCTCGAAAAACCAAAAAAAAAAAAAAAAAAGATGATGGGAATAGATATACCTCAAGATCCAGCCATAAGTATCTTATGCATATAACCAAAAGTTCTTCCATATCTGTGAAATGTGAACCCTGTGGACCCTTGTGGAAGAAGAGACAGTAAAACTTTAATGGCCAGAGTAGATGGAAGACATCAAGGAAAGAATGCCTTCTAAACACAGCAGCATCAGCCTATATATGAGCTCATGCACAGAAGCTGCATAGGTATAAATTAGCTGGGTCCCAAAACTGAGAGAATTGAAATCAAGCACTCATTTCTAACCCAGAAGCTATCTCCTGTTGATAACTGCTTGCAAAGGAAAATCTGATATTTTTCCTACAGACCCTAATCATAACATATTGCAATAACTATTTTCAATAAGCAAAAGAAGTTCAAATGGTACTTTTCACAATAGGGTCTTTGTTCACTGGCTTTATTCATGATATTCAGAAATTTGAAACAACCTAGATGCCCCTCAACTGAAAAAAGAAAAAAAAATATTGTGCTACAAAAAAATAAATTCATTGTTTCATCCTATAATGTTTTGAAAATAAACTTTGTATGGATGAATTATCTAGCTGAACATACGAATTTAATTTGGGCATTTTTGGTAGAGTGAGAAAGTGTCAGACCTAAATGTTATTGTTTTAATAATCATTTAATCCCCACAGCCTTCACATGTTTAATAAATCATATTCTGCACTTGCAAATTCATCCCAGTGAATATCACAGCCTCGTTTCCAAGCAGTTCCCTGTTAATCACCCCAGCTGTGTGCTTCTTCTAGGATTCCTGTTTCTTAACTGTTCTGGTCAAGCTGTTCTGTATGTTCAACTGTCAGTCTTCCTTCATACCTGTGAATACCTTCCAGATGATGGATCTTCCTCCACTCATCACCTTAATTCTTTTCATCCTTTTACATCTTAGTTCTGCAGCAAAAGAGGCCCCACTCATTATTCATTCTGTTTTATCCGTTCTCTCTATGGCACACAGCAAGCGTCTTTCCAGTGAATGCCCTCCATTCAGACATGGCCTCGGTGTCCTGTCCTGTCAATTCCTTTCAGTGGCTTTCCTCTGTATAATATTTTTATTTCAGGCTTCTTTTCTTGCACTTAGTCCTTTCAAACATTATATACAATTTAACCACTTCCTTGGTTATTTCCTAGTCATTTTCCATTGCATTGTTTAGTATGCTTTAAGCACGCTTTAGTTGTAGATTTCTTTAGGCTAGAACAAGAATATTAAGTCTTATTTTCCAATAATTTAAATATATATAATCTCTGAGTTACCTAATTACTCTTGTCACATCTAATAATAATTACATGATAATGATTCATCAAACAATCCTCCTCTGATCTCAATTTTTTTTATTGGTTCTTATGTTTGTCTTTGTTATATTCCATTAATTTCTTTATCTGAGTTTACATTAATTGTTATGTCTTTTAATCAGAGGTCTCTGTTCATTCTTAGTAAGAAGTAAAGTGAGTATCTAAAGTTTGGCATCCTAACTAAATTTACCTAGCTCTTCTTAACCCTTCAGTGACTGTAGGGATGCTAAAATCCACCACTGACATTGTTCCTCTTGGGCATATGCTGCTACCTGGCCCTTCTACAATGCTATATCTCACAGATTTTTTAATAAAGATAATCATCTAACATTCTTCTCTCATCTATAAATACATCGTGAATTCTATATTATATTTCCTGTCTTAGTTGGTTACAGCAAGGAAAACCCTATCAGATTTCATGAAGTTTTGTGTAATATCATTCCTTATGTTTAATAAGCAATATAATTTTCAAATTTAAAATCTAGTGAGAAGAATTAACCAAATCATGATGTCATTTGTACACAGAATTCCTTGAGGTTAATGGTGTTTACAGTGGACAACAAAGAGAATAGATACAGCAGACTGGAAGATGATAAATGGAGTCACTTTGGGGGATGAATCTAGATGTCACAGTAGAAAGAAAAAAAGTGGTGTGCAGAGAAAAGCACATATGTGAGAGATGCTCGTTGTGTGTATTTATACTTATAGTTTAATAAGGTCAGGTTGAGACCTCAGAAGAGACAATGATGTTCAGGGAAAGTGGATTAGATACAGAATACATGCACAGGCAGTAAATATGGAGTCAACAGGGAGTAATGTGGCTGCATTCATTTAGGATAGGTTTGCATTGTGGAATCTCAGTAGTATGACTCACTTACATCGGTAATATTGTCCAGATGTGGCCTTTCTCTATTTCCAATGCTATTGCCTTCATTAATTCTTCTGTATGCTCCCACACACATAATTGTGATATCTTTGTTACTGGTCTCCCTCAATGTTCCTCTTTACTGATAGTGCTGACAGAGCAACCCTGTTCTCTCTCTTTCTTTCTCTCTCTTTTTCTCTAACACACAAACACACACACAAACACAAACACATGAATGAGCACATACATACATACATGCATGCATAGATATAAAGAAACATACATAAGCACACATGCAAGCACACAAACACAGTCATATGCTTATATAAAAAGGAATGATGCACACACACACACATATATATATATATATATGAATAGGCAGAAAACCACAAATACATACACACATATACATATACATGTCTACAAACAAGTGTACACACATACTTGCATCTTTGCTCATACACGTGGCTATACCCACATACACAGGTGCACATATTATATTTATCCAATCATTGCCTGTGACTTCAGACTTCTTTATGCCATCTGACTAAATTTCTTTGGTTTTCTGGGACATTCCATCTTCTGAATTAGTGCTCTTGGATACAGTTGCCCCTACGGTTCACTACCCTGCCTCTTGCTCTTTTACAACATCAAAGACACTGACTGTCTTTTAGGTCCTGACTACCTCGCTGCTGTCATCTTTGACAGGGGCTATTAGACTGTACAGTATGAGGTATTTAATGAGTCACTCAGAAAAATGCCATTCTTCATATTTCAGCATCCAGGAATGCTTCTGAGATCCTTGTCATTGTGAGACTTTAAGAACATTCACATGTGCGTGCCATTATCTAGTAGAATGACTTCCTTATGGAAACTTTCATAATTACTAAGAGTTGTTTTGCTCTTTAACACAGTTTTCTATATACATGGGTTCCTGTGTATGCGTACATCTGTATAATAATGGCAGAGTTGATTAAAACAACTAAATAATTTTGGTTTATTTGGTAATGTTATGTTTATGTAGTGTTTGAAATATGTCTGGTCAAAGAAAAAAGAAATCAAACTTCATAAACACTGTAAAAGAAAGATGTCCTTATTAATAAATTTTACATCATCAATGCCATGAACGTATGAAATTGTAGGTTCCTGTGAGAAAAATAAACATTTTTGAAGAGAAATGTGAACATAGAAGCATGACTTCTAGCAAATGGATTAGAACTAGCCTAAGGAGGCACGGATGAGAAAGAATAGATTTTTGAGATAGGAGTATACCAAAGAATTACACAAAATATTTGGACAAAGATGCCTTTATAAAATTCAGCATTTAGTAAAGGAGGTATATTTCAGGAAAAATACAAGAAAGAACACAAAGAATAAAAACAGGGATCAAGATTCTTCAAGAATTATTATGCACTCACAATGAAGAACATCATCAGGATGGATGAGCATTGCTTGCACTCCTCTAGTCTTCTTTCCTCAATTGCTCAAGTATGGTCCTGGGAGAATGATATTATCTTAAATGTTTGTAGAGAAATAGAAGCTCGGTGATATTTTTTCAGCTTTATTCTATACTGTGTATTTTTACATAAATTAGAAACGTAGAAAACAATAAAAACAATCAATGAAACAAATAATTGTTTTGAGAAAATCAATAAGATCAGCAAGATCTTATCTAAATTAACTAAAGATACAAAAAGAAAATCCAAATTCACAAAATCAGAAATGAAAAGGGGAATATAACAACAAATACTGAATGTCTGGCTGAAGATTTATTGTGATGAATTATTGACCATCATACAAATTATTAATTTACAAAAATGATTTCCTCTTCTAAAAATAATTGGAAGTCAAAGTTTCAATTAATCATTAATTGCTTTGTGAATTTATTTTCACACCTCAAATGCTTTAATAATGCTTTCAAATCGTAGGCTCTTTGACTCTCCCAGAATGTCTTTCTCTACAGTGATGTTTTAAATGACACAGATTTATGATAGTCAGTCTTGATTGCCTTCTTGATTACATTGGAGTGTTAGACATCGCCAGATATGTCTGTGAAAGTATTCCCCATTAACTAACACCTGAAGAACTGACATGAATGTGGGCTGTACCATCTCATAAACTGGGGACATGAATAGAATGTACGTAGAAAGTCATAAAGAACAGCGATTATGTATCTTATTATGTACCTTCCTCTTGGTATCTATTATTAGAGTTTTTTTCTGCTACATTGAATCCTCTGATACACAGGAGTCATGAAACTACTTCATCATTCCAGTTCTGCTCAGGTATTGTCATACCAAAATAATCTAACTGAAGCAGAGAAGGTGTGCATAATACGCTTTTTCTTCGCAAATAAAGATTATTTTTATTTTTCATCTCATGTTTTAAATAAGTTTACTTTTATTATGAGAGGAATATATTATGTTGTTATCACATGAAAGTATTATAGATGCTATCTATAACAAATTTAGATGTACAAATTAATTATCATTAGAAAATGTTCTTTTCATTTTCTAATATTTCTTTTAGAGAATTGCAACATATTTGTTAACGAGTTTGTTTGCAGGTACCTATTTTTCATGTAATCTTTGAGGTATATTGCTAATCATGATTACTCAGTTAAGTAATGGTCTATAGTTATTTCTTTAACAGAATTGTGCATATGCTCTCAATTAACTGGGATTTATTTCCTGCGCCTTACTATTCAGTGTTGTTTTTAAGACCTACTCCATGAGATGAAATCCATAACTGACAGTGGTTGGCCAAGAACCAGAGAGACTGGATGGCCTCAAGACCTAGGGCAAAACCAAATACTAGTGGTTGAATTTTTTTAAGTTGTAAAATGACTCCTAATGATATTATGCTATATGCATAGCAGTACCTTTCTCTTCCTTCACCAGATAAAATTCCTCCTTCTGCAAGTGGGAACAAACATGGAGACACACAACCAGATAATATACAGAGAAAGAAAGGATGGGAAGGAGTGGGAACTTGGATTGGGTATACATAATGAAAAAAGATAGTTTGTTTTTTTTTAATAAAAAGAAAGAAAGAAGATGTAGGTGAACATTGCAAAAATTTATACTTAAAAACTTTTTAAGTTGTGTTTCTTTTAAGGAAACTATTTTGGAATTCAAAGTCCACTCAGATTTAAAAGAACCTGTGTTGAATTTTAAGAAATCATCGTTAGGTCTTATGGAAATTTGTTTTCATCTTCCTCGCTTTTGTCAAAGCAGCTTTCTTTCAAAGACACCAGTAGATATAGAGAAGACTGACAAGTGATAGAATTCATCCACTCACTTTTTATGTTGCTGTGTTATCTCCTGTGCACAATGTTTCTAATTACTCATAGTGATTACGCTAATACATCCAAATTCATGTATTTCTGACTCGTGTTCTGCTTAACTGTATGGATTAATAAACCCTTCACAGATTTGGAAACAAATAAAAATAAATAAAAAATGGAAATAGATACTTGGGCTCTAAAATTCTTATACATGTTATTAAATCTGCAGAATGAAATAAAGTATGTCTGTATACCATTCTGCTTATCAAGTGAATAAGTTAAGTGCTAGTGATACCTAATTCCTTGAAACATGCTTGGCAAGAATACCAATGCAATCAAGGCAGAACACCAGGCTTTCTGATTGCCTTCCTTGACAGACAGGCTCAGGACTGTTGAAAGCTCCCTGGGGAATCACTCTCCTACTGTAATAGAATTCACCTTTCAATTGACATAAAAGCAGGTAAGTAGGAGTGAGATTTGCTTGTGAGAGAAAAATCCAAACTCCTCCTATTCTCTGTTCAGGTTTAGAAGGCTCATTATTAGTGTGTGTGTCCTGGTTTACAAACACAATTCTATTAAGTATCTCATACAGTCAGTTAATGTCTTTTCTCATTTTCAAACACTTTGGGCTGTTTCTATCACATTCTCATACCTATGCAGATAGACATCTTAAAATTGGGAATATTATTGCTGTATTAACAATTCTGAAAAAATAAACTGATAAGATATTCATATGGACAAATAAGAAATTAAAGATTCAAACTCTGTACTTAAATTACCCATCAGGTTTTTTAAAAATGTTTTTGTAATTTCAGAAGTATAGAATCATTCTAAAATACAAAACCATTGCATATTTAATTGCAAGGACAGAATTTCATTTCTCAATCTGCAAATTCATTCCAGAACTTTATTAATGAGAATACATGCTCAGCTGATGAGGAATTATAACTTATAATTAATTTTATCCGAAGAGCAAGGGATTAAATGTTTTTCAAAAACATCTCAAAATAATTTCTCTCTGGTTTTCTTCCAGCCTTCCCTCATATTCTGCTGCTTAGCATTCTTTATGCAACAATGCAGACTAGATTAGAAGTGCCTCGATTGTGATTTTCTCTTTGAAAGGATATTTGTGCTCATTATGTGAAAATTTGTGCCGTATTGCATATTTATGATTATCTCCAGTTGCTGGGAATATGAACCTTCTCAATAGCTATCAGAATAATATGAGTCTAATAAAAATTTAAGTGTATGTACAGTGCAAGGTAGTTCCAAATTCTCTTCCTCTAGCCATTTTATCCACCTCCAGTATGAGAATTAAAATTGCTTATCTTATTTATTTCTCACAAATTAATTTTACATAAAGAATAAAATAACTTTAGATCATATTTAGGCGGCCACTTTTCTTTAATGCCTTTTTAAATTTATTCTCTAAGAATTTCATATGTGTATACAATACAGCTTGCTCATGACCACCCTGGGGTGCACCCTCCCTATTTTCTTAGACTTCCATTTACTATGCCCCTCTCCACACTTCCTGTTTTCTTTCTTTACATAACCCATCAACTCTAATTAGTGCTGCTCCTGTATGCATGAGTGTATGCCCATCCACTCAGGCATGGTCAATCTACAGACAGGCACATTGAAATCAAACTATTTTACCCTCTACAGATCCTACCAGCTGCCAATAACCCTTTTTTAAGAGAAAATTAAAAAATGGGGTTTCTTCAGTAATAGAAAAAATGTGAAAATTTGCATTTATTTTGGTTATATTATTGTGTGTTTGTGTTTATTTGTATGTGTGACAATGTGCGTGTAGGTGCCCATGGTGGATTCCCTAGAGCAGAAGTTGCATTTTGCTTATTTGTTAAATAAGGGTTCTTGAAACAGTGAGACTTTCCCTTGTGATTCTATACAATGTGACTTTATTCATGTGACATATCTTCACTCTCAGAGTATAAATTGTCCAGTGCTCTGAACAGCCAGGTAGAGCATGAAACTTTAGTCTGTCTTATTTCTAGGCTCCATTCTCCCAGGTCCCACAGCCATCTAAGAGTGGAGAGATGGCTCAGCGGTTAAGAGCATTGCCTGCTCTTCCAAAGGTCCTAAGTTCAATTCCCAGCAACCACATGGTGGCTCACAACCATCTGTAATGATGTCTGGTGCCCTCTGCTGGCCTGCAGGCATACACACAGACAGAATATTGTATACATAATAAATGAATATTTTTTTAAAAAAAAAAAGTGGTAAAAATACACCCTATTGTCCTGTTTGATGTTTCTCTCCCTCCCATCTAAGTCCTGTTTCTACCAGCAAGAACCTTGTTACTTTAATGTGCTTTTCGGTGATGATCCGAGATTAGGCAAGGCTGTTAGTTCCGGAGACTACACCAATGCGGAGGATAAATTCTCAGATCCAACACTGAGGATGAACACTGCTATGCCGAGCATGCCATTAAAATTAATAACTTATAAAAAATATAACAAGGGCAAGATTGTTCATGTTTTTTGAGACTTCTTTGTCGACATGCTTCTTTCCCTCCATAAGATCACTCAGGTATCATTTTCAGTATCATTTTGGCTCCTTTAAATTTGTGCTCCATCATGTGAAATGTGTACATAGCTTGCCAATTGTGCTTATTTTATAAACAATTTTCTTCAAATATAATTGCTAGAACTGTTGCTATTATATACTTATGAAATGTACAATTGTATTCAACTGCCACCAACTGTAGTAAATTTTGCTGTATCAGTGTTAGTTTTATGCATTTTATGTCTCTAGTATGTATGTGTTTAAAATTTTTTCTTAGATTATTGACCCTGTATCAACACAGAATATTTACTTTTCTTCCTGAGAAGGCTCTTATTTTAAACCTATCCTGGGTTTTTCAAAGCAATGTCATTAAATAATTTTTCTAATTAAATCTAAGAATATTTTATATGTAAAATGCTTGAATTTTCTACTATACAGTGATGAGTTTTTATGACAAATATAATACTAATAATATCACATCTTGAATTTTTCAGGCAAATGGATGGAGCTAGAAAACATTTTGAGTGAGGTAACTCAGATCCAGAAAGACAATTATCAGATGTACTCACTCATAAGTGGATTTTAAACATAAAGCAAAGAAAACCAGCCCACAAATCACATGTGATCTCAGAGAACCTAGATAACAATGAGGCCCCTAAGAGAGACATACATAGATCTAATCTACATGGGTAGTAGAAAAAGACAAGATCTCCTGAGTAAATTGGGAGCACGGGGACCTTGGGAGAGGGTTGAAGGGGAGAGGGTAGGTAGGGAGGGGATCAGAAAAAAATGTAGAGCTCAATAAAAATCAAGAAAGAAATAAAAAAATCACAGTTTAAAACGACAACATTTTATTATTTCAAAGTAATAGAAAACTAAAAAATACTCAAGTGAGGTTTGGAGGCCTAAAATTAAAGTCTCAGAGGGTTTATTTATTTATTTTTTTGAGATTTCAAACCTACCTTTTTGCTGTTCCCTTTCCATTTTAGTCTGATCTCCAAAATATATAAAGAGCTCAAGAAACTAGACTCCTGGACCTGGGGGGAGTTGGGAGGACCTTGGACTTAGCATAGAGTGGGGAACCCTGATGGCTCCTTGGCCTTGAGAGGGAGTGGGGGGAGGTATGGGTGGAGGGAAGGGGAGGGAAGGGGGAGAAGGAGGGGCGGGAAGGGGAAGGAGGAGCGGAGGGAGGGGGAGGAGGAGGGAAGGAGATGGAAATTTTTAAATATAAAAAAAAATAAACCATGAGAATGAAAAAAAATAAAATGCTAATTAACCCAATTAAAAAATGGGGTGCTGATCTGAACAGAGAATTCTCAACTGAAGAAGTTCAAATGGCCAAAAGACACTTAAGGTCCTGCTCAACCTCCTTAGGGTCTTTTACTTTCTGCCATCAATCTTGGAAGAGTTCCTAGAGACTCATGGGTGAGCCATGAGCAGGTAACGAAGACCTTTCATAGTGATGAAATCATTGTCCTTTAGGTCACTAAAACAGGATCTTCACGTCACAGTCTCGAGTGTCAAGTCTGAGGTATGTTTATGACCTAAAGTTGCAACATTTGACTACTTTGATCACAGAAATATTTAGTAACAGGATATTTCACTTCTGGTTCTACTAGTGCTTTGGGTAATGGGAATATTTATCCCAGGATTCCATGCCTTTATATCTTTGAGGCAAATATCTTGTGTAATATAGGCTTATATGTAGACAATAAACTGTTTATGGAAGGCCCACTGCCAGCCTCTTTCCAAGACAAATTTTGATAAGAATTTCTAAGGATTTTTAAACACAATTTTTATATAATAAAATGTAAGTAGGATATAAATTTGGAATTGGGAGATACCTTGGATTTAATCCCTGAGATAATCTAAAATGAATTTGTTATCCAGAACTGTGATGATATCCAAAAATGAAAAATGGGAAAAAATTATAATTAGAAATTATGATTAGGAAACTTCATAAATGAGAGTGCAGCCATTTTAAAAGAAGGGAATAACTCTCTCTTCTATGTAGGCCGTGTGAAGCCATTGTAAGATACAATTGTCCACAAATGAGAAGGTGACATCCACTAAACAAGCAACTATCATGCCTCGATCTATTTTCCATTGTTGAAAATAACAGAAACCAAGGGTGTCTTTTTTATAAGCAATATAGCTTAAATACTTTTCTATAGCATCTCAAATAAATTTAATATATGTCATATATCTTTGAAAGGTGAAATATTTGTATGGACATAAAACTGCGAAATTAGTATTGCAAATAAACGAGGTACTTTATATATCTAATAAGATTACATATACAGATATGAATATATGTTAAAGAGAGACACAGACACAAAGAGAAAGAGGGGTGGGAGATACAGAAAGAGACATAAACAGAGACAGAAAGAGAAAGATTCAGCTGCAGTCATTCTTACTGAGTATGTGGCCAGAAATTTTAAGGTTGTGGTGCATGAATTAAAAATTCAGAAAGATTTGAAAACCTCAAGTTGTGCAAATTTAGAATGCCTATATTTTAATTCTTTTCTTTTTGAGGAGTTAATTTTTGGTTTTAGTTTTTGTTTTTTGAGACAGGGTTATATATAGCTATAGAGCCTGTCCTGAAACTCACTCTGTAGATTAGACTGGGCTCAAACTCACAGAGATCCTCCCATTTCTGGGATTAAAATGCTGGGATTAAAGGTGTGCACCATCACTGCATGGAGACAATGCCTATTTTAACCATTTTGAAGTTCACTGAAATATGGAGACATTGAGTCTAGTTAATGTTTGCTTGGTGTCATTTATTTCTCATTTTTCTACACTTCTTTGGTGTGAGGAGGTTAGGTTAGTACCGCTGTAATAGAACAAATGATCAAAAGCTATTTGCTTTTTAGGTTTTGCCATTTTAAAATCCCCTATCCTTTATTATTAAGGTAACTTGAACATGGAGAAAAGCATTTGAAAGTATCAACTCTTGAGTAACTGTCTGGCTATGCTCATAATTTAGTGCACTTTTTATGCTGATGTTACTCTATCACTACTTTCTTCCCAGCACACTCATAATAACATTTTTGTTATAATCCTTATGTCCAGGATAACACCAAATCAAATCTTGAGAGTTTATATACTTCAAGAATCATCAAGACTTACAAAGATAATTTCCATAACTATATTTAAATAACTAAGAGTACGTTTAGAATTTTAATTTCATGTGTTAGCTCTCTTGGAAGTTAACATTGTACAACACATATAGCTTACAATAGATTGAAACCAACCAAAGAAGCAGAAAACTCTAGCAGAGGTTCTAAACGTGACCTCTTTGGCAAACCTTTATCTTCAAAAATGCTTACTTTATGATTCATAGGAGTAGCAAATCTACAGTTATAAAGTAACAATTAACATAATTTTACAGTTGGAGTCACTGCAACATGAGAAAATGTGTTAAAGTCTAACGGCACAAGGATAGTTGAGAACCACTATGAGTGGTTCTCTTTCCTATTAACGGGATTCTTCTAACAGACGGTAACATAGACAGAACCAAATCACTACTCCTCACTTCCCACCCAAATGCAAGCTCATATTTTGACATGGACTCCTTTCTTCTAAACTGAGAACAAATGAAATCATCTGGACCATGCACAAAATGTTGGTAGATGCATAGATTTTTTTTTTCTGCTTCTTCAATTCTGTAGGCCATTTTAACATCTAATTATTGTAGCGGCTAAAGCACTTACAATACCCAGGTCTGCTGAGAGTGATTAACATATTTAGGTAATAGCTGATAAAATATTCACTGCCATATAGATTACATGCAATTGCCTGCGGATCTTACCTCTGTTCATGTCGCATGCAAGGTCCTTATCCCTTTAAAATTATTCATGAATTTAAAATAAGATTTCATTAAATAGGAACATTACCATAATAGACTGAGTGTGTAGTCTGTCACATTCACCATTTTTTAATTTTTTTCTTTGTTGTAAAATAGGTTTTGAAGAAATTCAAAGGTTTCCAGAGACATTTATTTCAGGTTGATTTCTAAATAGTTTATTTTAGCCAGTAGGTAGAAAATGTGATAATAGTGAAAATATCTGGAAACTTTGTACTGAGATCATTAAGATGCAGCATCTCAGACTGTATTAGCCCTGAAAAATAAGCAAATTTACATCTGAGAAATAAGAGCATGACTCCAACCCTGGCAATATAAATGGTGTTTGCTTCCCTTTTTAAAGGAAAACTTTATTCTTAATAGGTCTTATTTAGATAAGGAAGGTATATTATTTAGGTATCAAGCATTTAAAATTGAAGTGCTGTAAGTTGTTTTCTTTGGAGAAAACAGATAATTTCTAATGGCAAGATAGTACTTTCCTGTGTGCTTCATACATCAAAGGGCACCCTAGAAAATATGTTTTGCATGTGCAGGCATGCTGCATAGAAGATTTGAAGAGATAAGTGATAATGCCTGGTGCTAGTTTCAGAGCTAGATTGGGGTGCTTTACCAAACATTGAGGATGCAAAGAAAAATATTATTTTCCAATCCTTGGTCATAGAAATATATTTAGAAGTTTGCAATAAATTAAATTTTTGAACATTGCATTTACAAATTAAGCGTGCAATGCAAATTTCCTTTTAAAATTAGTGGTCCATGTCAGACAGATGGAAATACAAACAAATGAACAAAATGACCTCTTTCTGCTGAACAGAACCTGTAAAACCGAATAATATTCTCTGTGACCAAAGGCAAACAATTCATACCTGTATTTGAGGTGTGTGAAACTACCCAATGTTCCTGCAGCAGCTCATAAACAATTCTTTCCATTTTAGTTGTTCAAAGCTGCATGAATTTTGCAAAAACCACCATCTCTTAAATAGGTTGCTGTCAAATTCTGCAAATATTTCTAAAGTTGTGAGTTTTGTTGAAAAATTCAGTACTTATGCCAGAGGAATAACTCAGGCATCTACAACCAACATTCTCAGAATCAAAATAACTAAATAAGTTTGGGGATGCAGAGTATAAAAGTTATAAGAAAATATATGCAAATTGGTTGGGTTTTGTGAGTGTTTGAAAATCAAAATATTAATCAAAATATTAACTCTTCCTGTTATCAGTTTTTTGTCAGTTTCCAAATAATTAAATATTAATTATACATTTTTTACTTATGAAATAGCCACAACATAGCCATAATTGATTCATGTCTTAAATATATTTTGTTAATAAAAGCTAGTATGGTTCATCTCTTTATATACCTCAATATTTTTTTAATTTAAACATATCATTGGTAAATTTGGAACTTAGTATTCTAAGGTTTTAGCATATGCTTAAATATATTTTCTACCTAATCTTAAAGTAACAAATCAACACATTTGTACATAAATTTATTTCACTAAAACATGGATATTTCTGTATGATAGTGACTGACATGGAAAATGTATAAAGAAAGAATAGTTAGGAAAACTAAAGCATGCAGAGCTAAATTAGGATTCTTTTCACATTGGTTGAGCATTTAGACTAAAAATTTTCAAATACGTTTATTTAATTACTGAAACCCTATGATTGCCTACGTGATTAAAAGGACAAGCTTAAAAAGCTCATTAGCTTCATATGCAAAGACTGTGCAAATTACAACAGGATCTAGTATAAAATTTCTTTCTGTTTTTATTTTTTTATTTTTATTTTATTGTTTTTAGAGTATTTTCTGATAATCTTTATCATGCATCTTGTGTTTTCTGTGATAGAATATCATTTAAGGTTACGGCACTTCTGTGTTTCAAATTTTAGGTAGACTCATCATTATCAAAGTAAAAAGAAAATGAAAATGTTACCGATGCCAAAGACAACCAATCACATTATAAAGCTTAAGGAAATCACAATTCTGCAGAGATTATAAAACATGAACTACTTTGTCCATTGTGAAGAAATTATATATATATAAAATGCATTAAATACACAATAATCATATTTATTACTATATTGTAGAATTTATATTTGAATTTTATAGAGAATTTCAGTGCAGAAACTTCAATACAGAACATACAATTTACTTCCAACATTCTCCATTTCTAGTAAACATAAGACATTTTATTAACTATCAAAATACAAATTCACACTCGTTTTAGATATTTTGATAAAGTAAGTTTTGTTTAATTTAGCTATTTTAATGAGTCTGTACATTTAAATTCTATAGCAGGCTGAGCAGAGACCATGAGTATCTGCACCGAAATACATAGAAACTACATATGTTCTGCTTTATGGCTATAGAAATTCCTCAGTTTTGATTAGAATAACAATCCTAAAAGGACAGAATTTCCAGGACAACCTGTTGGAGACAGTGTAATCATTCAGCTAGGGAAATTCACAGTGTTTAGAAGTTGTGCTTTTTTCTTATTCATTCTTTGGTCAGGGGCATTTGGGTTGTTTCCAGGTTCTGGCTATGACAAACAATGCTGATATGAACATAAAGCAAAGAAAAACAGCCTACAGTTCACAGTCCCAGAGAACCTGGACAACATGAGGACTCTAAGAGAGACATACTTGGATCTAATCTGTGCCAGCTGCCAGCGGTCGGAGGGGTTAGGAAATAACCACGATAGTCCTTTTATAATTAATCAGTTTTAATACAAGGGGAGATAAGGGAACTTACAGAACCAAGGGTCCAGCGGAGCAGAAGGTACGCGGGGGAGAGCAAAGAACGGGGCCCCTTCCGGCGCCCCGATCCTATTTAAGGGGAATGCTACTCCGCTGGGGCAGCCACGCCCCTGAACGCAGGGATTGGGCCAGCTGCCCCAACGCTAATCTACATGGGAAGTAGAAAAAGACAAGATCTCCTGAAAAAACTGGGAGCATGTGGACCATGGGAGAGGGTTGAAGGGGAGGGGAGGGGAAGGGAGAAGAGCAGAGAAGAATGTATACCTTAATAAAATCAATAAAAAAGATATAATAATGGATGTGGTGATAAAAAATAAGTCCTGCACATGGTGGGAGTGGGAGAGAGAAGAATGCGAGCTTGCTTTGTTTGATGCAAAGCAAGGATCCAGACTGTTATCACATCAACTTTAGTGCCAGAGATATAGTCTGTAGCTAAGGACTATAAATTAATACCATAACTAACTTAAGCCTTTTTAAACTTCTGAAGAGGACTTATATTTATTTATTATAGCACTCTTAAAGACAAGAAAGAGGAACAAAGTAAGTTAGTAGATAATAGAAGGAGAGGGAATATGCAGAAGGGGAGTGAGGGAGTGAGAGAGAGAGAGAGAGACAGAGACAGACAGAGACAGAGAGAGACAGAGAGAGAGACAGAGAGAGAGAGAGAACTTCCGGTCTTAAGTCCTACTTCCTCCATTTAGTTCTCCAGTATGTTTGTAGCAATTATTTCACAAGAAATATATATATATATATATATATATGATATGATAGGAGTGTTTCTCAGTCTTTCTAATGTTGAGACCCCTTAATATAATTCCTCATGATGGGGTGATGTTCAACAATAAAATTATTTTTGTTGCTACTTCATAAATAGAATTTTGCTATTGTTCTGAATAATAATGCAAATATTTTTGAAGTCAGAGGTTTACCAAAAGGGTTGCAACCCACAAGGTGAGAACCATTGAACTAAAAATGAATTGTGTGTCAAATATATGTATGTACAGATAAACATATGTGTGCATGTGTAGACACACATATGTATATATTGATATTCACACATATTTATGATTTTGTTATATATATACATATATATGGAGATAGAGACAGACACACACACACACACACACACACACAGAGAGAGAGAGAGAGAGAGAGAGAGAGAGAGAGAGAGAGAGAGAGAGAGAGAGAAAGTTTCATGGATGCTCTGTTTTAAGATTCTCCATCCTTCCTCCATACTCTGAGATGGATGAATCACTTAACAGGATATAACTAGACATCATACCTAGAAATTAGGGTAGTCAGGAATGGGAGAAAATCATAGTAGATTTCCTGAATGTTGGTAAACCAAGAGGCAAGCTTGACTAAAGAAGACAGAATACAGGCAGCAGACTTGTCTAAACGGAATGCACAAAAAGATGTCTAGTGACCAGGCAGGTCAGTAGACTGGAAAGCTGAGAAATGTTGAATATATGAGAAAAGCGTGACGGTGACTGTCAAAGATTTAAGAGAGACAATGACAGTGGGGAGTCTTCTCTCTTTGGGGATTTTGAAAACTTCATGTCTTTCTAAAAACAGAGCTATAAGTGGATTCAGGCAGCATTGCTTGTCATAGCCTGGAAACAAACAAATGCCCCTGAACCGAAGAATGGATAAGGAAGATGTGGTACATTTACACAGTGGGGTACTACACAGCAGAAAAATAATAGCAACTTGAAATTTGAAGGCGAATGGATGGAGCTAGAAAAAATCATACTGAGTAAGGTAACTCAGACCCAGAAAGACAATTATAATATGTACTCACTCACATGTGGTTTTTAAACATAGAGCAAAGACAACCAGCCAACTAATAACAATTCCAGAGAACATAAACAACAATGAATACCCTAAGACAGACATACATATCTAATCTACGTGGGAAGTAGAAAAAGACAAGATCTCTTGAGTAAATTAAGAGCATGTGGACCACGGGAGATGTTTGAAATGGGAGGGGAGAGGAAGGGAGGAGAACAAAGAAAAATGTATAACTCAATAAAATCAATAAAACAAGTTGAAATCTAGGGAAAAAAGATCTATGCATCAGCTACAAGAATTATATTCCTACTTCATTGTCTGATTAAATATTTTTAAGAATAATTTTAAATTCTCTTTATTCATATAGTCTAAATACATGACACAGTTATGATACCAAACTATATAAATATATCACTTTCTGACAATATAGACAGAAACTTTGACTTTTTATTTTGTTTTAAATTATAAAAATATAATTTCCTAGAGACTTAGGTATTGGAATCAATATGTTTTACATTGCTATTAGTTCAAGTGTATTTGTGCTGATTTTATAAACTTTAATTCAGAGACTAAATCACACAAATAATCCCCCCACCCAAAAAGCACATCACACTAAAATGGAAGAACAATATATTTTTCTGCTATTTTTCACTAAAACGAAGAAGCTAATTTATTCATCAGCACTGAGACAAATGAACAGACTTAAAATTTCAGTGACTAAATATGCAGACTTAAAATTGAATATTCCAGTTTGAAGAATAATTAGGTTAAAGGACTGTGTAAATGTCTTTTTGCTGAGATTGCCTAGTAAACCCTTGAGCTACAATGCAATTGCCAGAACATCTACAAACTTCATTACTACATAATAAAATGACTCAGTTTTAAAAGTGGTCAGTTTATTGATTTTGGTGGCAAGGGAGATGCATGTATTTTCTTTCCTTGCTATTAATCTCTTGCTTTTGAATCTAATCTGTTACTGTCAATAGAGAATAAAACATGCCCATGATTTTAGAATTAAAATTAAGAGTGGACTCGAGGTGGTTGTGATAAATTGTATGAGAAATGGCTTTGGGATTGTTTGTAAAATTTGTGATATTTTTGTCAAGGGGCTTTCTTTAAAATTAGTAAATTTTACTTTTTCTACTCTAACAACCTTCAACTATATAAGACTGTATTTTCTGCCTATGTGTATTTCCACATATATCCAGTCAGGAGAGGGATTTCTCTTTCAATTCTGTGTATTGTTTCTGTGAAACACAAAGATGTCACATTATGGATTTAAAATTTTAGCTATGGTTACCCTGACACCCTTAAACAAATTTTACCTTAGATAAAACCTGTCTGCATATGGTTCTCTATTTATATGCCTTTTGTGTAATTCCCCATGTCCTATTGTCCATTAGGTTTTGCATTGAGATTTATTGATCAACCAGTGTCTTCATGCTAAAAAGTGTTGTATAGTATGTTAAGCAAATCTAACAGATAAAACTTCTTGTTGGCTAATAGTGTATTCCAAATTCTTATTAAGCTAGTCTTCATCCTTATTGTAGTCAACTGACCTGGAAATCAATAAGCCCTTACTGTGACATTACTCAAAAATGAATGACAACTGAAAAATTCAATTTAAGAATATTTATGATTTTCCTTCTATTACCTTCTGTAAGGCTGGGCTTGAGGCTATGTATTGTTTAAATTTGTTTTTATCCTGGAATACCTTGTTTACTCCATTGATGGTGAAAGAAAGCTTTGCTGGGTATAGTAGTCTGGGCTTGCATGCATGGTCTCTTAGTTTCTGCAGCAATCTATCCAAGACCTTCTGACTTTCATGGTTTCCATAGAGAAGTCAGGTGTAATTCTGATAGGTTTACCTTTATATGTTACTTGACCTTTTTCCTTTGCTGCTCTTAATATTCTTTCTTTATTCTGTATGTTTTGTGTTTTGATTATTATATGGCGAGGGATTTTTCTTTTATCCAGTCTATTCAGTGCTCTGTCCGCTTCTTGTACCTTCATAAGAATATCCTTCTTTAGGTTGGGAAAGTTTTCTTCTATAATTTTGTTGAATATATTTTCTGAGCTTTTGAGCTATAATTCTTCTCTTTCTTCTATCCCTATTATTCTTAGGTTTGGTCTTTTCATGGTGTCCAGATTTCCTGGATGTTTTGTGTTAAGAATTTGTTGGATTTGCTGTTTTCTTTTATCAATGAGTTTATTTCCTCTATAGTATCCTCAGTGTCTGAGATTCTTTCTTCTGTCTCTTGTATTCTGTTGGTTATACTTGTCTCTGTAGACCCTCTTCATTTACCCAGATTTTCCATATCCAGCCATCCCTCGGTTTGTGTTTTCTTCATTACCTCCACTTCAGCTTTCAAGTCTTGAACTGTTTCCCTTACCTGTTTGATTGCTTCTTCTTGGTTTCCCAGGGTATCTTTGAGGGATTTATTCATTTCTTCAAACTTTGTGCTATTCTTCTCATCCATTTCCTTACGGGAGTTTTTCCACATCCTGTTTAAGGAACTCTATCACTTTCATAATGTTACGTTTAAAGACTATTTCTTCTACGACTTCTGTATTAGGGTGTTCACATTCTTGCCAAAATAACAAAGACAAGATTCAGTGTTATTGAAAACTAACAGTACATTGTGATTAAAGAGCATTTATTCTAAATTGTAAGGTTGCTAAATGTTCTTAAAATAGTAATAATTCTTTATCATATTAATAGTCTGAATAAGAGAAGCACGCACAATATTAGTATAGCTGTGTCAGATGGCAAGTATATTTCTCATCTTTGGAGGAAACTGCAAACTGATTTTTAAATTATTTGCCCTGGTTTACACATACACCAACACTCTAAGCCTTTCTATTTCTCCATTACCACTCCCGAATTTGCTTTCATTTGTTTCCATGATGGCCACCATACTGACTGAGATGTGCGTGTTCTGAAAATTATCTTAATCTGCGTTTCCTGGTGACTAAAGAAGAGTATTATCTAGCTATTTAAGTTTCTTGTCACTTAATTAAGTGGTTTTTTTCTATTCAGAAGGTATTGGCTTTATGGGTTCCCATTGTACATTGTTATTCTTATTTTCTTGTTAAAGGAATCTTATTCAGAAAAGATTTTCTATGTTTATATTGAAGTGTTTTCTCTATGTTTTACCTCTAGTAATTAAGAGTATCAAGTGCTATACTGAGGTCTATTTTTTCAAAGCATTATAGCCTATTTTATTCTATTAAACCACATTTTTAGGTGAAATAGAATTGTATCTATTTACCCTCTGTTTCTTCCCTCCAGCCCCACCCAGAAGCACAAAATTTCTCCCATGTCTTCCTCACGCTCAAGATGATATCCTCTGCTTACTATTGCCAGTATGTCCAAACACACACATATGCACATGTGTGTACACACACAAATATCTAAGTACAGCCTGCTGTGTTTTCTGGTTTCTGTTTGTATGTTTTCAGGGCTGAAAACTCTTCATCTTTGATCTATTTGGAGTTGAGTTTCATTCACGATGAGAAACTGAGGTAAACTCTCTTCATCCACATGTTAATGTGTGTCCAGGTTCCTTAGACTCTGGTAACAACTATTCTTGTCTGAATTTCTAAGAAATCACTTTTGTTTACTTCTATGACTGTGAACATGGGATATTTGTATTTCTGTGTTGACTTCTCTCACTAAGAATAAAATGTTTATTCTTGAAGAAATAATTCTAATTTTAACTTTTAAGTACTAAATGCACATTGAAACCTCACATACTATATATAATATATAAAACCTGTATTATACCTATAGATTTTAATTGTTTTAATAATTATTTTATTATCTTTTAATGACTATGATTTAATAATTTTGAAAATATTTGAATTTAATTGAATATTTTGTCATATTAAGGTAACAGTTTAAAAGTGTTCAAAGGAAGGTAATATTAAACATTAATTTTCACATTCCACAAGCAGAAATCAATTTTAAAAATTTAATTTTGTGATCTGTAAAGTATAATAAGCATGTTTGTTTTAAAATATAGAGTAAAATGGTTGGTGGTAATCTATACACATAATTATATCAGTAATGGTACATTTGTTTGAATAATTATTTGCTTTAATGTGTAAATGTGTAAGCTAGATATTAGAGCTACTGGATTATATTTGAAGGCTTCATTATAGCGCAAATCTCCAGACCTTTGTTCTGATAAAGATAAATTTTGTATGTGAAAATTGAAGGTAAAATGGGTTTTCTAACATCTTATCTGTATATCTTAGAATACAGAAGTAGACAGTCCTAGGTTGCAAATGTACATTTAAAAAATTCAAGCAAACTTTGTGAGACTTCGTTTAAAACCGTAAGGAAATAGTAGCTCTTAAGATGAAGCTGTCTGTTAGCTTTTATAGCTCGCTTTCCTTTATGATTGCTCTGTTCCCCACAGTGTGACTGTGAAGTGCAGAAAAAGTTCACAGCAGATGATTATACTAAGACACCAAAGCCACTGGAGTGTGAGATAATCTTTGGAGCTGAGAATTAGTGTCTCAGGCAACCAAGCAGGGGACCAAAGGGGAGCTATTCTTTCAGTAAAGTTTAACATCTACAGCTCACTGAAAGCTGGTGTGCTTATTACTCCTCAGATCCATACTTCTGTGGTTACTCTTTAGTTCGGGCTGCAGTTTTATTTGTCATGTTGATGCCTTCTCACTTAGTCAAATGTAAGATCAGTAAAATATGCACGAGATTTAATGAAATTACTGTAGCTTGCAACATCTGATGCTTAACACAGATTTAGCAAATAGAATGGTTCTTTGTTAACCCTCTGAAGTTTATCATAATTTCCAAACAAACTTTTTTTTTTATTTTTTTCTCATGGTTTATTTTTTTTTATATTTAAAAATTTCCATCTCCTCCCTCCTCCCTCCCCTCCTCCTCCCCCTCCCTCCCCCCTCCTCCCCCTTCCCTCCCCTCCTTCTCCCCCTTCCCTCCCCTCCCCTCCACCCATACCTCCCCTCCCTCCCTCTCAAGGCCAAGGAGCCATCAGGGTTCCCCACTCTATGCTAAGACCAAGATCCTCCCAACTCCCCCCAGGTCCAGGAAGGTGATCGACCAAGCTGAGAAGGCTCCCACAGAGCCCGTCCATGCAGAAGAATCAGAGCCCAGAGCCATTGTCCTTTGCTTCTCAGTCAGCCCCCGCTGTTGGCCACACTCAGAGAGACGGGTTTGGTCGCATGATCCATCAGTCCCATTCCAACTGGAGTTGGTGATCTCCCATTAGTTCTGTCCCACCGTTTCCATGAGTGAACGCACCCCTCTCGTTCCTGACTTTCTCCCTCATGTTCTTGCTCCTTCTGCTCCTCATCCGGACCTTGGGAGCTCAGTCCAGTGCTCCAATGTGGGGCTCAGTCACCTTCCCCATCTGTCGCCAGCTGGAGGTTCCCTCACGGTCCTGACTTTCTTTCTCATGTTCTCTCTCCTTCTGCTCCTCATCAGGACCTTGGGAGCTCAGTCCGGTGCTCCAATGTGGGGCTCTGTCATTTTCTTCATCTATCGTCAGGTGGAGGTTCTATGGTGATATGCAAGAAATTCATCAGTATGGCTATAGGAACTGGCCTTTTCAGGCTCCCTCTCCTCAGCTGCCCAAGGAACTAACTGGGGGCGTCTCCCTGGAAACCTGGGAACCCCTCTAGGGTCAAGTCTCTTGACAACCCTCAGGTAGCTCCTTAAATTAAGATATATGCTTCCCTGCTCCCATATCCACCCTTCCTATTTTATGTCAGAAGTCAGTAAGGACAATTGTGTCTCACATGTAGAGAAAGATCACAGTTAGAAGAAAATTCTCAGTGAACAAATGGATGGACATTCAAAACAATCTGTGTTTTCATTTGAATTGTATGTTAGAAGGTATTAATAGACTCAAGCATAATCAAAATATACATTGTTAATGGTGTGAAAAGACAGTTGATTTTTAACTTTTAGGTAATTTTTGCATATTTTGAAATGATTAGTGTAAATTGAATTTTATAATACTTCTTTTTATTTTTATTTAATTTTTAAAAATTATTATCTCCTATATTACTTCCTAACTTCAGTTTCCCCTTCCTCAAATGGTTTCAACATACAGTTTCTATACTTGGATGTATTAACTAATACACATGAACAAATTTGTGGATTATGCATTACTAATTTGGAAACATATTTTGTTTTGCACTTATGGAGTCAATAAAAATTACTCAGTTTTGTCTTAGTCTACTTTAGGAAATGTGATTATGAGTCACAATTAAGACCTGAATCATAGAACAAATGTTAGGATTTATGAAAATCTATCTTACTTTACAAGAATTCAGTGCATACTTAACAGTAATCTAACTATATAGTAAACACTTCAGTTTACATTAAATTAAATATTTATTATTACTAAATAAATATGTCTATTGAGCATGCATATATTTACAAGAGTACTTTGATAATTTTCTCTTTTATTTGTTTAAGATATAATGCTATAAAACAATCCTTAAAACATTGTAATTCCAAAGAGTAATTCACTCACTGAAATGGACATTATTTAGGCAGTAATAAAAGTTCAAATGTGATATATTGAAAAAAATCCCCCAAAATGGAAAAGGTATGGAAATTTGAAGCTATTATTGTTGCAGTACAGTTCCTGAGGATCACCATGACAGATCACATGCAGTTTATTATTGAAAAATTGGACATCTTACTTTCATTTATAATGTATGTGTATGTATATGAATGTACAAATATGTATTCAACATGCTGAATCTTTTTTTGTTGTTGTTTTGGTTTCATGTTTTAGGGCTGACCACATTATATAGGATAAATGATAATCAGGCTCATCCCAGAAAGGGCTAATTCTCCCTCTATAGTTCTCAACGGCAATAGTTCATTGCTGAGGAGTGGGACCCTGTGAAATCTTTCACATCCATGTTAGAATGTCTATTTACAATGCCATTGCTCTTGACTATGCAATCATTCATATGAGAGATTGTTTCTCAGCCAGCTTTCTGTTATTCTGCCTCTTACAGTGTTCTGTACCATGGACCCTGAGTTTTAGATGCAAAAATAGTGAATGAACACACACACACATACACACATACACACACAGAGAGAGACACACACACATTCATACTGCACTCTCTGTGATCTGTTTATCTATTAATTGTATCCTTTTTTTGGTTTTCTGTGATGGTCTCAATTTTCCACAAAGAAAGGCTTTTTTGATGAGGAGTGGTAAAGACACTGATCTGTGTGTTAAAGAATAAGATTTAGAATGTAGTAAGGAATAGAAAAGTGATGGAATTAGATTATTTTATAAGGTTCATTACCTCACTAGCCCCAGTAAGCTGCTAGGTTTCTAATACCAGGTATGATTTCCCTCCTGTTTAGTGGGCCGTAAATTTAATTAGACAGCTGTTGGTTACTATCATATGCGAGTTCCACTTATTGCACATTTCCAGATACCTTGCCATGTTGGAAATTGTGCTCGTTCATATGTGTCAACAGTTGACTATAACTTTTAATTGCTTACCTGCTCTGGCAGTTTCTATAGTATTTTCTGGAACAATTGAAGTTGGACTACAGGAAGTAGTTCCAGGTTATATCCAGTTCAAATCATCTGAGTGTGTACTAAGTGAAATATTTCAGAAAAAAGGACCAAACTCAGAAGCTCTGGAAGTCAACCAAGTGTTACATCATTACTCTACATTGTTTTGGAATACACTTGGATCACCATGATCATTCCTTCAAAGGGAAGTTTCCCATGCCTGGTACTTGTGATCTGGTTAGGCTATATTCTTCTATGAAACATTGTCAACCAAGTGCCATAACCTGAATAAATATATAGTAGATATAGATAGATAGATAGATAGATAGATAGATAGATAGATAGATGATAGATAGAGATAGATAGATAGAGAGAGAGAGAGAGAGAGAGAGAGAGAGAGAGAGATAGGTAGAAAAATAATAGGGAGATACATAGGTAGATACAAAATAATAGATAGATACATAGATATGTAGATAAATAGGCAGATACCAAAATAGATGAATGTAGATAGGCAGAGATATAATTATATATAATTATAGATTTATAACTTCTGTAAAAATAAAATAGTACAATTATTTCATATAACTTGATATTATCTGTTCTTCGATCCTTCATCTGGTGTGGAGTTTGTTTCTATTTTTAAGCAGAAAGTTTGGGTTAGATTTTGTCTGAATCAGATGAGAGCACAGGTATCCCAATCTTGTTGTGAGGCATGCACATATTGCAGCTCGTGATGGTCAGGAAGGACAGTTAAATTATTGGCAGCTGAAGAAGACGAAGAACAAATAAAGCTAAATTGCCACTCAACAGAAGAACAGAAATCACACCACAAACACAGGACATGCTTATTTCTCTGATGGAAAAGTTGGCTGGTGCTAGAAGCTGTGTTCACTGACACACCTGAGCCAAGATTACATAGCAAGAAACAATGTTTTTAAAAGCCTCAGAACATTGTATACTTTCTCTTTTAAGGCATCTGAAATGACAAGGCTGTTTATTTTACCCCTATTCTAATCCAATATGTCTACCTGAAACATTGCAAACTTATGTCTACATTAAACAGAAAAAAATGACATATAAAAATTCATTGTATGTATTAGGAACACACACACATTAGAAGCTAGATCTAAAATAAAGGGTTAAATACCAGCAACAAATGAGAAACAAAATATGAGAAAAAAAACATAGGCAAATATTATGTGTCATGGAGAGAAATAAAAGCTTACATGAATAAAAGCAATATTCAATGAAACAAAAGTGTGAGTATAGTTTATGTGAAAAGAGTTATTTTAAATAAAAAATACATAAAGTTACATTTATGAAAAACTATCAATTGTTCTGCATATAGACAACAAATGACCATGACACAGGTAATTCATTCTAAAGTAAACGGAATTCTACAAAGGTATGTTCTTGGGAAACATTCTGAATTTATAAAACTGAATGTGTAAAATATTAATAATATTAATAAATCAAGAAATATAATAGGTCAGGGATTCGTTTTGATGATTTGTGTGTGTGTGTGTGAGTGTGTGTGTGTGAAAGACAGAGAGAGTGAGAGAGCATTTCAGTGCGCATATGTGACAGTATGCTTGAGTGTATATGAGTGCATATGTGTATGTGTGTGCGTGTGTGTTGTATGCATTGAGGGTATTCTTAAAAACCACAGAGAGAGGAAAATGGCACTAGAAAGAACAATGAAAAATTAGGGGATCAGTGAGTGTTCAGTGAGACTATGTCTCCTAGTGATGCCGGAGTGACAACCATAATGTCTTACCAAGATGACTGCCCAAACATGAATTGTACGAGGACAACAACCATAGACATGATAAAGTAGACAGATAACCTCAAAGGCCTCAGCCTTATACAAAACTCTATAGGGAACGGAAAAAAGTCTTACTCAGGAAAGAGCACACCAATATGTTTTCCAATATCAATTCCCTGAAAACATACATACAAGCAGCATATGCAGCCTGAGGAAAATACAGGTATATAGCAATATATATGTAAGAAAATGAATGGAAAAAAAGATCATGAATTTGAAAAAGAGCAAGGAAAGGTAAATGGGGGTTCAAGGAAGGGGAAGGGAAAATGATATAATTGTATCAAAAAGTAAAAGGAATAATTTAAAGAAAATGGTTCTAAAGATAAAATATGTGAAAAAAATTAAGGACAAGAGCAAATTCCAGATGCTTAGGACTCTAGTTTCACTGAGTATCAATATTATCTGAAAATCAACTCACAATATATTTTAAAGACAATTAATTTCAATAAATTGGAGATAAAAATGACAAGGATGAATAAACCCTTGAGAGGGAAGTGGGAAGAATTCAGATTTTAGTTTGACTCATTCTCATTAATATGGTAGCTGATACTCAAGGCTTGATGACGGCAAAACAATGAGTCAATTGCTGCCATACTTGTTGTTGCAGAAATAAATCTTAGGAGATGATTATATAGAAAGCATTGGAATTTGTTTCTCCCTGTGTGAGTTCACATGAAGAATGACTATAGTAGTAAAGTCCAAGCCCTTATGTATTAGAGCTATAAACCATAAAACAAACTATGCTTTCAGATCACAGCTGACAACAAGTGACTGATACAATGGGAAATGAAACAAGAAACAGGGGACCTGAAAGGGACAAAGAAAATAAACAACCTAATAGGTTTTATATCATCATGTTATACTGAGCTAGAAAGTATATACAGTGTCAACTTGCATCTTACTGGGCCTGTGAATTTCTATAATTTGATTTTGCATGGCCAAACCTCAACTCTGAATATTGCCTGAGTCATCTTTAAATCATTGGCAACAAACAATACTGATATTTTAAAGGAAATAACAATATATTTATTTTCCCATAATTGAATTATTCTTCAATTAGAGTGTGTATTAATGAAAAATAATAAAATAACATATTTGAGATTCAACCTAATCTATTGTGTTTAATACAAAGAGAAAGGAGTTTTTAAAATAGCGTATTTAAAATAAGTATCTATAAACACTATCAGAAACTTCAGAAGACAAACTTACAGCAACAGTATTTAATTTTGTTCAATTTGTTTGGACCATTGTATACCCTATACATTTGAGCATTTTGGCATCCTTGATTGTATGAATTGACCCTTATCTTTTCTCTCTTATGCTTCAAGTATATGTGTTTAAATTTATATGAATATATACCCATGATTGAATAAATGGATAATATGTAATTTTACTCTATTAAAGTTAAAACATTCATTTTTATTTAGTCAAAAAAGGGAAGGTGATGTGGGATTTCCCTCTGTATGCTGTGAATACCTTTGGTTAATAAAGACTCTGTCTTGAGACTGGCAGGCCAAAATAGAGGTAGACAGGGAAAACTAAACTGAATGCTGGGAGAAGGAAGGCAGAGTCAGGAGACATCATGTAGCCACCGCCAGACATGACAGAACCTTGCTGGTAAGCCTTTTACAACCACATGGCAATACACAAATTTATGGAGATGGGTTAGTTTAGGATGTAAGACCTAGCCAACAAAAAACTAGAGCTAATAGGCCAGGCAGTGATTTAATCAATATACTTTCTGTGCTGTTATTTCAGCTCTGCGCAGCTGGGAAAGTACAAGTGGCCCTCCTACTATAAGAATAAGTTTCCAAAAAGCCAGTACAAGCAGTAGGAATAAATCCTGGTGCCACTTTCAGTGGCCCCAAAGTCTGCCCCAGACTTACAACTGTCACCTACATTCAGAGGGACTAGTTTGGACCTATGCAGTTTTCTGCTCTGTCTGGCTGGAATTGGTGAGCTCCCATTAGCTTAGGCACATTGTTTCAGTGAGTGTAGTCATATTGATGTATATCTTAAGTTTCATCATAGAGTTTTCAGCCAGCAACTGATGGAAACAGCAGCAAAGACCTGCATCAGAGCATTGGACTGAGTTCCCAAAGTCCACCAGCTTTTTTTCCCCTTAGGTCCATTTGCTTGGAAAATCCTTTCATAACTTTTTATTCTGAGGTAATGTATGTCTCTGAGATTGAAATGTGTTTCTTGCATGCAACAGAAGGCTAGATCCTGTTTTCATATCCATTTGATAGCCTTTGTCATTGTATAAGTTATTTACCCAAGGGATGCCCGGTCATACTACAAAAGCATTTGTTCAAATATGTTCATAGCAGCATTATTTGTAATAGCCAGATCCTGGAAACAACCTAGATGTCCCTCAATTGAAGAATGGATAAAGAAAGTGTGGAATATATACGCATTAGTGTACTACTCAGCGATAAAAAACAATGACATCTTGAATTTTGCATGCAAATGGAAAAAAAATAGAAAACACCATCCTGAGGGGGTGGGGATGACATTTGTTCTAGAACAAAAAGTAGAGTACATCACAATGGAACCACAAGAAAGTCACTTATGAAGTATAGAAAGCAGATATTGGGTAACTAAACTAAAAGAAAATGTCTCTCATTTATTATCCTTCAGTATTCCTGTCTCCATTACTAAACAGAGCAATTGTCTCTTTATGTATCTCTGTGTATGTGTATACATACATATAAATATGTATGAATATAAATGGATATTTGAGACAGGGTTTCTCAATGTAGCTACTCTCTCTGTCCTGGAACTTGCTTTGTGAACCAAGCTGACCTAGAGCTTACAGAAGCCTGCCTGCCTTTACCTCCCAAGAGGTGGGATTAAAGGAATGTATCACCACCACCCAGCATTCCTTTAATATTTTTAGGAAGAGATACGTCTAATTGCTGAGGGAATATATTTGTAAATAACTTCAACCTCTATGAACATTTTTAGTTCCAGGAGATATTGATTCTATTCCCAATTTATTATGTTCTTATGATACTGTTCAAAGTCTAACCAATATAAAGAGTGAGCCAATAAATGTGCAGTTATTTGGTAAAGGAAATATTAGAGAAATTAGTAAAAAAATCAAACTAAACATGATCTCTTTACTTGTGATTAAGTTAGTAGGATAATTAATGAATATATCTAGTACTCACTTGTTTTATTTGCAACATTTTCTCTTTCTACTACATACTTGGTTCAATTAACTTTGTAAGATCTGTTTCATTCTTAATTTAGTAGGTGCATTTATGGTCCTAGTCTGCATTAGTTTTCATTGCTGAATATCTTAGTAATAGTATGGCATGGCATAATATCCATACTAGACTGTAAATTACAAAAAATATTAATTCTCATAATTTTTTTCTTTGTACAAATATGCTAATTGTTGCAATTTGAAAAATTCTTCTGACTAAGTAGCAGAAGTACCTAAAAGTTTTATGGATATTTTTAATGAAAAGATTCTAAACTTGAATTGCTTTGCACTTAGTTGATTAAATAAAGGGATATTCCTGAGATATTCAAAACAGACACTATTAGCTTTTCTTCCCCTGTAGAAAATAGGGATACCCAAAAACCCATGTTGACAGAGTGGAACAGATCTTAACACTTACTTGTGCCCAATTTGCATACTTCCTTCTATTGACTGGTTTCTTCATTGTCAGATGGTCATGTGGTGCTATTTATTTATTTATTTATTTACTTACTTACTTTTGCTTTTGAAGAGTAACTCTATACTTCAATTTGTTTAAGAATGTGCAAGAGTTGGACAGTGTAGTTGAAGTAAGGTCCCCAATGCAGATGCTATGCAAGAAAACATGAGAAGTTGCTGATATTCAAGACAGAAGTGGAGTAACCCACCTGGACAGCTTACTCACCTGGTTGGCAGCAGCAAGCTGTGCAACTTGGTCTTAGTGCCAACAGAGATATTGGGGCCTGATACAATAAAACTGAAGAAAGTTCAATAAGCATTTAGATTCACATGCATACACACTTGTCAAAAAAGATTGCACTGAATAGTACAAAAATAACTATACACAATTGATATAGGAGCATACATCATCCCTTTTAATTTGGGCAGAAAGACCATTTCCAAAGCTAGAATGTTAGGCATTCACATGAAGGTACATGCTGGGACAGACCTTTGGGTGAGATCAAAGCTATCACAGCTTCAATTTTTATTGAACATCTTGCAACCAAAAGACTTTAATTGCTAATTACAATTGTAAAAGCTACAATTTTTCTAGATCCTATACTCCAAGTCTGGCATTATCTTTGTGATACAGAATGTTGATCTGTTGCAAATATTACCACTGTCATTTGCAAGTGAAATGTTAGGATAAAAAAGTGTGTTAGTAATATTGACAAGACAGAATAACCAGAGCTGAATAATACAAGGAACCTAAGTCAGAGTTGGAGAGCTAAGGAGCAGACAGTGATGATGGAGAAGATAAGCCTAGGAACAGGAACCATTTATTCTGGTGCCATTCTTGTTCAGAAATTGTAACAAGATTTCCATTTGTAATAAAATTGTAAAGACTCAAGCAGGATCTTTAGGTAACAGAGGCTGGTAAATGTGTCCCAAATACCCGTGATGAATAGTAGATCATTTGATAAATTATAAACCACATTACAGTAGTAGAGCAAAGTTACTAAGGATTAGCTACAACCTAAACAACATTCATTTTCTGAAGTTTACATATGTGTATGTGTGTGTGCAAATGAGTGTGTGCATGTGTATGTATGACGATTTTGGAAAAAAGTAATATTTAATTTTGATGAATAAAGATCATCAAAATGAAAGAAATATCACCAAATGAAAACATGTGCAATATATAATCTCATACCAGCATACCCAAAAAAGGAAAACAAACACACACACATACAAACACACACACTTCCACCATCAAAAACTTCAACAAAATAACAGGAATTAACATTCATTGGTCACTGATATCTGTCAATATCAATGGACAAAATTCCCCAGTAAAAAGACATGAACTAACAGAATGCATGTAAAAACAAGGTTCATCCTTCTCCTTCATTCAAGAAACATTTTTCAACATTAAGAAAAGCTATTGTCTCAGAGCAAAGGATTGGAAAAAGATTTTCTAAGCAAATGGCTCAAAGAAGAAAGAGAGTATACTATTCTAATTTCTAACAAAATAAACTTCAAACAAAAATTAATCAAAAGAGATGAAGACATTTCATACTAATCAAAGGAAAAATCTGCCAAGATGGCATCTAAATGCTCAACATCAATGCCTCAAATACACAAAAATACCCACATTGGTGAAGAAAAGATTAATAAAGCTTACACATTGATCATCACATATTGATAATAGATACCTTTAAAAATAGATAATAGATTGATAATAGATAATAGATACCTCTAACCACAGGACATATCACCCAGACAAAGACTAAACAGGGAAATACTGGAGATAACAGACATTATAACACAATTACCTTTCCAGATATCTACAAAACTTTTTATGTCAACTCAAAGGAATAGACTTTCTTATCAGCACCTCATAGAATATTCTCCAAACTTGACCATATACTCAGTCACAACACAAGCCTCAGCGGATACAAGAAATGTGAAATGACCCACTGTGTCCTCTCAGACAATCATGGATTAAAGCTGTATTTCAATAACAGCAGAAACAATAGGAACCTATGAACTATGACAATTGAAAAACTCTCTGCTTATCACTGGGTCAAGGAAGAAATAAAAAAGAATTTAAAGACTTCCTAGAATTCAAAGAAAATGAATGAACAATATGCCAAAACTTACAGGACACTATGAAAACAGTGCTAAGAGGAAAGTTCATAGCACTAAGGGCTTTCATCAAGAATTAGAAGGGATTCCATACTAGTGACTTAGCAGCACACCTGAAATCTCTAGAAACAAAAGAAGCAAGGAAACACAAGAGAAGTAAACAGTTGTAACCAATAAAACTGAGGGGTGAAATTAACAAAATATAAACAAAGCAAACAATAAAAAGAATCAATGAAACAAACAATTGATTCTTTTAGTATGTCAACAAGATAGACAACTCCTTATCCAAACTAACAAAAAGAAAGAGAGAATACCCAAGTTAACAAAATCAGAAATTAAAAGGGAGACATAACAACAGACTCTGAGGAAATTCAGAGAATCACTGGGTCATACTTCAAAAAACTCCACTACAACAAAATAGAAAATCTAAAAACAATGAAAAAAGTTTCTTGATAGATATTAAATACCAAAGTTAAATAAAGATCAGATAAACAACTTTATCGTATAGGGAAATAGAAGCAGTCATTAAAATTTCCCAACAAACAAAAGCCCATGGCCAAACACTTTTAGCCCCCACCTCTACTTTACAACAAATTCTATGTTCCACTATTTCCATTTAGAAAGGAACAGGATTTACTTAGATCCATTTGTGTAGAATTTTACTGGTTATTAGTCAAATATAAAGACTGAATGCTAAGAAAACTGAAAATTTAGAATTAAACAGCAATATATGAAAAGATGAATGATGGAACAGACAAGAACATCAAAATACTCTGTATATTTAACAAGGAATTGATATGAAACCTATTAAGAGGTGAGAATGAAAATGAAATTAATATAACAATTCATTTTTGGGTCAATATAATATAATAACAGCAGATAGAGACTACAATGTTAATAGTGATGATAATTTAATACAGCATAAAGTACTCCAAAAGTTTCAAATATACAAAAGAACAGCCATTTTGTTGGAAATTATATTTGATTTCTTATTACCTTTAAATATTAAATAAAACAATAGTTTTGTCATAAGAAAGTGTGGAAATTTTAAATTTTATTTACAAGCCAGAGAATAAAAAAAAATACTCCTAGACTTGATAAATATGAAAGGTATATTATACTTAGCACAAATTTGTTAAAATCTATAAAAAGTATTAAGAATATTGCTGAAGAGAGGTACCTATCATGACTGTTTGTTTCAAAACACACTGAGGACAGACACTTATTAAAATACAATGTGCTCATACTTGAAAAGTTATGAGATTATTTTGAAGACATATTTTGACACGTGGGTATTGTTTCCACCATGGCAGTATGTCTGGCACACACGTATGCCCAAACAGGGGCATGGAAATTGATAAAACGTAGTTAAGAACTATAATTAAGAAGTAATACTTTAGTGATATTAAACATTTTATACTGAAATTAAACACAAAGCAGGACTATACAATAAGATGCCTAACTCTTTGTTTAGAAATATGACTAAAATCAAACACATTTGAAAGTGTGAACTCCTAGTATTTTAAGGCCACAGTGCTTACTGTCATCACCCTTCTCACTGGGGTAGAAGTCAGCAAAATCGTCAAGTATTCATGCTTGGATTACATTGTCTGATATTAAACAGTATTTATCAGTTAATCACCATAAATTAACATAATAAGTATGTGTCTTCTAATCAGAATTCTTAGAAATTTATTTTTACAAAATACATTGGACTTTCAATATTATAAGGGTTCAAGAAGCAATATTTGTCTATTGAATCAGGTCTTCCCCATTAGAAAAAAAATGCACTGTGGTGAATGCAAAAATAAAAATTCATATGAAAATACGATCGTACTTTTTATTTCTATGTTAATAAAAACTTTCATTTCAGTCTGAATTAAATTATAATGCACTCCTTTGGATTCAAGGGCAAAGTCTTCCTTTTCTTGCAATCAGAGGAAAAAAACTATTATGCTGATATCAGCGATTTTTTAAATAGACCAATTACTTTGGAATGCTGATTGGCCTCTGATTCTTTTAAGAATAAAACTGCAAAAACTGTAAGAATATGCAAAGTACCTTTTATGAATATCATTGATATAGTTAAAGTACAAAATGCCATTATTTTAATTGAATTATTGCCTGTAGCTAAATGACTAAGAGACATAATAACTTTTCATTTAATTAATTACTTAAGAACTCCTTAGCCTAGACTAAAAGTATCCATCATGACAATTAGCTTCAGGGTCTAATATATGAAATCAGAGCTTAAGTTCTTAGGAAATGAGTTTGTACATAATAGGCATTCACACCCATCTCATTCTGTAGATCCCATCTCCAAGGTACTCCTTTACAATCATTCCAAGTAGAGATGTTGCTTTAAAAAGTAATTAGACCAGTTATTTAGCATAATTCAAGCACAGATCAGAGAAACTCTAGTGATTCCTGTGGAGGGAGAGAGGGGGGAGGGAAGGAGGGAAGGAAGGAAAAAAGGAGGGAGGGAAGGAAAGAGAGAATGTACTAGAGATAGAGCATGTTTAGTGGGAGCATACTACCTCAAGGCTATAGTTACACATCTTAAAATTTTCAAGTAGTGAAATATGCATTGATAATTTCAAGGATAATACTAATTAGGATAAAAAATAAATCAAATGCTTTGGAAAAAGAAAATGTTTTCTCAAAGGACACTTTATGTTGGGTGGGGGACTTGTAGATGTGTCAGTGTCACATAGATTTCTACAAACTTGTTTACAAGCAGGAGTCAGCACTGAAGTGACCCCTGGATCTGACCCTGGCTCGAAGCCCTTCATGCTGCGTCTTTAGACAAGCTGTGCAATTTCTCTTTTCTTCACTGCAGCAGGTAGTTGTGATGAACCATAGTTCTTGAAGGAGGGCTCTTTCATATTTACCAACTTTAACCTCTTTGTTAATCAAGCCATTAAAGTTTCCTTACTGTCAAGATGTGGATATCTATTACTAATGTGTTGTATTCTTGTCAAAAATTCTGCAGAGTCATATACAATAGTTAGAAAATAAGCAATTGTAGATTTTTTGTTTACAGGAAAACTAAATAATTGCACAATGTAATATTTTATGCAATAACTATAAGATGAAACTATTTTATAGTGGTTAGTCAAGATGTTGCATTTAATATTTATTCATATGATAATCGAAAACTAAAAAATTAAACAACGTTTATATAAAGAAACAAAAATCATATAATCATTCACCTAAATAAGCCATTTACTAGGTTTTTTAAACTAAACATACAAATTAAAGATTTTCATTATGATATTTTCATAAACAGTTCATATTTACTTTAAAACATAAATTTTATTTATTTATTTATTTATTTATTTATTTTTGGTTTTTTCGAGACAGGGTTTCTCTGCAGCTTTAGAGCCTGTCCTGGAGCTAGCTCTTATAGACCAGGCTGGTCTCGAACTCACAGAGATCCGCCTGCCTCTGCCTCCCGAGTGCTGGGATTAAAGGCGTGCGCCACCACCGCCCGGCATAAATTTTATTTTTTAATTATATCAAACAATTGGTAAAATTTTCTCTTCAAATTCAACAGGAGTTTTTTTTAATCTTTCCTGGCAGCTTTCTATAATTATATTAATATCATAAAAATGGTATTTGTACTTACACATTTTGTTTATATATACATGTTTAACTATTATTGAATGTATATGCGTCCTTTATAATGTGCAAAGAATTATGATAGTTGATATAGTGACATGGGAATTGAATCCTGTAGAAAAAAATTACCTATGACAATTTTTCCAGTTACTGACTTTCATTAAGTGTCTTATAATTCACAATCTATATATAATTGAGAAAACACAAAATCTTGTCTAAAATTTTGCATTTCCTTTTGTTTCTCTTATGAATTCTGTGGGCCACAGCGCAGAATACTAAGCATCTCAAAAAATATGTATTATTCCTTTCAGTCCTAGAATTATCACTCTTTGGTTTGGAAGTTATGTTTTCAACTCTTTTCCACTAAGAAGGCCTCTCCATGCACCCTCTGTGATATCAGAACTGTCTAGGAATTTACTTTCATGGTTCCAAGTCCTGACCCATTCTGATGCTCAGAGGCTCCCCTGAGAGCTCCCTTCCTCAGGCAGATTGCAGAAACCCCATTGCTGATGTACAACAAGCCACTCAGCTTCCATGTTGTTGCTCCTGTAGAATGAGCCCTCTTCTGTAACATGAATGATTCACGCCCTCACTCCTTTGGTTAAATATTATATTTGAAGAATGGGTGCCAGATTATTAATAAATAAATACTATAAACATAATCTCATTTCTTGTTGTTCTCTGATTCCTTACTTTTTATATTTTATGATGTATCTTAATCTTGTTTATTTAGTGTAAGATAACGTTTTTCCCTTGCATACTCCCCCATAGATCATGGGTGTAGGATTTTCTTTGTGATGGCTACCAGGCTTGCTGATTTTAAAACAAAAACACATGAAAATGTAAAAGATTCAAGTCTTGTTTAAGAATAAAATAATGTTTTACCTATTTTGTTGCGATTTTTACTGAGCTAACAATTTTTAATGATTGGTAAAAATAGTAGCAGTGCTAAAATATATACCATTATTTAATATAAAGAATACGAATACTGCATTGATAGCGAAGGGTTCCAGAATTTCACATTCATATAAGCGACATCAGAAAAATTCGCCAGTATCTTCAACATGAAGAGAAGGTTTTATTCTCCTTCACAGGGTATGGTGGTAAACAGACTGAGTTACTGAATGCTATCTAAGCTTTTGTTCAGACGCCAGGCACAATACTGAAGGCTCTTGCTCATAATAGTAGCTAAAGACTGTCATTATTGGGTGTTTCAATGTTAATAGGGGCTATATAAAATTCTCAACTTTTTATATAATTCTATCAATTCAATATGATAATCCTTACCTTAGTCATAATTGCACATGTTATCATTGTACACTTTAACAAGGAAAAGCAAGCCAACATCAAGTCTGACACTTTCTCATTTGTAATTCTGCTCAAAAATTATATTTATTGCCATGTTATTAAATATTTGAGCCTCTTTATGATTAATACCTTAGTTAATATAAATGAAAAATAAAATAAATTTAAATTATGTAACCAACCAATGCTTCTGCCTTTGAGAACAATAATATACTTTTTTACATACATTAAAAACCATTTATTTAAGAGGCACATAGCACATTGTATATCAGAATCCATCATCAAATATATAGAGCATAGAAAAGTCAATCTGTATATAAAAATAGAGATAGGGAGTTTAATATTCTACACCTGCAGCACAGGAGAAAGTCTTGAAAGCTTCTTGGCAGAGAATATGTTCCACTTCATGGACCACTGATCTGTGCTAGAGGCTTTTGAGGAAAATACACAATAGCCCATTTCGTGGATCAATAGAACATAACAAAGTAGTGGGTGTGAAATAGAGGTATAGAGCAAGTAATTATTTAAGAAAAATGTTTTAGTCTGATCACGCAATATCACGTCAAAAATATTTGCATAAGCAAACCCTTTTAAAATTAAGAACTCTCACTGAAAAAATAGTATTGAAACTAAACCTAACGTTAGTTCAAGGTCAAAAATTAGTTTACAAAGGTATGCCTTGACTCTAATTTCTTGTGACATTTGTGTGTTTGTGTTATATTCTATTTAAAAACTAAACTTATGATTATTAAATTGGTATAATAAATTGTATAAAAAGAAACATAGTATTTAAACCATTAGAATCAAATCAATAAGCTATAAATATTTACTAAATATTTAATTATTTTAAATGCTTTTATTGCTATTTTTCAAATATAGAAAGTATATTCTAATCACTTTCAAGATCTCTCCTGTGAATTTATGCATTCTTCACAGAACATAATTAGGTTTTTTTTTCAGACTTGCAACCACTTGAGACTCTCAAAAGATACAATCTTCACTGGCAGTTGAAGTCTTTTATTTATTGAGCAGTGGGACAAGATGACATCAATGCAGTTTCCTGCCAATATACTTTCCTAAAAATATCAAAACTGGAGTGTGCATGGATGGAAATGAACCCCAACATGGAGCTATCTCCATGGTTTGCCAAGTTCCTCGCAGGCCACTAATCACTACCTGACATCGATTCAAGGAAAAGTGAAGTCAGAACATCAAATTGTTTCCCATGTCATAGCCTATTGACTGGCTGCCAAACGTTAATCACCAGATGTCTTTATTGACCTAGGCTGCAATGGGAGCCCAGAATGGACGACACTGAATCTTTCATTGGAAGTTTCCTAAAATCATGTCTGTCAGATAACCATACATTTATAAAACTGCTGGACGGTAATAATAATCACTGTAACTTATATTGATGTTAAGATTTACATATTCATAAGCAGAGTGTCCATATGAATACAAAATATCAATCTAAATACTTCATGACTGCAAACCATATGAAAAAAGTTAATTAAAGATGAGGTGGTAGGGCTGCAGAGGCAGCAACTCAGTTAGTATACTGGGTCCAAACATGAACACCCAGATCTTTCCTATACAAGTAATAGGAAAGTGTGACAACAGCTTTCACAAGCATGAGCAAACACATAAATGAACACACACCTAGAGAGAAAATAAAAAATAATAACATAAGATAAGGAACATAACCTATATTTCAATGCAATCATTTGTTTGCCGATATTTGAAAGTATAAAATTAGATGTCACTTATGAACGAGAACATATTTGTCATTCTGTGTCTTGGTCCACACAGCAGGTATGTGGACCACATGGAGGGTGCCAGTGTTGGAAAGATGGAGTGTCCAGTATTGAACAGGACATATGTCCACACTGCTCTACCCTGGGTTCTGTTTTAAATCTTTTTTCCCACTTTTTTATTTATTTAATTTTTTTTTAGAAAGTAAACAAGCTATCTTTTATCATTTTATATACCACTCCCTCCCCTTCTCACATTCCATCTCCCTTTTCCCCCATTCCAACCCCCATCCACTCCTCAGAGAGGGTAAGGCACATTGCTTTGAGGAAGGACCAAGGCCCTCCCTACTATATCTAGGCTGAGGAAGGTAGCCATTCAAAGAGAATGAGTTCTAAAAAGCCAGTGCACGCAGTAGGGATAAATCCTGGTGTGACTGTATCTTGGGATCATTCTTACTGTGGTAGAATCACGAGAGTAGTTTCACATCTGCATATTTCACGGTTTATGAAATTTTTAGTTCATGGGAAGAAGTAAGGCTATATATACACTGGCTTCACAAAATAGCCCTCAGAGCCTTTCACTAACCTGGTGACAATATCATGAAATGATAAGGAGGAAAGGCAACTCCACTTCTACATTCTATCAAAAAAACCAATTTAAATAAACTACTTTGTAGATAAGGCATGCAGGCAGGAGGAGAGGGTCCGCTTGTTTGTCCTGGCCAACTAAAATAATCACACAGAAACTGTATTATTTAAATCACTGCTTGGCCCATTAGCTCTAGCTTCTTATTGGCTAAATCTTCTGTCTTAAATTTAATCCACTTCTATTAATCTGTATATCACCACGAGGTCGTGGCCTACCAGCAAAGTTTCAGCATGTCTGTCTCTGGTGGCAGCAAATCCATGGCACCCCTGACTCCACCTTTCTTTCTTCCAGTCCTCTCTGCCGACCTAAATTCTGTATGCACCCAGTTGAAAAACAGAGCTTGTAGGGATTCTCTTCTATCACCTCCTGTCTTGACAGAGAACCACTGAGATTTCCAGGCATACTACAGCATGTGGGATCACCTGAGTTTTTGTGATTCAGACTTAGGTCTGCATGCTTGTGATGTAAGTGACTTATCCACCATGCATTCCATGCAGTCCATAAATAGTTATATCTTTAAGATTGCACTCATCAGGCCCCTTGTTCTTTGTGACTTGACCAAGAGGTACATGAGCATGACAGAATTTTACTGTTGCATTTTCATGACCAGTTAATCAACATAGGTAGAATGAGGTAAGAGACACTGTGGTTCTACGAGACAGAATTTTAAACATGCCATTTAAATGGGTGGTGTGCCCCAATAAGTCATATACATGTGTTTCATCTTAACAGTGACTCAAGGAAAGTAATACAACCATATGATGGAAAACTATAAGCCGGATAGTTAGATTCAGGTAAGGCCCCATTTGAAAAGTTATTTTGTAAATCATCTTGTGATAAGCAAGACACATTTCATAAAAAATGGTAAAGTAATTGTGTTGGTCGGGTTTACTGTCAAAAAAAATACAGCATAAGTCACTCCAAAAAAGGGAAACTCAGTTGAGAACATTCTCAGATTAGATTGGCCTCTGGCAATGACTGTTGGAGATTGTCATACTGAGGATGAGAGAGGGCCAAGTCCACCGACCTGTAGGGTCACTATGCAGGTGCACCCAGACTGTCAAAGAAAACTGGCTGATTATCTAAGAGTGAATAAACCCGTAAGCAGGACTCCACTATGGCGTCTGCTTCAGCTTCTTCTTGAAATCCTACCCTGACTTGTGACGTGGAATTATAATCTGTAATAAAAACTCCTACTTCCAGGAAATGATTATGATTGTGGTATTTATCACAGAAACAGAATGCATATTAGAACAGAAATATTTTCTTCTGTGGCATTATTCCTAGGGAATAATAATCATAAAAATCTGAATTTGTATGATTGTTATTGCTAATATCAATAATAATATAGTAGTATAAACTATGATACAATATAACAATTTTGAATTAATATACTTCAATTTTTTTCAAAACAGGATAGCATATAAACTAATTCCTCTGTTCCACTGAAAGTAGACCTGTGAAAAATGAATGAAATTATCAAAAAATAAAGATGAGAAATTGCATGTGTGTCTGATACCTTATTTATAAACTGCATATTATGGTTATAATACGCTTGTGGAGAAAACTGAGAGCTATGCAATGCCAGCAGCTATGAACAACGGAAACAATGGAATTTTCCACTCCAGGGGGTGGAATGATCTAATCCAAGGAGAATGAAGTATGATGGAAAAACCAGAGAAGCTACCACTCTGCAACTCTGAAACCTCACAATCCTGGACTCTAACACAACTTCCTGTCTTACATCTGGACTGAAAGTTAACAATTACCTTCTATACAGTGAGAAATTAACAACACCCAGACTGATAAATGTGAAAATACCTGAGGTCATAGTGGTTTGCTAAAACTGGGGGGCAGGGAAAGCGGCAGCCATTGGAAAGACAGCCTCCATCTCCATTAATACATGTTATTTAGAGAAGGGAGAGAGAATTCTTTTATGGAAATTTTTTTCCTCATTTTTTTATTAAAGATTTCCATCTCCTCCCCTTCTCCTCCCCCTTCCCTCCCCTCCCTTCCACCCATACCCCCACTCCCTCCCTCTCCAGGCCAAAGAGCCATCAGGGTTCCCTTCACTATGTTAAGTCCAAGGTCCTCCCAGCTCCCCCCAGGTCCAGGAAGGTGAGCAACCAAACTGACAAGGCTCACAGTGAGCCCGTCCATGCTGTAGAGTCCAAGCCCATCGCCGTTGTCCTTGGTTTCTCAGTCCTCCTCCACCGTCAGCCACATTCAGAGAGTCCGGTTTGGTCCCCTGTTCCATCAGTCCCATTCCAACTGGACTTGGTGGTCTCCCGTTAGTTCTGTCCCACTGTCTCAAAACACCATCCTGAGTGAGGTAACGCAGGCCCAAAAAGATGAACATGGGATGTACTCACTTTTATGGAAATTTTTAAAAGGAAAAATAAATGTGGGCATCTTTGTTTGGTGTTCTCAAATATTTAATAGAACATAGGTTTCACATTTTATAAAATACCAAAATTATATAGTACTACTAAATTATAGTTTTCTTGACTAGAGTAGATAAGTGTATAATATTCCTCCAGTCTTATTGCCAAGCTTACTCCATGTGTAAGTTCCTTAGGCATTTAATCCATTTATAATATTATATGGTTGATAAGGGTATAATTTCAGAAAACCCTGAATAATCATAGTTATTTGTGTAACTAGGATACTCTAAAAATATTTAAAACCAAAGACTTGATTCATTTTCTCTATTCTATTTCTCTTCTCTTCTTTCTTCTCTCCTTTTTATACAATTCCAAAAAAATTACCCCCTACTAACACTACATGAGGCATGCCACATAGTATTTATCTCATGAAGAGATTTAATTTTTAATTAACATTTTAATGATTTTATTGTCTTTTGTTTGAGTTTCCATTAATTTATGTACTTATTTGCTTGCAAAAATTGTAATAGCAAATATATTCACAGCAAAATAGTGACAATCACCAAGATTATTCATTCATGTTTTAAAATTAATAATTACAGGCAAAAAAGTATAACATGGTGTATGAAGACAGTTATCATTCTAGCTATTGTACTCTACAGTACAATGACAAAGGAAAAATTACTATTACTTTGAAGTCCATCTCTGAACACAGTGAATCTTTCCTAGATGTGTCATCATCCTTGGCAATTGTGCCGTGTGTGCACTGAACTGAAAAGTATGGTGTGCGTTTTCATCTGGCTTACTCAATTTAGAATTTACCTTGATTCCATCTTCTGAGCTCAATTTGAAGTCCTATTGGCATAGTGTGTGATTATATGGCGGTCTTTTAGGTAGTGCGATCATTTGTATCCTTTTGAAGATTTTCTTCACTCTAGCCTGATATTGCCTTCCCCACTTGATTGGCTGCATATTGCTGTATTTTCTGGAATCTGGATGGTGGTCCTAACTAAGGGATGCTCTGATTCTTTGTCATTTTCTTGTATATTTTACTCATGACCTTTTGATGATTCTTGCAATACTATTCGATATGAACATGAATATTCAATACAAAGGTATTTATTGTCAGTTTAAATTCAAAGGGACATAGTTCATTTTCCTTGTAACCATGACACAGTTAAATAAAACATAACTGTATAAGATACAGTGAAACATATACTTTAACACTGCTTGGTAGATTTTCAAATGTAATATATGTGGCCTTGTGTTCTTTTACCATACTCAGTTGAACAGACTGCAATCCATGAGTTTATAAAACAAGATATTCTTGATAAATCATCTTTAAAACATACACCTGCAATAATGTGTAAAAAACTATCTTACTATATTGGATCTTGACTGCGGGTTTATTTTTTCTGAAGCTATGTTTACATTGTATTTATCTCCTTTCTAAACACACACACACGTTTATATCTATTTGACTTACTTTCTCTCTTGGAAACACATATTCTATTTTTTCTTTTCTTTTTTCTCTTTATTATTGTTTATTATGTTTTCCCATCAATGTCTGAGAATTATTTCTATCAAGTAAGGTTTACCCTCTCTATCCCTGGTTCCTCTCTGATATAGTAGTTAAAAGCATGTTATTCTGTGCATTAATCATATGAATGTTCATGTTGAACTGTATTTGCTTAATTCCATTTCCAATCTTTTGCATGCTGTGAAAAGTTTGATAAAGTTTAGTGTTAGTATGCATATTAACCCTGTGCACATGTTAAAATTGTTAGAGCACTGCAATTAACTTTCTTAAAGTTGTACATAATGCGACTAAATGCACAAATGTGCACCAGCAGAAATTGGCACCAAGTAAATTCCTAAAAATACAATTAATTTTATTGCATGAGGATTTTTCCTTTGTTTTTTTTTTTTTTTTTTTTTTTTTTACAGTGGTATTAGTGAGGAGAAAAATTTGCTTCTTAAGGATTAGTTAATAGTCCAGATATTGCTTTGGATATCACACTTGGAAGTAGATTTGATTTAATCTTGCAGTCAATAAAAGTCAAATGCACTGCTAACTATTCTACTATATAGTTTAAGGAATTCAATTAAAAGTATTATCTATGATTCAGTTATCAATGATGACAAGACAGGACACCCAGGCTAAAAATTACGTGTTAATTATTTTGCTATAATCAGTAGAAGACACTTTGAAAAGACAAAGAGATATGGCACACAAGTTTAGAGTACACTGTTCTTAAAGTGGAATGCAGTTTGGTTCCTAGCACTCACATCACTTGACTCAAAACCACCTCTCACTTGAACTTCCAAGGATATGACACCCTCTTCTTCTTGTCTTCTCAGGCATCAGCATGTACTTCCAATACATTAAAATACATAAAATAAGTATTTTTAAAATACCATGAGTTGTTAATAGAATTAGACAATTGCCTTTCTAAATAAATATGAATAATATAGCATTCATTATAGAGGGAAATTTACTAATTGTAATTCAAGTTTACATAAGTTTTGCATGGTTTTGGAAATCAAGATTTAGAAAAAAACATATCTTTACACTCATTAGAAAGGTGTTTCCAGTCAGGCCTAGTAGTGCATGCCTTTAATCCTAGTATTTAGGAGGCAGAGCCTGGACGATCTCCATGAGTTTGAAGCCAACATGGTCTAAAATTCAATTGACAAATAGGACTATTATTTACTCAAAAACTAAATAATAATTATTATATAATTATATAATAAATAATTAGCAATAATTATTATTTAGTTTTTATAATAATTATATAATAATAATAATAATAATTATTATTATTGTAGTAGTAGTAGTAAAGAAAAGGGCTTTCTTCTGTATAATAAAATCTTACTTGTGGGCATTTCTTTTCCAACTTGATGTAATAGAGTCCATAAAAATTATTTATTTCAAATGAACTTAACACACATATTAATACACTAAAATGTAACTTCATAGATATGGGTGTAGTAACTTGGCAGTTACTATTTAGTCTAAAAAAGTATTTAGAGAATATATTTCCTGGAAATTTTTCAAGTAAGAAAGAAATGTATGGTTCAGTGTCATGAACAGAAGAAAGTTTTCAACTCATAGAAATGAAGTGAATAGAGTTACTAAAATTGAAAATAAAATGAAAGATAGACTTGATCAACATCTTTCATACACAAAGCAAATTTCATAGTTGTATCCCAAATATTCCCAAACTGCCTATGTACTAGCGACTTTGTGTCTAACCCATGGTGCTTGTGGAAAGATGTGAAAGCTTTAAGAGTAGGAACTTAACTTAAAAGATATCAGACCAACAAACATGTGACTCGGGAAGAACTTATTAGGATGACAATTCCTTTCCATTACTCTAAATTTAATTCCTAGTAACTACAAGTTAGGAGAAACTCAATTAAATGCCCCAGTCATGATGCATGATGTTCCCTAATGCTCAAACAAAACCAAGATATACTGGGCTGAGCTCTCTCAGACTAGCAGGCAAAATATACCTTGTTTAATGTACATTCATTATCACAGGCATTTTGTCATAGCAATAGAATTCTGAGTAATGTACAACATTATGTTATCAATCAATAAAATGAGTTATTATTGATCATAGTTTATAAAACTTAAAGACCATTGGAATTCACTTTTAGAGAGACTAGAAAAATGGGGAGTTTGTAAGTTATATAATGATTGGGGTTGTGCATGTAAAATTTAACAGACAATTCCAATATATCTGAATGCTGATATAAATGCAGATAGAAGGCAGTGCTAATTAAATGACAGGGAGGAATGACAGATGAGCTACGAACTAACAGCATGAGACAGCACTAATATTACATTCTGATGAAGAATGTGGGCATAGCCTGTCCATGCTGTGAGACATCATGCAACTTTGAGTTTGATGTTGATCAAATTCACAGAAAGGATGTAAAACACAGCCACTAGGCTTTGGAAATGACATTTCTGGTTTATTTTAGCCAAAATTAAGTTATTAAGTAAGATAATTAACCCAGACCCAAAAAGATGAACATGGGATGTACTCACTCATAATCGGTTTCTAGCCATATATAAGATCATCGAGCCTATAATTCGGGATCCTTGAGAAGATAATAAGAAGGTGAACCCAAAGAAAAACATATAGTAATACTCCTGGATATTGGAAGTAGACATGATCGCTGGGCAAAAATTGGGAGCTTGAGGGTGTAGCGAGACGGGGCCAAGGGAAGATGGGGAGAGAAAAGCGTGAAGGGGAGAATGGGGGAGCTCGGAGGAATGGGATGCTTGGGATACAGGAAGGGTGGATATGGGAGCAGGGAAGCATATATCTTAATTTAGGGAGCCATCTGAGGGTTGTCAAGAGACTTGACTCTAGAGGGGTTCCCGGGTTTCCAAGGAAACGCCCCCAGCGGGTTCCTTGGGCAGCTGAGGAGAGGGAGCCTGAAAAGGCCAGTTCCTATAGCCATACTGATGAATTTCTTTCATATCACCATAGAACCTCCACCTGGCGATAGATGAAGAAAATGACTGAGTCCCACATTGGAGCACCGGACTGAGCTCCCAAGGTCCTGATGAGGAGCAGACGGATAGAGAACATGAGAAAGAAAGTCAGGACCGTGAGGGGTGCATTCACCCATGGAGACTGTGGGACAGAACTAACGGGAGATCACCAACTCCAGTTGGAATGGGACTGATGGAACATGAGACCAAACTGGACTCTCTGAATGTGGCCGACGGTGGAGGCTGACTGAGAAGCCAAGGACAAAGGCGCTGGGCTTTGATTCTTCTGCATGGACGGGCTCTGTGGGAGCCTTCTCAGCTTGGATGATCACCTACCTGGACCTGGGGGGAGGTGGGAGGACCTTGGTCTTAACATAGAGTAGGGAACCCCAATGGCTCCTTGGCCTGGAGAGGGAGGGAGGGGGTATGGGTGGAGGGGAGTGGAGGGAAGGGGAGGAGGAGGGGAGGAGATGGAAATTTTTAAATATAAAAAATAAACCATATAGAAAAAAGAAAGATAATTAATTATAAACTGATTGGCCTAGTATCTCAGGCTTTTTCTGAACTCTTATAACTTATATTTGCCCATAATTCTTGTCTGTGTGATCCATGTAGCTTAGTACATTTTTCGGTGAGGCAGTTACATCTTGCGTTCTCTGCATTTGTGTCATGATTGCAAAATGAAACTTCCCTTTTTTTCACAATTCTCGTTGTTCTGCCTCCACTTCCTGCCTGGTTGTCTTGTATATACTTCCTGCCTGGCTACTGGCCAAACAGCATTTTATTAAAAATAATACAAGTGACAGGATAAAATACCAAGGTCCCACAGCACTTCCGCCTTTTACAAAAAAGGACAAGAACTCTGAATCTAATATCCCATGTTTAGCTTTTCTCCTGACCATTATCCATAGCACCTTGTAAGCAGAGATTTTTTTTAAGGACATTTATCCTTTTTCTTTTATATATACATATATGTATATATATACTATATCTTTTTCTGGCCACATGACTCTTTAGTTTGCTAAGCAATATGGCTAGGATTAAAGTTGTGGCTTTGATGGCTGGATCCAGCCCATTCCTTAGCTTTCTGAGATTCCAGACTCATGGTGAAGATACTGTCTGGAGCCATGTTTATTGCCACTACTCTATGGCGTTTCAAGTTCCTTCCCACCAAAAAGCATGTGGTCATCTTTTCATCAACACCATTTATGTGTTTCATGGCAGGACCTCTCAAAGGAGCTGCAGGTTTTGCAGCTAAAGCTGATTCAGGAAGCCTCTCTTAAATCAGCTGTACTTGCTTCTAGCAAGCAGAGCAAACCTGAGAAATTACTGCTACCAAGAAGCCTCAGGTTTTCTGTGGATTCACTTCTCCACATGTTGGGCTCCATTTGTTGACCATGGTTTCTGCCCTCTTGGTCCTACAGTCATTCAGTCCCCAAGAAATCACATAGAGGTCTACATTAATTATAAACTGATTGGCCTAGTATCTCCAGCTTCTTTTTAACTCTTGTAACTTATATTACCCCATAGTTCTTGTCTACGTGAGTCACATGGCTTGGTCCTTTATGGGTGGGGCAGTTACATCTTGAGCTCTCTGCATCTAGGTCATGACTGCAGAATAAAACTTCCCTCTTCTCAGAATTCTTGTTGCTCCACCTCTACTTCCTGCCTGGTCACCCCACCTATACTTTCTGCCTGGGTACTGGCCAGTCAGAATTTTATTAAAAATAATACAAGTGACTGGGTACAGACCATTGTCCCACAACAACACCTATTAAAAATATTTGTAGTCCATAGTGTTATTGGGGAAGTTTGGAAACCTCAAAACACAGAACCCTCCTGAAGAAAGATACGTCCTGTGGATATTCCCTTAAAAACAAAACTAAGGTGTTACATTCCTTACACATTATTTTTGTTTGTTTGTGTGTTTTCAGGATTCTGGTAGATGAACAAACTTTTTCCTATATAACCACACTTGTTGCTTTGTGATAGATCATTGTTTAAGCCAGGCAAAAGATCAATTCTCAACTTTTGCCTGGGTTAAGGATTCCATACACATTGAGTTATTTGAAGATTAACGACATGTCCTGCCTGATGTATGAACAACAGTTTACTACAATGATGTTCACATACTGTATATTCCATGGTTTGTCATAGCAACAACAAAAGAGCATTTTCAGGGTCCATAAATTGCCTCTTTGCTTAACCTGATTTACTCTCTTCAGATTCCTCTATAAAGTAGGTCCTAGATGTATTTCTTCCATACTTATCTTCCTGAAACTCCCTCTTTTCTGCCTAGTGCATATCTAGTGTCTATTCATCTTTCATTTAAATTACTGTGATTTTATATTTAAATTCCTGTATTTCAGAATTTTGTTAGAAATACTATAAGATTTAATAATATATATTTCTGCAAATATTTACTTAAAATATACATCTTTCCCAGAGTTATTTTCCAATTTGACTTGTAAACTTCTTAAAGACAGGCTTATAGAAATTTTATGTCATAGGACATGTGTATGAATCATAGTATATCCCCAAAATGAACAAAAGTTTAAATTATAAATTAAAATATAATACAAGTTTAGTGGTGTTGGAATCACGTGAAGTCAAATGATGCAAATGGTCATGAGAAGAGTGATAGAAATGGTTGGTAGAGATTAATTTCCATACACAAACATTTCAATACTGCAAACATAAAAATCTTAACAAAAGAAGAATATCTCAAAAATAAAGACTAAAGGAGATTTTTAATTCACAGATACAATAAACCACTTGCTAAAAGGATAGATCTCACCATGTAGCATGGAAACCTATGAAAATCTTACAGTGGAAAAACTTGAAGGAATTATATAATACCAAGAACAAAGGTGTTCTATAGCATAGAAAAAGAACAAGTCGCATGAATAACTATAGTGGTAAGAAGTGAGTATTCATGAAGATAATGTTCTCAAATGCTTTAATTTGAATCAGGTTTGATATGTGTGGGTGGCCTAGAAGAATTAAGGAGGAAATAATCTTCTTTCTTTACAAACTGTAAGTTATAGATGTGGAAATTTAATTAAAAATTCTTGCATTTTTACTTGAAGGTAAGTAGACATATAAATAGTATATACAAATAGTTTTCTTCAAATATAATAGTGACAACATTTTTAGAAATATCAGTGGGTCCTGAATACTTTCCTGGGAAAATCAACACAGGGAATTTCATGACTGTTTCTGTTATTTCAGTGCACTCCTGTGCATATGAGTATGTAACCATTGTGCAAATAAGAGGAAAACAGATATACATACATACATACACACATATATACATACATACATATGTATACATGTATATATAACTTAGAATTAAAATAAAGTTTTTATTTTCCTAATGTATTTCATTTACTATATGTATAATTTCAATATGTATGTTTTTATTTGACATTCATTAAAGGCTTGAAGCTCTATGCATATTGCCTGTGAATGACCAAACAGGAAGATTCATGAATATGTTTTAAAGTTATTTACCAAGTAAAATCAATTTGTGTTATCTATGATATTAAATCATCTGCAGGAAATTCCAAGATAGTTCATTAAAATTACATTTTTATCCCTCAAGATAGTCATAATTAATATATATGTATGTGAAATGAAGCAAAATAGCTTTGAACAAAAATTAATGTCTTAAAGATATTAAGACAATAATACTGTTTAATTTTGTGAATGTCTCCTATCTAAATATCCACATGAATTCTACTTACTAGGCTTCATTTTATTGTTCTCATTATTCCTTTTGGCTAAAAATAACAGAGCATTCTATAATTGCTGAATAAACAAATTTAATATGTTTAGATTAACACACAAAGATCATTTGCTTATACAGTATTTTAAGAAAACTTAGTAACCTAAATTCAAGGGTTTGAAGTTGTCTCAGCATGTAAATTACTTTCTGCATAGACTTGGAGTACTGATTTTAGATCTGCAGCACCCACTGTGGGGCAGTAGCATGCTTCTGCAATCTCATGGCCTCCATGACAAGATGGGAAGTGGAGGCAGAACTTGTGGTTTGAGTAGGTGGGCATAAGGGCAAACAAGAGACCTTATTGCAAAATGGTGAAAGCAAGACCAGCATTAGGGGTTTTCTTCTGACATTCACATTTGTGCTATGGCATACATACATACTCACAAACATGAACTTGAGCACACTTCATGTCAAAATATATGTACAGAGACAAAAATAACTGCAACACCAAAATGACTGTTTTTTAAACATTTACATCATTATAAATTAGATAAAAGATGCTTAACAGGACAAAAATAACAATAATACCAAACCCTTTCCCCCTTTTTTTCCTGTGTATGTATGTACACATGTATTTTTCAGTATGTCTTGACCTGTTTTTTCTTACCCTAGAGAGTAGTACATCACACACATGTAATACAGCTGAAATACAACCTGAAACATGTAATAGAGCTGCCCACATTATATGCATATGTGATTGAATGTGTTTCTGGTGTATTTTAGATATAAATTAGTAATTAAATGGAGGATGAATATTTTTCATTTTCAGAAACTAATGAAAATCAATGTTAAATATTTTAATCTTATTTTGTATTTAAGGGTACCTTGAATAAATGACATATTATCCAATAAAGTATTCTAGGCAATTCTCTGGGCTTAGTGGCACTTCGGTCTCAGCACTTAGAGGCAGACATAAACAGATCTGAGTTCAAGACTAGCCTCATCGACTTAGTGAGAATCAGGACAGTAAGAGTTACATAGAGAAACCATGTCTTGAAAAGTAAAATACATAGGCATGAGAAAATATGTCATCAACAATCCACTATATTTCTGTAATTATTTGTTTTAAAAAGATGTTTGATTTATGACTAGTCCAAGTTTAGGTCCAAACCAGGAAAAAGAGCCCATGCCATATATTGCCTTGATGGCCAGGATCCAAGTTGTAGGGCTCAGTGACCTAAGGTCTAACCAAACACCCTATAAAATAAAGAGACAGATAGATGAACAGGCAGACAGACATACAGATAGAGAAATAAGTAAATAAATATCAAAATGGCAGAGCCTATCCCAACTGTCACTAGAAAGACTTCTTCCAACAGTTGTTCTGACCAGACACAGAGATGCCCTATCAATGCCCTAGAAGAAGGAAAGGAAGGATTATAAGAGGTAAACACTTCCATAACACCAGGTTTGCACGGCCCCCTGCTGTGGGATAATGCTTTTGTATACTGTAAAGCTTGGCACTCTTACTGATTTAATAAAATGCTGATTGACCAGTAGCTAGGCAGCAAGCCCAGGTGGGACAACCGGTATAAAAGAATTCTGGGAAACAGAAAGGCAGAGATACAGTCATCATCCAGAAGCAGAGAAAGCAAGATAAGATTGCTTTATTGAAAAAAAAAAAAGAGAGATATGAAGTGACATGACCAAACATATATAAAAATTGTGGGTTAACTTCAGCTGTAAGAGATAGTTAATAGGCCTGAACAGTAGACCAAACAGTTTGTAATTAAGATACATTTCTGTGTGCTTCTTTGGAATGAATGACTGTGGGACAGGCAGGACAGAAACTTCTGTCTAGAACCCATCGAAGCAACTAAGCAGAGCTCTTAGAGACTTACAAAGACTGAACTGGTAACCATGGAGCCTCAGTGTGTCTGAGCTAGGCCCTCTGTACGTATTGTGGTTGTTTAGCTTGGGGTTTTTGTTGGACAATTAATAGTGGGAATGAGAGTGGTTGACTCTTTTGTCTTAAGAGTCTGTTTTGATCCTCAGCAACAATACTGTGTTTGTGTAGTCAAGAAGACATCACCTGGGCTGAAGTAGGACTCAGTTCTTCAAAGCATTGGCTAATTTTCTAGACAAGGTTCTTAGTACCCAAGTGGCAGCTATCAAATTTCTGGAACACCAGTTCCAGGGAATCACATGTTGTCTACTGACTTTTATGGATACTATACACATTAGGTACATATTCACACATGCAAACAAAACAGTGGTACACAGAAAATGAAAATTATCATTTCTTTAAAACAGTGGCACAAAGAAAATGAAAACTCTCAAATTTTAAGAGACATCACTGAAATTAAGAACTGATCTATTCTAATCTCCAGCAATATAATTAACAATTGTGATAGTTGCCTACTCTTATATGACAATCAAGTCTGTAAGTCTCCCATCTTTATTTTTTTACATTTTGGGAAAAGTTGTTTAAAAAGTGGCAATGAAAAATAGATTATTTTCGTATCACCAAATTTAGTGTATATGTGTTATGGTAGAGTGTTAGGTCTCTTCCCATTGTATCATTGTTACACTTCCAATTTATAGAAATTCAGGAATCAAACTAGACTATCTGTAACTTTAACTGTGATGCAGACCCACTGATTTTTTTCCCCTTTTTCCCCTTGGGCAGAAGATGATCCTGTCTCCAGGTTGCCTCTACACCTTGTTCTGAATACTCTAAATCACTCAACTTAGGCCAATACAAATGAGGTCATAAAGAACCTCCCATTTTTTGAAATATAAAAGTTTCTGGGGTGATTATTGTTTGTTTTATTTAGGGTACTGTTGTTGTTTGTTTGTTCCTCTCTTAGCTGTCCTGGATCTGACGGCATGTTTCCTCTTTGAACAGTTCCTTTAATAGCTTGAGAAGGAAAGCATTTGGTATCTTTTGTTTTGTTAACTATTTGCATACTTGTCAAGCACAACAATTTTGTAAGTGACATATGGAAATAGTTTAATAACCTAGGGGACAGGTACATATGTCTTTTTAGAACATATCTTCTCCCAGTTCATTCCTATACGATTATAACAGTATCCCCAGGTAAATGAAAATGAAATAATAATACTAAAACATTAACAGCTTTTACCTACTTCTTAACTTTTTATTTCCTTTTTCCTTGGAGATTTATTTTATATTTATTTTTCTCTCTGTCTCTTTATCTCAGGTGTGTGTGTGTGTGTGTGTGTGTAAGAGTGTGTGTGTGTATGTGTGTGTGTGTGTGTGTGTGTGTGTGTGTGTGAGAGAGAGAGAGAGAGAGAGAGAGAGAGAGAGAGAGAGAGAGAGAGAGAGAGAGAGAGAGAGAGGGAGAGAGAGAGAGAGAGAGAGCAGAAATCATGAGATTCTTTGGAGCTGTGGTTACAAATGGTTGGCAGCTGTCCAATATGAATTCTGGGAAATGTTCTCTGGAAAACCAACAGGTATTATTAAATGCTTAGCCATCTCTCCATCCCCTCTTGTTCTCATTTAAATTTCGTAACATTTGCTAAATTGTTAACATTATTTATGAAATGTATATAGGAGTATATTATGTATTTGTATATTGAAATATTCTAATTTGCATGTATGTTTTCTTAACCATTTATCCAGTCTCCTTGTAATACACTTTACTTCACTTAAAATCTGTTGCTAAGGCTTACATACTGTCATCCACCTCAAAGCTTCTCCCATTTTGCATTCAGCATGAATTTCCAATTGCATCCTGACGGAAAGAAAACTCACTCCCGGTACAAGCCTGGGACCGAGGCATTCATCAGTGAGACTGGCAAGTCAACTCCTGGAAGCACAGGACTTACTCTTTTAGGTTTTACTAATAATTTCAAATATATAAGCAACCAAAGTAGCATAAAAAGAGTCAAAAGAGGTCTGGGGTAACATGTCTGAGTCCCCAAGGCAATCTTTCTCATATTCCATCAGGCTATCTTCCTTGGACATTAAATAATGCCGGCTGGTTACTTGACACAGAAAGAGATCTGGCAGGTTATCAAATGTCTCCATTGTATAACATGATTATGGAGGTGCATGAAGCCTAGAGTGGTCCATATGTCATAAATCTGAGGTCGGAGCACATCCTGTTAGTACTACATGGCCAGAGACATATTGCAGTGAGATTTCCAAAGGAACCATCTCTCTGCCTAGCAAAGATAATTAGTCCACTTACTGAGCAAGCTGTTTGCTTTCCCCTGGGAGTATCTGCCGTACTAACGAGGACAGAAATGCCTCCATCTCAGCTCTGCTGTTCCAGCCATTGTTCTCCACTGGCAGAGAACGAATGCAAATTCTATGAGCCACGCACATTTTCACACATCTGTGGAATTCTCAAAAAAACCTAATCAATGTAGAGACAATATTTTGGCACTTACATGCCTGAATCTTTGAAGCCTAAGTAATAATTTCTCACTTTCTTTTTTTCCCCCAATTCTGTGTGTCTAAAAGAAAAAAGCATTTTTACCTCATAGAAAAGTGTTTTATTGTGAACTGTTCTGTCCAGGGCTTTTCATTGTAACTGCTGTCTACTCATTTATTTGAAATTACATGCATATGGAGTGTTCATTGATTTCCAGCATCAAAATATTGCAAACTTCCAAGCATACTTAGTGAGTATTAAACTTTTCCATACTTTTGTAAGATTTAAAATTAACGTATAGTTTTTATTACATGGCAGACATTTTCACTCACAGTAAAGTATAAACATTATACATTGCTAGTATCGATAGTCTATTTATATTTTTATTTGAATTTGTTCTTCTAGTAGGTAACGATATATGAAGATTTCCATTAAACAGTATGAGGAAGTTAATTTCATTTATTCTTAGAACCACCATTTACTCAATGCTTATCATTTCCTGTGATATTTAAGAGTTTTCTAATTTTAGCTAGATATTATTGTTATTGCAACACACCAGTCATATTTAAATGTCAGTATCACGAAATTATTACTGTTTGCATTTTAAAGGCCCAATTTCTTCTTATTATTCACATATTCTAGGAAAATAGATTCCTGGAAAGATTTAAAAGGATAAATTAATCTGGATATAGCAAATGAAAATTTAAATGTAAATAAAATAAGCATTTAAAGAAAAAAAAAACCCTGATTTTTCCATGGATGTCAACTTTATTTTTGTACTACGTCACTTCTCTATACGGAATATCAAGAAATTTTTTCAGTCATTTATTATCTTACATTTCTTTTTTCCCAACTGGCAGCATTCAAAGTTGTGCCTGTTTCTTTGAAAATTTAGAGGAGAACTGCAGCCATTAATTTAAATGATTTGCCCTAAACTTTGCCATGTATTATTAAATTTGTTGTCATCATCATTCCAGAGCATTTTTCAAAAAAATACCTAAAACCTTTTGTCTACGTTGTACAATTTTATTTTGAAACATTGATGTGCAAAAAATGATGATACTACTCACTTGCCCAATCCATCAATTGAGAGGAAAATCTTGTACACCAGTGAAGTAGTCATATATAATTGGGATGGAGTCAGTTAAACTATTATCATAAATTATTACAAAGGAGAGGTGTGTGACATTTTTAATAGATTTATATTATTTAAAAATAACAATTTTTTTTAATGACAAAAAGATTCCTTGTTATTCTTTACCAAACTGAATGTGACTTACATTTCAAAATTATCCTTCTAGGAACTGTAGTGTTGTCTCAGCGGCTAGAGCACACACTGTCTTTGCAGAGAACCCAAGTTTGGTATCTGGCATGGATTTCCATAGTTCACATGAGGGTTTGCCCCCTGAGTTCATTTAAAGTTACCTGGTTCTGATAGTAAGAACATCTACTGATATTCTAGAGCAGTGTTTGATGAACCTGCTGGTTATTGGAGCCATGGTTAACTGCCTACAAAGGGATCTCCTAGCACATATTTTGCTTTGACTTTTCTTTTATTCCTACACTCATCCACTCAGTGCCTTGATAAGGACATCCTTTCTTAGCATTGTCTAAACTCCTTAAACTAGAACAAAAGAAGCAGACAAAGAAGATTTGAGATAGACTAAAATTTCAGTAGATGTGGAGAAATGACACCTCATTCTAACTGATGCACGATAGTAGGCAAAGTAGTAACCCTTTGTGGTAGGTATATAGTTGGGAAAATGAAAGGACTAAAGGGAATACTTTTAAACAAAAAGATGCAGAATGAAGTCAGGTTAGAACTATACCTATACAGAGCTCCAAAGTAGACAACATCCACAGGCCAAAGCCCACAAAAGTAAAGAAAAGAACTGCTTATTATGGTTAATGACATCTATGTTTATCAAACATTGTTTTCAGTAATTTTAATATTTTTAATTTTTAGAATTTCATACTAAATATTTTTATCATATTCCCCCATCCAATTCTCTCATATTCCTCAATTCTTTCATATATAACTCCATTTCCCTGTTTCTGTGTGTGTTTCTCTCTCCTCCCCCCTCTCTTGTCTATCTATCTATCTATCTATCTATCTATCTATCTATCTATCTATCATCTATCTATCTATCATCTATCTATCTATCTATCTATCTATCTATCTATCTATCTATCTATCTATCTATCATCTATCTATCTATCTATCATCTATCTATCTATCTATCATCTATCTATCTATCTATCTACCATCTATCTATCATCTATCTATCTATCTATCTATCATCTATCTATCTATCATCTATCTATCATCTATCTATCTATCTATCTATCTATCTATCTATCTATCTATCTATCTATCATCTATCTATCTATCATCTATCTATCATCTATCTATCTATCTATCTATCTATCTATCTATCTATCTATCTATCTATCTATCATCTATCTATCATCTATCTATCTATCTATCTATCTATCTATCTATCTATCTATCATCTATCTATCTATCATCTATCTATCAATCAATCATCTATCTATCTATCTATCTATCTATCTATCTATCTATCTATCTATCATCTATCCTCTCTCTCACCCATACTCATAATTCTGTTTTCTTTATATCAGATGCTCTTTTTGGAGTAGATTATGTTGGTTGTAATTGTTGGAATGTAAAATACGGTGCTGACCATGTTGGTACATGCCTGTAAAACCAGGACTCATGAGGTAAGGACAGTCAGAGCTCTCTGAGTTTGAAACAGCTTGGTCTACATACCGATTTCCAGATCAGTTAAGGATACATAGAGAGGCCCTGCCCAAAGGAAATGAAAATACAAAAAAATAACAACAATATATGCTATTTTAAAATGTGAATCCCTCTCACTACATTTTCAGATAACTTTCCAACACATTTTATACTTAATTTCAAGCACATTTTTATTTTTCGAAAACAGAACACTGATTTGCCTTACTGCAAATAAAGCTTCACATTTACTACAGTGTCAGACCAGATGATATATTTTAAGAACAGTGAGGATTATGTTTTTGTGTGTATGAGTTTTTGTTGTTGTTGTTGTTGTTGTTATTTTTCTTTGTAAAGAAATATAAAGCCTAAAAAGCCTTATATTTGGCACCATACTTAGATATGAAGTGAAAAAAGACAGATTACATGGTAAGAATGCAACACATTAATATATATTATATATATTTTAAACACATAAATTATTATATATATATTAAATACATTAATATATTATATATTATATATATTATATGAGTTATGTACAGAGAGAGAGAGAGAGAGAGAGAGAGAGAGAGAGAGAGAGAGAGAGACAGAGCAGGAGAGAGATGAATTGGCAAGTACTTGATAAGATTTGTAAATAACCCAAATTATAAGAAAGTCCTCCAGAAGACAAAAGCATGAATTTTAGTGATTTTTGTACCTGAAATCGAGAAAACATGATATTCAAACAGAACATCTACATGTATATAATCCCAACAGAATAACAAAATTGTGACTTATAAAAGAATGACATATTTAGAATTTGCTTAAAAAATACCCAAAGAAGCAAAAAAAACATAGCCTATAGAATCATAACTTTACATCAAATGTTAGGAATAAAGAAGTTTTAGAGATAAGTAAATGATATCATTAAGATTAATAATGAAATGTATATTAATAATGTATATATGGTGTGTGTTTGCATGCACATAGATTATGTAATAAAAGAAAAATGTAGCAAAGTATGTTATGTTGCACAATGGCTAAATGCTTACAAAATGCTGTAGAAATTATCGGTGGAAAATTGATTTGGTTTTAGGGTTGTGCAAAGCTCCTACCTCTTCTAGCTCATGCAGGAGGATATAAAATATAGACTAAGTTTTTGTTGTTTAGACTAAGGAGAAAATGTTCTAAGGGAGAGGTTGCTAAGATGAAATCTTTTGACACTCTAATTTAGAAATCGTTGTAAGTACTTTTCAAGACCTAATGCTGAGTAATAGATATATGAGTTCTCTGGGAAACCAGGGCAGTAATCCTTTAATCTTAAAATTTTGTAACTAGATACATTTGAGCCAGACAAATTTGTTGATTAGTGTCTAGTTTGTCATAATTGCCATCGTTTTCTCCACCTTCACATGATAGTCTTAGTGTTCTCTTGCGCTTTCCTTGAAAATTGCCTGACACTGTGAAGAAAAATATGTGATCTTCATTTGAGACCACAAGAAAGTTTGCTTTTATAGCCTCAGTCACTCCCTGGTTAGAACATTAATTGGGAGTCTTGGACAAAACTAGGGAGCAACACGAAATGAAAATAAATTATACTATCACAAACTGGGGCACGGTAAAATTAGAAGACATTAGAGAAAGGAGCTGAAAGAGTAGGCAAAAGCACATTTCAACTCAGACATGCTGCAGTGCCGAATTAATAATCAGCTTATTTTTTAACTTAATTTGTATCTAATGTATTAATACATAAAGTAGAATAGAATGAAAATATATTTAGCATAAATTACTTTATTAAGCTATTCCTTCTATCAAACATTTTTCTTTGACTTAATGAGAAAGTATATTTGATATTTTGTTGTTATTAAAATGATCAAAAGACACTTACTGTACTGCTCAACTTCCTTAGCCATCAGAGAAATGCAAACCAAAACAACTCGGAGATACCATCTTATACCTGTAATAAAGTCCAAGATCCAAAAAACTGATAACACCTTATGCTGGAGAGGATGTGGAGTAAGGAGAATACTCCCCCATTGCTGTTGCAAGTGTAAACTTGTACAGCCACTTTGAAAATCAGTATGTTTATTTATCTGAAAATTAGGAATCAATCTACCTCAAGACATAGAAATACTGCTGCAGCATTATTTGTAATAGTCATAACCTGCAAACAACCTTGATACCCTTCGATTGAATAATGGGAAAAGAAAATGTGGCACATTTGCACAATCGAGTACTACTCGGTGGTTAAAAAGAAAATAATAACATCTTGAAATTTGCAGGCAAATGGACAGAGCTAGAAAAAAATACTGAATGATGTAACTCAAACCAAGAAAGACGAATATAATATGTACCCACTCATAAGTAGCTTTTATACATTAAGCAAAAAAATAACCAGTCTACAGTTTACAAACCCAGAGAACCTAGATAACAAAGAAGACCCTAAGAGTGAAATACATATATCTGCCAAGGAAGGAGGAAAAGACAAGGTCTCCTTAGTAAATTGGGTGTGTTGGTGATGTGGGGGTGTGGAATGGGGGGGGGGAAGCGAAGTTGGGAAATGTATAATTCAATTAAAAACAATAAACTGTAAAAAAATGGATCATACATTTCCAAAAGTTAATGCTTATTTTTTTAAAAAAATCCAAGCTATTCCTATATGTGAACAAAATATTTATTTTCACTTTTTATTTGTGAACAAAATATTTATCTTTACTTTTTCTATTTACACTAAATTTTATTAAATTTATTGACAGCTGTACATATTTATATAATGATTATTTCTGATTGATGTCATCCCCAGCACTGTTATCCCCCACCCTCACTCCAAAACTTTCTTATCCACCCTTGTTCCTTTCTCACATTTGAGCCTTTTTGCTTTGAGAGCCACTAAGATGAATATGGGTCACCTACGTGACCTGGGTGTCAAAGAGATTTTATTTCCTGTATGCTACAAACAGTTTGATTTCTCATAACATGTAACCTGTATCTTCAGTGTCCTCGCTGTGTTTAATGCCTGGTTATCAAGTTAAGTCACATGCAAGTTTCTCTAGAGGCAATCCCTGATTACCTAGAGAGAGTGATAGCTTTGTTATGTTCAAGCAGTGAGGTTTTTGCTTTCTGTGTTTGCACCAGGGATTTGTGACTTCTCACATGTGGTTTTTAGCAAAGTCTATTGTGAAAGTAGTAGAAATTAAATTCTGATTTAATTTAATTAAATTAATGTGCTAGGTAAATGTTCTAGTAGCAACTTACATTTGATTTAAAATTCTTGATTTGCTTTAGAGTAGAACCTTTGTTTTGTACAATTCTTTATCATTATAGACCCTTTGTTTTCATCTTCCTAACATTAAGTTCTTTCTGCGTTATACTTTAAAAAAACAAGTGGTTTTATTGATTTTTATCAGTAATAGAAATTACATAATTGATCACTCAAAATAATTATAGAATTTAAGTATAATCAGTATGAATCTAGAGAAGTATAAAATATATAAGCCATAGCACTCTGGACAGCTAATGCATATATATAAAGAACTTTATTTATCTTCTTTATATTTTGCTAATAGAATCACTTCTACTACAGAACATATGAACACTGAAGTTATCTTAAGGATCATATAATTTATTTTTAATTATGTTTCCTAAATTCTAGAGTATATTTATGAAAGTTATCTCATAAGAATAAAAAGTAGACTTTATATACATATGCAATTTAAAAAATGATTAGATTTCATAGTGAAGCAAGCATAAATGATTATGTATGTATGTGAACCATTAAAATATTAATCTCTATGTTATAAATATTTGATTTAGACATTTTAATAATCCTCTGTAGAGAGTTCCCTAGATTAAAATCTAGAGATAGATTAGAATCTAGAGCTAATGGGTCAAAAGTGATATAAATAATATAGTTTCTGTGTAGTTATTTTGGTTCTGAGTGGCCAGGATGAACAGGCAGCCTCTTCCTACCATTTCTGACCTGTTAGATTGAGCCCCCTTCCCTAATTGAGACTCTCTAGACAGTTGGAAGCTTTTAGGAGAAAGAGATTAAGTTTTCTTTGAAAGTGTGGTGTTTGGTATGTTCCTCAAGCTTTAGTGGACAGGCTTACATCATGAGTATGTGGGACAGTTTGGCTACTAAATTAAAATAATTGAAACTTAACAATATCAAAATGAAATACTCTATGTGTAAATATGAATTATATATATACTTAATGTAAATACTGGAAATTATAGTATAGTGATAGAAATTAAAGATCCTCTAAAGTATTTAGCCATTGTGCTGCGGCAATCAAGATTCTCACACTCAAGTTTGAAAATAACTCAAGATTTTAAGGAAATTTATGAATTTGAGAGGATTGCACTTAGAATTATCTACATCCTCATATGGCTTGTAAAGAGATTTATGTGGTCACAGATTAAATAGTTAATCTTACTTTTACACTGTTTTCCTCCTTGATCTATATATCCATTTTAATCTAAAATAAATTGAATAATTACCTAAGATGAAAACTAAAATATCTAAAATTACCAATATACGTTTGTAATGGTACTGAATGCCCATATGTTGATAAAACTCAAACCATGATGTTTTCTCTGTGTTCTATTTTATTTCTGATGACAATATTATATTTTTGATCAAAGTATGATCACTGGGATGAAATGTAAAACTGTAATTATTGACACTGTTATGTACAATCAATTTATGCTTTTACAAAGAGAAAGAGAAGTCAACAAAAAATAAGGCCAAAAATAAATAAGTTGTTAGGAAAAAACAGTGAGAAAAAAAACAGAAGAAAAGTCAAAGAGAAACATCATATACTCCAGTTAGATTTTGCTATTGTGATAAAATAGCATGACCAATGTAACTTACAGAAGAAAAGTGCTTCTTATGACTTTTGGTCCCTGATGGAGCATCCACATTCTTGACAAAGGCATGACATCAGATACACTAAGCAGATAGATCATCACTCAGCTATACATAAGGAATTGCAAGTGTACTGAAGCTGCAACCTCAAAGACTGCCCCATGATAGGCTTCATCCATCGTTGCCCCACCACCTAATGGTTCCAAAACCTACACAACAGAGTCACTAGCCTCAGCATATGAGACACATTTCACCTTCAAATCACCATAAATGTACACATAACTTTTAAGTAAAAATAGATTTGTGCCTGAGAAGCAAACTATGAAATACATTTCTCAGTTCAAGAAAAAAATAAATGTGCTTATTGCAGCTTTACAAGTATTTATTTATTTATTTATTTAGTCGCGAAGAATTAGAAACTGTTATCAGAAACCTCCCTACAAGTATTTTTTTTAACCAAACACCAAGTTGTTTATTTCCTTTTCTTATCTAGTGTGTGTTTGTTGTTGGTGAGCAAACATTTTCCATTCTTTTTGTGTGTGTGTGTGTTTAATTGTTTTGAAATCGTCTCACTATGAGATCTGGCAAATGTGAAAAGTTCTATGCTGACAAAACTGACCTTGAACACATGGATATTCAGTCTCTTGTCTTTCGAGTGTTGTCTTTCTAGTGATGTGCAACCATGCCCGGCTTTAATTTGGGTTTTGACCACTCAGGGACCAACTTTTTGTACACCACCATGAATGACTGGATACACAAATACTTATAACTATGTAAAAACTGAAGTCATGATCGTATTCCTCAAAAGGAGCCTGACTCTAAGATTTTTCATATTGCTGGCAAAGACAGACTCCAAAGAGGTAAACCCTGTCTCAAAAATACAAAAGGTGGAGGAAAGAAGAAACTCTGTACAATGTTCACAAAATCCTAAATTGCACCTCCCCAGTGTTCCCCTTCTTACCTGTTTTGTAGAAATGCAGAGTTCTTAGATAATGTTAGATTTAATATCAGAAGTCAAAATTATTTTCAAAATATAATTAGCACTAAAATCTATTATTCAAAGCTAAAATCTATTAATTACTTCAGTAGTGAGGGTGTTTCTTTCAAACAACAAATTTAGCAATTAATTGAGTACATTTTTGACTATCATCCTATATTTAATGAATTTGAAATTTTAAAACAATATAAATTAGTATTTTATTTATGGAAAGGATGTGGGGATTAGCCCTAGATTTTCACATACTAGACAAGCCCTATGTTACTGAGTTAATTCTCCCATAATTTAGGTTTATTTTTTTTGAATTTTATTTTATCTTTAGTTCAAAATTTCACTGAGTTTCACAGACTGCCTCTGTTCTTCCTTGGTATTCCTGGCATATTCTGAACTTGCAGAGCGTTCACCAGGATTAAACAAACAAAATGTGCTTAAAGCCATTTTGTTTTCTGTATCATAAAATTGCTGTCGCCTAATTAATGGCCCTTCCTGCTATTCCCCTTTAATGGGTTCTATTTTTCTTTAAGATTACTGGCCCTGATCTAATGGAAACAACAGGTGATTCACAGCAAGTTGGACTGGCTCCCAAGCACATTATTCTTGTGTCATTTTGTAGTGTATCATGACTTATGTGAAATGTGCCCAGCAATTCTGTGCGTTGTGACATTCTCTCCTTACAGTGAGCTCAGAGCCTTGCTGTGAAAAGCAGCAGTATGTTCTCTACTTCCAAAGTACAAGCATGCTTCCCTGACAACCAGCCAAAGTATGCATCATTAGCCCTGGGACACTTGGCTTAACTGCATTCTAAGGAAATTCAGAAAGCTCCTTCTTGTCTTGAAATGGGTACTATTTGAATATGATTAAGAAAATCTCTCAAGTACTGATTGTCTCATATTTTTTTAAATTATTTGACACAATTCAAAGAAGAAATTAATTTATTTGAGCCTGTATATTTGTTTATTGTTAAATATAAAGAAGTCATTAGAAGAAACTACACCATCTTGATATTTCCTCACTGACTACGTTTCTAGTATACCTATGCCTTGTTTGCAGCTCTTTAGTGTGTAAAATTATTTTTAATATAAACAAATTGAATAAATATAGACTGTGAGAAAATGTCTTCATTATTTGAGAGTTGGTCATTTATTCAATAAATATTTACAAATAATATTAAATATCGACTGTGTGTCAAATCTAGAGTTAGCTTCAGAGGATACAAGAGCTTGCATTGAGAAAAAAAAATTTCTGTTTCTTCAGAGAACTCATTTTGTGAAAGTGAGACACACGGGACATCAGATTCCAGGTGTAATAAATGTGATATTTAGGAAAAATTGAAGATGTATATTCAATAAAAATGAACAGGTAGACACATGTGAGATCCTTTCAATATCATTCTCGACTGATGGCATTTTAAACACTTTTTTATTTCTTTTAATATGTACAGGTGTATGTCTGTTTATAGATACATGCGCATGTCAGTGCAAACACCTACAGAGTTCAAAACAGGATATTGGGTCCCCTCAAGCGCAATTAGAGCCAGTTATGAGTATCCTAACGTAACTGCTGGTAACCAAACAAATTGTCTACAAGAACAGTATTTGCTTTTAAATAAGGAGCAATTTCTCCAGCCGCATGACTGTACTTACAAATAAACAAAACATACATAATACATACCCCTTTGAGGAATAAAATGGGTGCATACTTAAATGAGAGAGTGGTTTAATATTTGTTATCTGAACTGGGGGTAATCCATTGAATGGAGGTCCAGGGCTTAAGTTCAGAGGCAGGAGAATATTTACTGTAAAGAAGGACCAGGTAGGAAACTGATAATTGGAAAAGACATTAAGGAGACAAAGAAAGGCAGTGGGACAGGAGGATGTTTGACTGAGGAGATTTGAACTGACAACAGATCAAGAGCTAGGCTTTGACTGACTGATGATTTCTTGATAATGCTGAGAGGAAGAATGGCCTAAATTCAGAGAGGAATTGAATATTACCTTCTTTCTTGAAAATAAAGTATATATGGCAAGGGCAGAAATAGCAGCGCTAGTTGCAATGCCTTGCAACAAGTCAAATATGATGGGGCTGTGGTGTTTGAGGGAAGCTATGGCGGCAAACAGGGATGGGAATATAAATGTATCTCCCAGTGACTCCTGGAGGATTTCAGGTAGATTCTGTATGGCATACTGGAGGAAAAAAAATTAAGTGTATTTCAAATTCCTGTTTTATTTTGAGCTATGAGATATACTGTATTTACATCAACTATGTCGAGGAACACACTGTTGAAGTCATTGTTGATCATGTTTAGTTGATATTTTTACTACTATCTGTATATACCCATTTTATTTAATTATTTAATATGACAGATTGGCCATATGTATTTCAGTATATTAAAATTATGATTTCTGTGTATCTCAGAATAGATCAGGCAGAGAAAAATCAAATCTTAAATCTAAGTTAATTCATCATTTAGTCAGTACAAATAATATGATAAAGTAAAGTCAAATATAGTGACCTTTCTTGTAATCAATGAGAAGGAATCAAAGGGAGGTTAGTTATCAAAGTAGGCAAGCATTCATGACAGCTATAGAAAATTGGGATAAAATTTTGTCTTTGTACTGGGCGGTGGTGGCACACGCCTTTAATCCCAGCACTCGGGAGGCAGAGGCAGGCGGATCTCTGTGAGTTCGACGCCAGCCTGGTCTACAAGAGCTAGTTCCAGGACAGGCTCTAAAAAAGCTGCAGAGAAACCCTGTCTCGAAAAGCCAAAAAAAGAAAAAAGGAAAAAAAATTTGTCTTTGTTTTGTATCAAAGTTTAGAAATATAGTTAGTAAATAAGCATTTAACAATTAGATGTCAAGTTTATCTTACCTGATGTCAATATGGTTATTTAATTTGCATTAGTGCTATTGTTATATAAATCAACTAGATAATGTTGAATTAGTTCAACTACTGGAATTTAAGAATGACATAGTCAAAATTATATTAAAGGACTATGATTATGTAGGCAAAAGTTTGTCTGAACTATCTATTCAATTCTATTCTTCCTCTGTGATACACTGCTTCTCAGAATATCCATCATTCCCCATATCAAACAGGGTTCATCTGTTCACCTGTTATACTCAGCATGAATTATTTGATAATATACAACATACATTTTGTTGCTCAGCCTGAGATTTTAATCATTTTCACTTTAGCATTCTTTATTTTTTTTAAGAAAAGATGAAATAAAAGAAAGACACGTGTAATCTATAAAGCCAGTTTAGAACTGTGAAATTTTGAGAATCCACAGTGTAACAAAAATTTTATTTTTTCAAAGTATACAATGACAACCTTAGAAAAGAAAAAAGAAAAAAGTGAATTTCATTATTTCTGATTTTGCCCATTTTATAGCAACATGAAGAAGATAAATACATAGTAAAGTGAGAGTCTTGGGATGGTAGTAACATCTTGAGTCAGATTGATGTTATTTTATGATAAGAGATATTTATTTTTATTATGGCAGATTTTATCAACTTATAAATGTTGAATCCTATATAAAAAGTGCAATTTGTATGAAGAATCTCAAGCTACAATTGCTGCAAGAGACAAGCATGCTTAAGCGATCTTGACAAATCAATTAATTGGAAAATTATTTGTAATGGGCTTCTTATAAAAAGCAGCTAGTATGCATGTTTTGCAATTAAGCAATCAGCAAAATGTACATCAAAATGACTATGAGATACCACCTTATTCCAGCCAAAATGGCTAAGATCAAAAATACCAGTGATAGCTTATGCTGGAGAGGATGCAGAGATAGGGAGACACCACTACACTGCTGGCGGGAATGCAAACTTGCAAAATTACTTTGGAAATTAATATGGTGTTTTCTCAGAAACTGGGAATCAACTTACCATGAGCAATACCACTCATGGGCATAACCCAAAGGCTTCTCAATCATGCTACTAGGGCATTTGTTCAACTTTGTTCATTGTTTGTAATAGCCTTGCTCCTTCCTCAAAGCAACGTGCCAGACTTTGCTGACTCCCCCTAGGAAACCTTACCCTCTCTGAGGAGTGAATGGAGGGAGAAGGTAGAGGCAATAGGAGGAAGAGAGGGAGTGGGTACTGGTATGGGTATGGAAAATAAAAGGTTTTTAACAAACTATTTTTGTTCATTTACATAACAATCCCAATTTCCATTCCCTCCTCTCCTCCCATTCCCTCCACTTTCCCTCTACCCCATCTGCATCTACTCCCCAGAGATAGACCTGGGAAGGGGAAATAGACAAGATCTCTTGAAAATATTGGGATCCACAACTAATGGAAGCAGATGTGGACAGGAGGGAACCATCTTTAAAATCTGTCTCATGCTCAATGACACATAGCTTGACTGCATCAAGATCTCAAAAAAGTACTGTCCAGTCTAAAGTGAGGACAGGATACAAAGAAAAAGAGCCAAAGAAACATCAATGAGCTAGAAAATAAAACTATTTACAAAACAATATTCAATAAGAAATGAAGATTGAATATGATCAGTGTCACTTTTGCAGGAAAACTAGCTGAGGTCGGATAGCAATGAGATGCAAATGAAATTGTATTTCTGCTTGCAGAAATGAGTATTCAGACAAGACTCTGAAAGGCGAACTTGTATGAAAAGAAAGTTAACATCAAAGCTTTCGCTTACTAATTTGAATTTTGAAGATATTGAATAAAATAGGAGTGATGTTAGGTTGAAAAGTATTGAATAAGATTAAAGAGACAAGATAATGAAGAAATTCAGTTTTCTCATTAGACATAGCTTCACATTCAAACTGAACACAAGTATGTATTTATCTTTGAAAAAAAATGTCCTCATGATGAAAAAAATCTGGATGCATTTGAATAGAAAAAAATCAAGGGTGAGAAGACTACCTCAAATCATATATGACAAGCATGCTTTAATATTAATAACAAGAGGTGTTTGTAGGAATACAGATGATAGACAATTTTTTTATTAGTTTTAGAGTGGGCACTTAAAAGGACACAAAATTCTAGCCATTCTTCATAAATGGAAGATAAAATTGGTGTCATCCTTAGAGATCAGAACACTAAAATGTGTTAACTGTCAAATAAAAAATGCATTTAACCCACCATATTAGAAAATAATTTCCATTTTATAATTGTCCCCAATAACATGGTTCCATCTCATCCTTGTTTTATATGTCCTTGATCCAGAGTTATTGATTTTTTTAGTTTTTGATATCTATCTATCTATCTATCTATCTATCTATCTATCTATCTATCTATCTATATCTATATCTATATCTATATCTATATCTATATATAAAATGTGCTTTGAAAGTATCACCCTCTGACATCCCACTTCCAACTCCTGTTCTCCCAATCCACTCTTTTTCCAACCTCATGTCTTCCCCCAACAAATCTACTGACTACAGTTATTGTTACTCACCTGCATTGGGATTAGAGGCTATAATCTTCCACTGGACACAAATATCCTAATAGAAGCCATCCTATGACAGAAAACTGATTCTCCCCTGATGTCAACAGTCCACAGTAACTCTTCTGCTAGACACTGGGCATCATTTGATCCTCCCCTATCCAAAAAAACTTAACTGGCTTTGGCCTTTTGCATGACGCTTACGTGAATAATCACAGTTACAACAATTTTTAATTCCATAGCTAATATTAAAAACTTTTCTATATTTTTTTACCATTCTTGTAAAAATCTTGCTTATACAAGCCTTTTCCTACACCTAAGGATTATATCTGCAGCCATTTGTCCATTTTATGGACCAGTCATTGGGAAGGATAATAAGTCTCATGTCTGTTTACCTCCAGAGAGAGCCAGACAGGTCAACTGGGAGAATGTTACTAACAAGGCTTGCAAGGTGAGTGAGCCTGAAAGCTCTCTTCAGGTAGTATTCATTTACTTTGTAAGAAGGAATGAAGTCCCAGCTCTTTGATGTTTGTGGAGTTATGAAAAAACATAATCAAACCATTGATATAAACAAACAACAACAAAAGGAAAACAAAGAGGAGTTGAATCATCTAACTACTGGAAAATTTATTATATAGTTCTATGGATATACGTCTAGTTCTAGGGAGATCATCTTTATTTATTAGTAAATATATTGAGACCAGAGGTTTTCTTAGTACCCCACTCCAGGCTGAAACTCTGTGCTGGGTCAGAATCAGTTATCCTCTTGCTGAAAGTTGTGCCTAAAGGCATGTGCCACCAAGTCCACCTTCTGTGACCACTTCAGATATGAACTAGCTTCAGCTATTTCCATTCCCGTTACAAATTCACATGTCTAAGATCTAAACAACAGTAGATCACTCTATAATTCTTTAATGAGATTTTACCCAGGTCTTATGGAGTTAGCTCAGGAGGATTGAGTTCCACAGCACCGTTTTACCTTTCTATATTTCCCATATTGAAATTAGTTAATGATTTCTCTTCCTCCAAAATAAACAACTCTCCTATACTTTATTTAACAAATGTTAAAAATAAAGCTTTTTAAATGTCAGTATTTGACTTAGAATTGTTGAACCCATCCTAAGATGGAGGAATAAAGAATACTAAGAATAACAGTCTAACAGAGGTATCCAATCTTGTGACATTGTGATATAACATTGTCATTGCATACATATTGGACTATCAATAATTCTTCCAAGGCAAACATGCAGCCCACAGTTACAGGCTGGACACCTCTGTCTGTGAAATTTTTAAAATAGGAAGATAAGTCTAAGAGAGATTTGATTAACAGAATGAGTAAAAGTGATGACTTCATGAAAATAAAAATGAATAGTAAAATGTATTTAATACTGAAGCCAGAGCCAAAGACAGACAAATGGAGACTTCCACACAATACAAGACAAATGAAGACTTCCACACAATACAATAATATTGTTTTTGTTTTTTATGATGATTAATTTATTCAGGTTTATCAATTCATTTTTATTAGCTTTGGGGATATATAGAACAATACAGTATTATACTAACTCCTAAGTGTCTAAGACTAGATAATAACTGACAGATACATGTGAAAATGAGTCGACCATCATAATTCCTTCTTTAAATATGATTTAGAGAGCATAAGGTAGAGGGTTGCTGGCCAGTTTTATGTGAACACAATTCAGTATAAAATAACTCTCAATTGAGAAAATGTCCCAAGCACATTGGCCAGTGGACAAACTTGCTGTACATTTTCTTGATTGATGGGATGCCTACCTCATTAGGTGGTGCCACATCTGGACTTGTTGTGGTGTTAGAATGTAGGATGAACAAGGCATGGATATCAAGCCAGTAAACTGTACTTCTCCATGAACTCTGCATCACCTCCTGCATTCAGGTTCTTGTTTGAGTTTTTATCCTGAATTCCCTGATGACGCACAACAAGCAGTAACACGAAATACACTCTTTCTGCCTCCCCTTGACTTGGGGCTTGGTATTTTATCCTTAAAACACAATGTTATCCCCGGTAGATTTTTATTGCTTAGCTTCTACTTTAGAATTCAAAAGGGAGGGCCAGAAGAATGGCTCAACAAGGAAAATTAGTCTGAATTCAATTCCAGGAATTCATGGTGGGAATGAATGGACTCTTGGAATTTTTCTTTTGACTTCAACATGCATGCTGTAGCAGCTACACACCTCTACACATGCATACACATATGTTGGCAAACGCACACAAACACACCTACACAGACTCAAACATGCATGTGCACACACACAAATCATTCTGTCTTTATCTTACACACTTGAAAATACAAATTATATTAACAAAAATTTAATAATAATTCAGAGATAGAAAATGGATCAGGTAAATAATTCACAATTTGGTACTATGTCTAAAATGACAGAAGTCAGTAAATTTTACTAATTTTATTTTACATATTCAGTAAAGATTGACAAAAGACTTTTCAATGACCAAGAGATACTCATAAAACACACCACTTTGCACTTGATAGTGGAGAGAACCAAGATTTAATTTCATGAATTGTTGCTGTAAACTAACATGCCTTTCATCAGAATAATATAAACATAGTATTTTAACTGATTAAATTAACACAACATATTAACAACTTTAATGTGCCTTGTTGGAGCTATATATACATATCTGAAAATGCATATACAGGGTACAAATATTAATAATCTTTTTTCTTGTTTTTAAGTAACAAACTTGGCATGCTTACAAGTTTCCTCCAATATTGAGTAGGAAAAGCTGGCTGTGTTACAAATGTGTTTGGGAATAAATGTTTATGTCAGTAATTGTCCCCAATGAACATAAAGAAATTAAAAATATTTATTCTGTCAAATTTATTTTTTCAATCAAAAATCTACTGAGAAAAAAACAAGTATCTCCCCTCAAAAGAAATGTTAATGAATTAATTCTAGGCTAGTGACATGGCTCATGTGGTAAAGACTTTGGAACTGAAAGCCAAGGATTTAAGTCAATTTCTGGCCTCACAAGGGTAGAAAGGAAATCAACTTTCCAAAGCTGTCCTCTCACAGCCAAGCATGTATTTTAACTCATTCTTAGGTGTATACATGCAATATATACATTACAAAGCAAATCCTGCACCAATGGCCCAGGGAATATAACGAAAGAGTAGGTGTGAAGACTAAAAATTCAGAGATCCAAGAAGTCTGCTGTGATAGCATGTCCCTTATAAATGTGAGCAAAGCTACACCCATAACACCTCGTAAACCTTGCTACCTAAATGAGATCTGGAAAATACTAACATCAAAGGAGAAAAATCTCGGGTCCTCAACCCTAGACAAATAAGCACAGGCAAGTAAGCAAAGCTAAGAGTGGGAGAAATGGCAATCGCCAGGAAAGACCTCCCCAATTATTCAACACTAAGTAGTGAACTCTAAAATTTTGTCATATACATGCAGGTAACACTGACTTAGCAGGTTGTACATAACTTTTAAGTATGTGTGTACATGTAACAATAACATCAAAAGAAAAATATACCATGATTTTGAGAGGGTTTATGGGAAGGGTTAATGTAATGGGATGAGAACATAAAATGATATAATTATATCTTAATTAAACATAACATGTCGCATAAATTACACCATGAACTAAATATTAATAACGCAATCACTTGATCTGTACTTCATTAAAGTTTTAGGAAGATATGTCATTTTGAAAAGTCTTGAAATTCTTCAGTACTCACTAAATTTTATGAAACGTTAATCAGACAATGGAACTGGATATTTGTTCACAGTAATGATGTCATATTGATTTAAAGGAGAAAAATAGAAAACCCTACATAAGAGTTAAGATGGATGCAGGGAAAGAATAAAAGAGGGAGCAGTCTCTATTTTATTTTCTCAGTCTGTTCGAGGCTCAACCTACTAGATGCTCCACAGTCAATATGAATACAACATATTATGCATATTTATAATTTTCATACTGGGTAATTTTAGTTAAAAAAGGACATAAGAAAATTTAAAAGAGCCAGATAACCAGGATGACTGCTCAGGATGATGTGTTCTAAATGTGAGAGGAAGGTGCAGGCATGAAATCTCAACAACATGGTCACCTGAAGATTTGCATAATGACAACACCAATTGATAGGCCAATGTGGATGGAGAAAACCTCACAAGGCCCTGCCCCTAGACAAACATTTATGGTCAGTTAATTGCTGTGGAGAGAGGAAAAGCAGTCTTCATTGTAGATTAGACCCTAATACGTTTTCCAATCACACGTTGTCAGCCTGAAACACATGCACACATGAATGGACTCATCTAATTTGTGTGTGTGTGTGTGTGTGTGTGTGTGTGTGTATAAAATGATAGAATTAAACAGGTTATGAATTTGAAATAGAGTGTTTGTAAGCTGTAATGAGTATGGGGGCGTAAAATATATAAATCCAATACTCATGCATGAAATTTTTATAAAAAAATTTCAATGCAAAAATATTTTTTCTGCAGCATCGCTTATCGCTTGGCTACATACTGACCTTGTAGGCATTGCTAATGGTTCAGAGCAGCAATAGGAAAATATTGTTATAGATTCGCTAATTAAAATCTTGGTAGTGAGCTAAAAATAGTCTCAAAGGATTATTCAATAAGGACTAAGTCACCACCATAGACCCTTGAATTTATTATTTCATTCCCTTTGTTCCACTTTTGGAATTTTCCATTTAAAAGTAAAACTGTCATCACTAAAAGTTATACAAGAGGCTAGAGGCAACCCAGTGGTAAGAACACTTATTGCCCTTAAAGAGGACCCAAGTTAGTTGGACAGTACCCATTAACTCCTGTAACTCCAACTCCATGTGTTCCAATACCCTCTTCTGGCTTTCACAGGACTCTGTACTTACAGATGCCAACCTACTCAGAGACACACACTTATACACAGAAATCTTTAATAGTAAAAAAAGCTTAATCTTAAATACCAATGTGATTGGAAATGGTCTCAGTTTTCCTTCATATACATTTTACAAAAGAGGGGAATTGTAGACAACTACTCTGAGACATAAGGCCCCTACCATGCATGAGAAGGTGTGTGAAGGAGATTTCTCCAGAACTATACTCATCTAGAAGTGTGTGATCCACACATCATCTACCAAATGAAGCTTTTAGACCTGTCAGTCAAATAAAATTGAGCATGCAATTCATACTAATTGCCGATTTTTCATAAAACGATTCATTAATTGCATTTATAATTAACTATAGTTCATTAACATGATGAAGCTTATCACACAAATTTTAGGTAATCCACCACATATGCATATACGGATCTTTCAGTTTAGGGCTGTTCTCTATGATAAAGCAGTTTGATACAGTCACTATACTATCCGCACACTGTTTGCATTGATATTTTTCCAGGCATAAATATCTAATAATTTTATAGTAAATATGGGTATATGAAAACCAGAAGAAAAGCCTATTATTTTGTACTCTGAAAATAAAACCTCTTGACACTTCTGTCTCCTTAGTGTCTAATGTAGTGACTTGCTAGGACTTTGAATAAAATCAATAAGCTAAATGTCACAATTAACAGTCTCTATGGATATAAATATGTTATTCTCCCTTTTCATAAGTACATGAAACAGTGGATGAATAAATTTTAGTTATGGAAACAAAACTTTTATAGTCCTTAATTTAGATGATGTTACTTTCTGGAGTTCTGATAACTAGAGTTATATATAGGAATTTGGTGAATGGGATAATTTGCAACATAATGTTTATCAAAGTCCATTACAACAAAGTTATACAAATGTTTATTTTAAATTTTTATGTTTTTTTATGTTGGACATGTCTCTTTTTAAAAAAAAGTCACATTCTCTCTGTGGCATGCATATAATGGATTTCTCTCGCTTCATTACATTTTGTATTAGCAACCTGTAATTGCAAGTCAAATTTGTAATCTCTAACTTTAAGCTGTCTTCAGAACCAAATCATGTCAATTGAGCAACATCAGGAGTTTTCAGTAACTGCTTTCAAATTATATATTTGATCTAATCAAATTAAATAAATTTTAAAAGAGTTTTGGTGGATAATTTCCCATTAATATTTGAGGCAGCACTGATACAATAAAATTCAAGTATAGCATATGCTTTATACATATAAGGTTTTCAGATATAATTTGCATAAGCCATCAGGATATATAGAGGTATTAGTTAATAGCAGCTGGAAGGCGCTTCCTATGCACTCTGTGCAAGCTTCTCCATAGCAGTGTTCAGTCATCCAGAGGGAGTTACTTGTATTTTTCTGCTCAGCCTTTTGCTTAGTAGATAATATGTGGGGGCTCTGTAGCGGTCATTTGCTTCATTCAAAGTTTTCTAATAGAGAGTGCCTAAGTTTGTAATTTATATGTGGTATACTGAATATAAAGGTCATTGTATCGTATCACTATGTACAATTACTATTTGCTGACAATGTTTTAAATGTATGACTGTTACATATACAAATGTATATACACATACATACATTTGGAAGCCACACAACCTCCTGTCCTCTCAATTGTTAGTGATAACTGACCACTGAAACATGTATCACTTTGTACTTTTAAGACAATAGATCTGAATTCAGATTCTTATTTTGCCCAGTTGTTCTTACCCACTGAGCGATCACTCAAGACTTCCAGCCCTCCTAATAATTACTTTAAATGAGAGCATCATGCAAGAATTACATTCCCTAAAACTTGCTCACTAGGCTGTGTGCACTAACTTTTTTTTTCATGGTTTATTTTTTTATATTTAAAATTTCCATCTCCTCCCCTCCTCCTCCCCCTTCCCTCCCCTCCCCTCCACCCATACCCGCCCGCCCTCCCTCTCCAGGCCAAGTAGCCATCAGGGTTCCCTACTCTATGTTAAGACCAAGGTTCTTCCAACTTCCCCCAGGTCCAGGAAGGTGATCGACCAAGCTGAGAAGGCTCCCAGAGAGCCCGTCCATGCAGAAGAATCAGAGCCCAGCACCACTGTCCTTTGCTTCTCAGTCAGCCCCCACTGTCGGCCACATTCAGAGAGTCCGGTTTGGTTTCCTGTTCCATCAGTCCCATTCCGACTGGAGTTGGTGATCTCCCATTAGTTCTGTCCCACCGTCTCCATGGGTGAACACACCCCTCACGGTCCTGACTTTCTTTCTCATGTTCTCTCTTGAAATAATATATGAACCTCAATTTCATAATACTTTGATATCATGTTTATTTTCATCTAATGGAACTCATTAGTGCATTTAGGAGTCTCTTGGGTTTTTTTCTTTTATAATTCAGTCCTACACATTTTTCTCAAAAAGAATTTTCAACAAATTAAGTTACATACTTACTTAAAGTTTAATTAAGAATTCAATTTACTTGATAAACTTATAAATTGTGGCAGAGAACATATGTTTCACAGTCTAAGACGTGACAGTGTTTCATTTTTTGTTGTGCTTATTTTAAAGTTAATAGCTGTAAAGCTCTAAGCTAAGAAATATTGGTCTAAGAAATAAAATTTTATATCATACTCAGTACCCAATACTGCCTTAGTATTAATCCTTATGTAATTTAACCATGCTTTGCAGTGAAATTATCTGAAATTATCATCATTCACCCCAATATGAACATACAAATAATATATAGTTCAACTTATATATAAGCTCATGCTTCTTTATAATATACACAATACTTACTTTCTACAAATATAGACTATATATATGCAGAATCGTGGAAAGGCTAAATAAAAAAATAGTGCACTATAAATTTTAGCATACAAAGAGTATATGTTATATAAATAATATATTGTCAAATTACATAAATTGTCAGCATATATATGTGTGTGTGTGTGTGTGTGTGTGTGTGTGTGTGTGTGTCTTTTCTTTAAAAGTACAAACAGGGAATACCTCATTAACAAATAGTGGATCAAACATTGACAAAAGAGAGTATGTAATCCAAACTTTTAGTATTAAAGTCTTTTCTCACTTAAGGCATATTTCATCTATATGTTTAAAATAACATTTTTCACCACAATGTAATAAATAAATTTATCTTGAACTGAACTTTTTAATTAAATGGTCAATGAATATTTCTCATATGCATACAGTCCAATACATTTTTCTACTATTTGGTAAAATCCTTATTAGTTATTTTTAAAGAAATAATTAACTTACGAATGCTAAAACTGAACACTAATATATTACTGTACAAACTAAGCTTGTTTGAGCATGTGTCTTTCCTTTTTGCTTCAGCATATTAAGGCAGACATAAACATTTGAACCTGACTTCTCCACAGAGACTCCAAATCCAAAAAGGCCTGTATAGACATCTTGCATATTCTAAGAAACTACGTGTGTCAGTCCAAACTTATATACTCAGCAAAACTTTCAATGACCATAGGTAGAGATAATATGATATTTTATGATGAAATAAAATTAAAACTAAATATATCCAGAAATCCAGCCCTACATAAGGTACTAGAAGAAAAACTCCAATGCAAGGAAATTAATTTCATGCATGTTAATAGGTAATCCCAGACCAACAAAGTCCAAAGAATGGAAACACACATGGTCATTAATATCTCTCACTTTCAATGGATTCAACTCAACCATTAAAAGACACTGATTCACAGAATGGATACAAAAACAGGATCCATCCTTCTACTATGTACATGAAGCATACCTCAACATCAAAGATACATATTGCCTCAGAGTAAGCGTTGGAAAAAAGATTTTCTAATCAAACAGACATAATAAGCCAACTGGTGTAGTTACCTTACTATCTAACAACATAGATTCAAACCAAAATTAATATTAATAGATGGAAAAAGATATTTTATACCCATTAAATGAAAAATCCATGATGATGATGTCTCAGTTATGAATATCTTTGCCCCAAATTCAAGGACACCCACATATGTAAAAGAAACATGAGCTTAAATCACACATCCAACCCCACAAATTAATAAGGGAAGACTTCAAAACTCCATTCTCACTAATGGACAGGTCAACCAGACAGAAACTAAATATAGATAAAGTAACTAACAGTTGTTAGGACTCAAAACCTAACTGATATCTACATAACATTTCCTCTAAATAAAAAAGAATATATCATCTTCTCAGCGCCTCAAGGAACCTTCTTCAACTAACCATAAAGAGTCATAAAACAAGTCTGAAAACTAAAAGAAATTGGAAATAACCACATATATTCTTTCAGAACACTGTGGGTTAAAGTTGGATTTTATTAACTACACAAAAATAATAAAGTCTACAAACTCATGGAAACTGAATAACTCTCTACCAAATTACCACTGCATCAAGAAAGATTAGAGAAATTAAAGACTTTCAATAAAACGATGAAAAGAAAACAGAATAGATATCTGAGTTTCTAAATGTGTGTTTGTAACAGCAGCAGGATAGACCCTTTAGTAATTTCATTATCTACCCCACTTTCCAAGGCATTCTTCATATTTGAGTTAAAAAAATGTTCAAAATTTTCCATATTTCACAACAAAGAAATTGCCCACTGTTGAGAAGTTGAAATAAAGAATAAACTAATAGAATTCTTTCCCAATGTGACAGTAACTCACTGTTGCTCAGTAAGATAGAAAACAATCTCACTACCAAAGTTATGACAACAACAAAGGAAAGGCAAACAGATACCTGGGCATGTTTACAGGGATTATAGAAAGTGTGTTAGGTTGCAGAGTTCGCAGGTATAAATACTTGCCTGGTCACTGGAGTGGGGCTGTTTCGTGTATGTTTTGTCACAGTTTAACTATGGTTTCTTCCAAGGAACTAGATATTAGGACTAGAATTGTTTAAGTGTACCATTTTAATGACATCAGTCACGGAAGATTCTAATATCTAAATTGATCATCAATATACTCCTATTTGTTTTCATTAAGAAGGAACAGGAAATTGTATCCAGCAAAACATCCTTCCAAGTCTTAAGTCAAATTCTTAGTCCAAGTCCTGTGGAAAGTTCTTATTCTTTCCCAGATTTATCAGCAATTAGGGTGAAGATGCAGTGCATACTTCCTGAACAAAGGTGGAAGAAGGTACTTGGAGTACTGTTGCCCCTTTGCAGAGGGCATGGAGTAATGATAAATACAACCCTAAACTACTACCACGAAACAAGAAAACAGAACCCTTCTTCACACTAAGTAATCAGCAGTCATCAGGGATAGCCTGAATATTTGATTTTTTTTATCCCTCCTATTTGGTTGTTATCGAGCTACTGTTAGAGATTTAGATGGAGTAAGAGCTTCACTATTTTAAAGATTCAACAAAGATCAACCTAAAAAGAGTAACATCATTAAATACTGTGTACCAAGGAATTTGGGTAAAGAGTCTGTGAAGAGGGTATTTGTCTTATAAAGAGGAATGCAATGCACCTCTAGAAGATCGCCAAGTTCATTCCTTGAGATGGACAAAGAATTGAACATCCAGGAAAGACAGAAGTCCTGAATACAGGAAAAAGTTAAAAGATTTATCCCCCCACGAAGAAGAGGCCCTTTATCTATGATTCCAGGAATTCTGAAGGGAAAGGATCACCACAGGAACAGAGAGAAGATGCAGTCATAAGGGAAGCAATGTTATGGAGAAATGTGTTATGGGTGGTGTGAAGTGGTCCAGATAGCACTTCTCCTCCACTGAATGGAATGAGCACTGAAGTGCAGTATGGAAACCTAGGTCAGTGTATGTTAGTACTATTTTAAAGTATGTTACTTTGGTTGATGTTGTATTTGTTTAACTCTGTGCCCGTCTAAAACACCTAATGGTCTAATAAAAAGCTGATCAGACAGTGGTAAGACAGGAGAGAGAAACAGGTGGGACTGGTAGGCAGAGAGGATCAACAGGAGAGAGATCTGGAAGAAAGAAGGATCTGAAAGCGATAGAAAAAGGAGTAGGGTTTCAAGGCCCAGGCACCTGTCCAGTTACCCAGCTACACAGCCAGACATGGAGTAAAAAGGAAACAAAAAAAAAATGTATACAGGACCTATACAGGAATAGAGAAAGATAAAAGCCTCAAAGCCAAAGATAGATGGGATAATATAAGAAAAGCTGGCAAGAAACAAGCCAAGCTAAGGTCAGGCATTCCTAACTAAGAATAAGAATCTTTGTGTGATTTTTTGGGAGGTGTGTGGTAGACTCCCCTGAAAGTCAAAAGACTCAAAAGTCAAAAGAGTCAAACATCAAACAAGTGTAGCAGAAGCCTGTGTTGAAAATCAGAGTCCTTTGTGGATACAGAGGGTTAGGGAGATACCACTAGGTAGAAATCAGTTCTGTAAGATTTCTACTTTCTTTGATATTCTATTTCTGAATGTTTTTAGGGAAGGTGCTATCCTATCTCCATGAAGTAATAATGCATTAGGATTTTAAAATGCTGCATTTGTGGGCTCTAGGTTTTAATAACTTATTTACTACCCTTTACTAAGCAATCTAACACTTAAACCCTCAATATGTTTACATTATAAGGTATTTATTACATAAATATTTACTCTACCATAAATTTTAAATTTATGCAACATATTTATTGTATTAATAGTACAATTTTTATATATTTCAAATCTTAATTTTATTAAATACCCATTTTAAATTTCTTTTAAAATGTAAATTAAAATATTCCAAAACCAGCTTGTCTCCAATATAAACTTATAATTAGACATTCAATTATCCATACATTAAAATGTTTTATGATTCCATAAATGAGAAACTAATTACTTTTTTAATTGTACTGTATGATGTCTGTGAAATTTGCAATATCTGCATTAAAATTAATATTAGTTCCAAATCATTTAACAAATTATTAATTAAAGAATCTGTGCTTAGCAAGCTACATACCTTCTGAGAGAATTAATTAATATCTATGTGTTTATTTTCTAAAACAATGAAAACCCAAATTGAACACACCTAGGAATATGCTGTCCTTTAATACAACACAACTTCAGAGGTATCTTGATGTGAGATTCCTTCTGTATGCTATGAATACCATTGGTGAATAAAGAAACTGCCTTGGCCTTTTCATAGGGCAGAACTTTCTTAGGTGGGGAAAACTAAACTGAATTCTAGGAGAAAGGAGGAAGAGTCATGGAGAGGCCATGAAGCCTCCACCGGAGACAGACAAACTTAAACTTTGTTGGTAGGCCACGACCTTGTGGTGAAGTACAGATTTGTGGAGATGGAACAAATTTAGATGTAAGACTTAGCAAATAAGAAGCTAGAACTAATGGGCCAAGCAGTGATTTAAATAATATAGTTTCTATGTGATTAATTTGGGAGTCTGGGCAGCTGTGAAACAAACAAGCAACCTCCTACTATAGTGCCTGAACATTTACTGAATAAAATATAAATTTGAAATTCATTCTTGATTTGGAGTTAGTTTATGGGCATGTTGTTGCAAATGTTTTGTGAATAGTGAGATATTAAGACATGAGAAATACTTATTTTAAACATATTTTTGATCTAGGTTAATATATAGTTTATATTAATACTATAAATATTTTAATAGTAAATATGATATAAGTGTTACATGAGAGGGACCAGTAAGTAATGTAAATATGAAAGAAAAATCCATAAAAAATAAGTGGAAAAATGATAAGAATTAATTATCATTTAAGCTGGGAAGTAGACAGAATCTGGGTTGATTCAGGTTGAATAAGTTATAATGTCTTTTCAGCCCTTGCCTTTTGTGGGGCACTGCATGGGAAGCTTCATGCACCAAGCTCTCTGTGCTATATTGATGGTGATTCATAGCTACTTGTGAATGTACCTGCCAGACAAAGTGATGCTTATTATTGCTAGGAACCTCTAAACTAATTTTCCAAAGAGTTATTATGACATTTTAGCTAATTATTTTACATTTGCTCTTCATTTTTAGTTTCTAACTAATTTTCTCTTCTAGTACTGGTTCCTGTAATAATTACCATGGCCATTTTGCAAGAAACTTTAATGTTTTTTATCTAATACAAGACTAATGGGAACAGCAGGCTCTCCTGTGGATTGCCCTTTTTGTTATGTTCTCCTTTTAATTACTCTTAATAAATTCTATCTTTTGGGAGATAATAAATTAGCAGCTTTCCTACACAAATCACTTTTCAAGAAATGAATACACTGGATTTTCTTTGTGCTGTTTAATGATAAAACATATACTTTGTAGAGCTAAATTCAGCCTTTTGAACCATTGGTTTATGTTTTTTTAAAAAAAATGCTATAAGTAGCATAAAGCATACTCAAGTAAATATGTAACAATCATCCCCCCTCTCCTCTCTGTCTCTCTCTCTCTCTCTCTCTCTCTCTCTCTCTCTCTCTCTCTCTCTCTCTCTCTCTCTCTCTCTCTGTGTGTGTGTGTGTCTCTCTCTCTCTCTCATTACTCAATTACCTATATTTATTTGTTTTAGTGTCAATGAGAACTATTCCCCTAGTTCTGAGTAGAATTCTTGGTCCTAGCTAGGGGAACTTCTCTGAGATTGCTACAAAACATTTAGAGTTGGAGCCTTTCTTGAGGAAGTCTGGGACAAAGGGCAGCTTTTGAGGTTTCATAGCCTGACTTTGCTTCCTATCCTTTCTTTGTGGTTCCTGTTCTGGAAAGGTGAAATGTGGTCTATCAGCATCAAATTTCTCTTCCCTTGCCTTCATGACCATAAGCAAGTCTACTCATCTAAAGCGGTATGAAAAAATAAACCTTTTTCCTTCTATTTTGCTTTCGATCAGGGTATGCTGTAACAACAAGAGAAAACTATCCAATATCTATCTCTATCCAATCTATCAACTACCAATATACCTATTATGAATCTGCTGTCTATTACCATCAACCAGCTATTTGTCTATCATTCAGCTACCTGTGTATCTATCATCCATACTCATAAGAAAACTGTTAGGTTTATAATTATGATGTTTAATGAATAAAAACAATGCATCACTCCATAGGTAAAAGAGAGTTCTTCTGGACTCCTATGTCTCAGTTCACACTCATGGCAATATTATCTTTGTTATTACTCAGATAGCAGTACTAACTAAACTTTCAAGAAAAATTGACATATAAATATCTTAAAATGCATTTCTGTGCAAGTGAAATTAACAAGCATATTTTCCTCTGTGCTCTTTTCTAAATATCATTTTTGTAGTTCAAATAAATAATACAGTTTTTGTTTATTTAAACAAAAATAAACTAATGTGGCAGAATCGGTTTACAAGCTTTACCTGGGACCTGCTCCATTCTTACGTCAATTACATCTGTACTTCCCCAAACCAGACTAAACATCATTTTATGTTTAGATCTTTTAAAGATTTTATGTTTAAAAGTGTTCAGATCTTAATCACTTTTGCATTGTGTATTGTTTATGAATTTGTCACAACTTTCATGTATGTACTATCTATGTATATTTGGAGGGATTTTAGAACAATTAAGATATTCTTGCTAAGCATATTTTGCAAGAAGAACCGTGGCACATATGTGTAATGTGTATTCATCTCTGTCAATATATCTAACAAAACATTATCAAGGGTAGATATTACCTTATACATACTTACTTCATTTATATTTTCTTTATGACTTGTATCACATTACTTCTTTTTATATAACTACATTAACCTGAGTATTATTCATAAAGTACCAACCCAAACTAACTCAACTGTTTATTTCCAGATATATAAATTTGAGAATTCTTTGATCATTTTGTATAAGTAAAGAAAAACTTTCACTGTATGTTATTTATGGTTATCTCTCCCTTTAAATGCAATATCCTGGCATTTTCATTCTAACAAAAATATTTTCTTGATAAAAATTCTACATTTTAATGTAGGACAATTAATATCACTTTTCTATAAATATACATTTATGACTTTTTAAAAAAAATTAATTTACTCATGTCCTGAAATATCTTTATATGATATCTTTCAGTGTTTATAATATTTTATTTATATATGGTATAACTAGTTGTAGGCTAGTTTCATGTGTGTGCTGGAAAATAAACTCCAATCCTCTTCGAGAACAGTCTGCACTCTTAAGCAATGAGTCATCATCTCATCTTCTGACAACGTTTCTATTTCCTTTGCCTTTCATGCATTTATGTATCATGTGATGCTTTCACCTCAGGGTGAATCGAATACATGGGCTGCTTCATTAGTCCACAACTTGAACTTTTATGATTCTATAATAATTAACTATTTAATTAGTAATTTTTATCAGTAGAATTTGGAATATTATAGATTACCTTAATTTGTATTTCACTGATTGGTATAGCATTCTCATTTACTCATTAAATCTAAAAGACATTAACTTTGGTTCATATTTCATAATACGTATTTCTAGAAAGGACACATGCTGAGGCAGAAATGTTTTTAATTTTTTCTTTTAGATTTTTTTATTGTTTGGTTGTTGTTTTTAATTTTCATCTTTATTTATTATTTGGGAGTGTACAAGTATCACAGCATGTCCATGGAAGTAAGGGACAGCTCTATGGAGTCTATCTGTCCTTTCACCTTTATGTGGGTTCTGAGGACAGTACCCAGGCCACCAACCTTGTACAAACACCTTCACCAGTAACCATCTCGTTAACCATTGAATGCTTTTGAAATCACCACCTAGATAAATGTCAGACAACTGAACTTGGTTTACACATGTATGTTTTGGGCTATAGCTAAGTTGGCAGTATGCTTGTGTGGAACACACAAAGCCCTGTATTTGAGCCAAGAACCATCTTTTAGCTGTTATATACTGATTTTAATCATATCTTCTGAGATTATAATATAAGCACATAATTTCCTGCTTTGCTTGTATCTTTATGTTCTTCCATATATTCCTCCACGCTATCTTTCAAATTCACAACTTTTTCTTTACTAGTTGTTGTTACCTACCTCCCAAAACAAGGACTACTAACAACTAAAAATTCTGAAATAGAAGCAATCCTATCCAGGGAAGAGCAAACAAGTTGCTATTCAATATCAAATTTCAGTCCTGAAAGCATATATAAAAATAATATTTTACTAACCAAACAATTTGTATTTATGGGTTTTTTTACTCTATTTTATTAAATTTAGATAATCGCATAGTGGCCTGGGACCTTGTAGTAATATTCATCTACTCATAGACCACTGTTAAATACTGTTCCATCGCTATTGAAAGTAATTCATTCAAACTTCACATCAGTATTCTACTTGAAACAATTTGCTCAGATCTATTTTTTTCCTTATGTCAGTTTAAATAATGAGTCATGTGACTTGAAAACTGACAGAAGAAAATGTTGTTTTACATGCTGATAATTGTGATAAATTGATAGTAAAGGAAAATACATAATAGTATAATAATAATATAACATAAAAAACACTCATGCACATAATGTACAATAAAGACTATATATATATATATATATATATGCACACACACACATATATATTTGTATAAGGTATTTTATAATTAAAATAAAGAAACCAAACATGTTAATATATACCACAAATATTTAATCCTTAACAGCTTATTTGTGTTATATATGTTTGGTATAATTTTAATATTCATATTCATAAAAGTAATTATGAAGTTAAGGCAAATGGACAAATACTCCCTTAATGTTTTTAATTTTCTTAAATTTCAATAAATGTTAAAAAATATATCTTGTGGTACTGTCACAGAAAGAGTTGTAATTACTGATTTAATATGAAAAATAAGAAAATGAGAGTATAATTATCAAATATAACTCATCAAATTGCTCTTTATGGCCTCATGTCCTCTGAAAATGTTTTTTAAATGTATCACTGTAGATGTGTTCAATGGTTATAGCCAAAAATTTTCCTTTAAAATCTTTTTTCTTTTTGGATTTTTGTTTGTTTGTTTTTGTTTTTTGAGACAGTGTTTTTCTGTAGCTTTGGGGTTGTCCATGAACTAACTCTTGTAGACCAGACTGGCCTCAGACTCACAGAGATATGCCTACATCTGCCTCCTAAGAGCTGGGATAATAGGCATGTGTCACCACTGCCTGACTATTTTTAAAAACTTAAGCATGCTATTTTTACAGAAAACTAATACCAGATATTTCTGGTAGTCTTCTGCAGGAGCAAAATCATAATTAGATATATGCAGGCATGGCCTCAAAGCAGATGGGCTTGCAGAATTCCGAATGCTGTATCTCAAGGGCATGTGTGTTTTAATTACTTTCTACTTACTCATTCTTCTGAATGTACTGCCTCTGCTCCCATAGTGTTCTTGCTTTCCCTTTATTTTTAAGTCAGGGTTATAATTCTTACTGAATAAAAAAGTCCAAAAAACATAATTGATAGTTTGAAATCAAAAATATTAATCAGAATGCCCCCCAAAAATATGATGACTGAAAACTCAAGACTAATTGCTCAGTGACAGTAAGTCACAGAGAAACTACCTCAGAGTTATAATGTCTAAAAGAAAAAGATAAATGAAACAAATCCAAGAAAAATAATAAGTTATCTACTTGGGGAAATATATTCTTTTTTTGGGGGGGGGGGTTTCGAGACAGGGTTTCTCTATGGCTTTGGAGCCTGTCCTGGAACTAGCTCTTGCAGACCAGGCTGGCCTCGAACTCACAGAGATCCGCCTGCCTCTGCCTCCCGAGTGCTGGGATTAAAGGCGTGCGCCACCACCGCCCGACTGGGGAAATATATTCTTAAAATAAGTCTTCTTTATTGCAGAGTTTATAAAAAGAAGTATTAAATCAGAACACACTTATATAAAATATATACCATTTTAAAGAATTCCAATATTATCTTTTCTTCATTTTGTCAATCCACATAAAATTATAACCATTAATCTTCCTAAGCATTTCTTATTGCCCACTTAAAATAATAGTTTTATACTTTTATATGGCCTGTCCTACACTGCATAGCCATGTTCCTAAAGCTTTTTCCATTTAGAGTAGCTTGTAAATGTGAGGTGACAATTTCAGTGTCTTAAGTTTGTGACCAATATTTGCAGAAGACAACCCATTTCTTGTCAGTTAATTTTCTGTCAGACATCATGATGGATCATTCCATCGAGAAAATCCATAGCTCACAACTTTTCTTAAAATGTATGACTGAATAATGTGACTACATTTCTGCCAATAATATATACGTAAAGACTTATTTGGGAGCATGTATGGATTTCTCTGACTTAATCTCATGGAGTGGATGAGTACTTAAAGAGAGAGAGAGTTTAGGATGAACTTAATATTTGGAAATGGACCTACCTCACCTGCATATGAGGACACTAGTTTTCAGCACTGTCCTTCAGTTCCAAATTCACTATTATTTATTTTCATAGTTTTAATGGAACATTAAGGTGTTATCTGAATAAGCATTCTTCTAAAAGTGACTGTACTATAATTATTTCATTTTATTATTTTAAAAATATTTTGAAAAGTCTTCAATCTTAAGATACTTCTTAAATGTTAGTATAAAAATTTATCAATACTTTCAAAGTTTACAAATGTTTTATTCATGGAATTAAAAGATACATATGCTGTGGGATTCCACTCTGTATCCTGTGAATACCATTGGTTAATAAAGAAGCTGTCTTAGGCCTGAACAGTGCAGAATAGAGGTAGGTGGGAAAAACTATACTGAGTGCTGGGAGAAAGACGTTGGAGCCAGTAGAAGCCATGGAGCTGCAGCTGGAGACAGATCCAAGCTGCTAACTAGAACCTTGCTGGTAGGCCATGAACCTCATGGTAAAATATAAAATAATATAAATGTGTTAATTTAAGACGTTTGAGCCAGTAGAAGCCATGGAGCTGCAGCTGGAGACAGATCCAAGCTGCTAACTAGAACCTTGCTGGTAGGCCATGAACCTCATGGTAAAATATAAAATAATATAAATGTGTTAATTTAATATGTAAGAGCTTGCTAAGAATACGCTAGAGTCTTTGGTCAAGCAGTGTTTGAATTAATACAGTGTCTGTGTGGTTATTTTGGGGCTTAGCAGCTGGGAACAAACAAGCAGGCTCATACAAGTAGGCACTCCAATGTGTTCCAGTTAAATCCACATCAAACCTGAAAAAGCTTGAAAAGGAATTTTAGAAAAAAGAGAGTTTAAGGCAGCTTCTTGTTCTCTTTGCTGGGGGTTCCTTTAAGAGAGGTCCTCTTGATTCAGCAGTAGTAGCAAACAAACAAACAAAAAACTGTGCAGTTTCAAAGCTGCAGCTTCCTAATTCACCAGAACAAAAGGCTCTGACTCTTTGGGGAGGCTCAGCTACAGAGCACTTGAATGGGGTTTGTGGGCCCTGGTGTTTGTATGCCTGCTTGGGGCTAAGAGGAAAGGCCTAAGAACATGGCTGGGGCTCAGCATCCCCCTCCCCCCCCCCGCCTGGGAAGGCAATGCAATCAAGAAAGGTCTGATAGGATGCACAGGCAAGAGAGCATGTTTGGATTCCTGCCACCATGCACAGAGATATTTCCAGGCCGTGCCATGGTCTGCATGGCTTATTTAGCTATTACTCAGATAAACTAAAATAAATGCTGGGAGAAAGAAGGTGGAGTCAGAAAAAGCCATGGAGCCACAGTTGTGTGGTTATTTGGGGGCTGAGCAGCCAGGAACAAACAAGTGGCCTCATATAACAAATATATTCATATATATTTAGTGTAGAATTAAGAAGACAAGTTTCATAACAATCTTTCTTTCACTACAACTTTGAGGGATTATCAGTTATTCATCTTTCAGTTAATGTGTCAATATCTATAATCAATTTCTTCAAAAATATAATCATTTTGACTTACATGTTTAGAAGTTTTAATGCATGCTGTCAGTTCTGTTGCCTTGTAGACTGTTGCAGGATATCATACAGCAACTTGATATTTAAACAAAATCAGTCACTTATTGCCTACAAAGGAAAACACAAAATAAAAACCTAAGAGAGTTTTTCACTACACTACCCATTTGTAGCATTGGTACCACCAGAGCATCCAGTATCAAGAGACTATCTGGCAGGCCATAGATCTTAAAGATCCAACTCACAATACAACTGGCTTTGGAGAAGAGCTTTGAACTCATGGACAGTTCAAGTGAAATTCAAGATCCAAATGATAACACCTATAATAAGAGACAACTACCATTAGCACTAGATTGCAAAATTTGAAATAAAGCATGCAGTATATATTGTTACATTGTATTTGTTACTTGTCTTCTTTTGATTACACAATTTTCGTAAGATACAACTCAGAGAAGGAGATGTACTTTGGCCCACAGTTCCAAGGTTTATTCCATCATATTGGGAAGTCATGGCTGCAATAACCTCACATAATTAGTCAAGCTGACATATCAGAAAGCAAGAGATTCAGCTCGGCATTCTTTCTCTTATTTGCCAGCTTAGGGAATGACACCACCAATTTTAGATCGAAACTTGTAATATGAGTCATTTCTCACAGCCATTCTCCTTAGGGTTTATTTTCTATGTTATTCTAGATCCTACAAAGTTGAAAATCAATATGTGCTACTACATATACCATGACATAAGAGCTGTTAATTGAACTGTTGTCACTTAAAGTTGTTATTTGAAGAAAATTCTTAGATAGGGAAACCAATGCTGTGTATCTGCTTCGAGGATCCAGAATTGGAAGGTTTGGGCAATCTTAGTTGTCTATGTTGTTATTATAATCATTAGATACCTGGGATTTCATTTTCCTTTCCTTCTGGTATGCAAAGCTTAATTTTATTTATTTGTTTATTTGTTTTGAGATAGTTTTTCTCTGTAGCTTTGGAGCCTGTCCTAAAATCAGCTCTTGTAGACCAGGCTGGTCTCGAACTCAAAGAGATCCACCTGTCTCTGCCTCCTAAGTGCTGGGATTAATGGGGTGTACCGCCATCTCCTGGCCAAAGTTTGATTTTAAATCGTCCTTCCATTATTTCATTCTTCAAAAGAAAGAGGATTTTGTGCGAAAAATCCTAGCATGATATTAGCACTTGGTGAGTACTATGTAAATAATAAATACAAAATCTAAATGTCCCCAATCAAAACTACACAATAAAATGTCATTATTATATGAATAACTCACTGAAGGGGTTTGCTAAGACATAATGTTTTTAAATGATTCTTTCTGGTATATTTTTCAAAATCATTCTCCAGTGGATACCCTTTTTAAAAGATGTATTGATACTCTTGTTACTTTAGTGAATCCAAAGGAGACAAGAATATACAATGTTATTTTTCAAACACTTTGAAGGTAAAATATCATAAATTTGTTAATATAGAATTTATCAAGGTTTGAGCAAATTATAAATTCATCATTACATGTTACCATATTTTATTGAATGCATCAACTGTTTCTTGGTCCCGTTAAAAATTTTAAATTAATAAATTACAATTTATATTTTTTTCTCATTGTCAGTAGTTTCTTCTCTAAACTCTGTTAATTAACTCCAGGTAATAAAGAGACTGTCCAACTGTGGTTTAATTAAGAAATGTACCTTTCATTGATGATATAATCGAATAGATGGTTTGGCTCCTTTGTTTCTCTGATCTCTTAGCATTTTCCTTTATATCTGACTGTGGGCTTTTATTATTAAGACCTATTAGAACTTGTGATACATATTGGTGCCCAATTTAAAGGTGGGAATTCAAGAAAAAAATCACGTTTGTGATTTTATTGCCACTAGTACAGATTGGAGTTGCCTTCAGAGATCCTGTCCAGCCTGACTAGGCTTTCTTTCATTTTTCACCCAAGCCTCTGAGCTAGCTTGGGATTTTCCTGTTGTAGCCTCTCTGAAACAGCCTCCAGCTCCCACCCAACTCCAGAAGCACCTGGGTTCCAAAAGTCACAAAACTCACCCACCATAGACCAACTGGCTCTGCATTCACACAGCACCCCCCTACAACAATACATGCTTTTTCCACACAATCCCTTTTTGCTTTTCAGACAGCTCTCTCTCTCCCCTCTTTTTGGGCTGCCACCTACAGCTCACAGCTGCAAGCTGCTAGCAATTGCATACTAACAGCTTCAGCTATCCTCACCCAGGCTGTTCTCCACCTGTGTTCTCCATTTAGCCATGCTAGGCCTCACAGTTCACTGACGTTATCAGCATATTTGGTAAGACAATCGCAGTTTCTTAAAGGGAGCAATTAGTTAAAAGTGATAGTTTTCCCCCCACCGTCCTAGACCTGGATGGAGGGGGGAGGACCTTGGACTTCCCACAGGGCAGGGAACCCTGACTGCTCTTTGGACTGGAGAGGGAAGGGAAGGAGGAATGGGGTAAGGGGGAGGGAAATGGGAGGAGGGGAGGAGGTGAAAATTTGTAATAATAATAATAAAGAAAATAAATAAATAAATAAATAATCGGGAAACATTATTACTATGGAGGGATTTAGGTCTCTGTATGGTAATATGCTGAACAGTTTGAAATGGAACAATCAAAAGAGAAGGTAACTAATTTAGATCGTACTTCTATAATGTCAATGCTAAACATCAGTTTTATTATTTTTGTTTTCCATAAAAAGTTGATTAATATGAGTAATCTAAAACCGTTTTAGAAAAACTTATAAAGTAAAACAGATCATAGAGATTTTTAGATCCAGACAGAGGAATTTAATATAAAATCAATTTTAACATTGCATTATAAGGTTGGAAAGAAACAGCCTTATGTTTTCAAATAACTAATTTTAATTCATGTAGTCACCATAGTGGAACTGCCAAATGATAGATTTGTCCAAGGGGGTAAACGGATTCCTGTGGAAATGTTAGAATTAAGGAGATTCAAGGAAACAATAGTCTCATACATACTGACCTTTTGTGAAGCAGATATTAAACTTGTGATCAACTTGTAATCAAATTATCCCTAGAGACTGAAGAGACTTTGTTTAAAGAGTCTTGGAGTCTGGTACTCAATTACAATGGAAGACCTGGCTGAAAGAGGCAGCTTAGTCATTGAATATCACAGTAGGGCTAAAGGTATGGAAAACTCTCAAGACCAACTTCTTAGAGAGAGAGAGAGATTGTGCTGATGTGCAAAGGCAATCTCTAAATGATGACTGTGTCTTAGATTTATGCCACATGGCAGCTTTGATTATTTGCGACAAAATTGGAGAAGAATGAAAACTGAGTCATTTGCTAAGGTTATACAGGGCCCAAGGCAAACCTTTACTGATTTCTTACAAAGACTGACTTCAGCAGTAACAGAATGAAACCCGATTCAGAAGCTGAACAAATAATTGAATCTATTGCTTTAGAAAACACAAATTCTCTATGCTAAAGAGTAATTAGAACTTTAAAAGCAAGAAAAAAAGAGCTTTGGAGAGAAAATAAAAAGGATAAAGTTCTTTAAAACGGAAATATAGTCAAGTGTGGTAGCACATACCTTGTATCCCAGCATTTGGAAGGCAAAGTCAGGTATATCTCTTTGAGTTTGAGGCACAGGCATGTAGGCTCAGGCCTTTAATCCTAGCACTTGGGAAGCAGAAGCAGGTGGATCACTGTGATTTTCAGGCCAGCCTAGTCTACAGAGTGAGATTTAGGATGGCCAAGGAAAACAGAGAAACCTTGTCTCAAAAAAAAAACTAATATTAAAAATAAAAATAAAATATAACAACAACAAAATAGTAAGAATTGCTCCCAGGACCGATATTCAGAATTATCCTGATTTTCAAGTCATTTGATGCAGGACATCTAAATATTCATATGTGAACACAAACACACATGTATATATACACACACACACACAGAGAGAGAGAGAGAGAGAGAGAGAGAGAGAGAGAGAGAGAGAGAGAGAGAGAGAGAGAGAGAGAGAGAGAGAGAGAGAGAGAATCATAAGAATGAGTCATGCCTGAAAGGGAAAGATGAATTCCAGCAATCATGGATTGCTGTACTGAGGTTATCCTGACCTGGGTCTCTTGATTTGTGCCTTCCTCCCCGTTCTGTCAAGATAAGGTCAGTTTTCTTTCTGCTTCTGTATCATGTTATATTGTAGCCAGGAGGCCCACACTAAGTTGACAATATCTTCCTGTCTGTTTTCCTGTTTCTGTGCTAACAGCTTTTCCATGAAATTTCCTTCCCACAGAAGATCATACAAGCCAATGTTTTATCCTTTTCATGTTAATAGGATCAAAAGAGAAAAAGGTAAATCTGTAGAAGAAGCCTTAAAAAGATACATGTAATTTATGAAGTAGGACAAGGATATGAATTCCTTATTGCTACTAAATCTGTTTTGTAGGAAATAACAATTGTAGTATTAACTGGATGGTATCAAATTTATAGCTATCTGGAAATTACTATTTGCTTTCATATTACATTAAGTAACAATAGTTATTTTATTTTCTGAAGAGAAAGTCATAAGAATATGCAATACTAAAGATTAGTTAAGTATACTTACTTTTATATTAGTGGTTCCAAGTAGTGTGGACCATTTTTTGCTTAAAATGAATTATATTGCTAGAGGACTATTTTCAAGTATCCAATTTGAGGTCCTGCAAGTAGAAAATTGATCACTTTATTTCTAAAGAGAGTTCTAGAGAAAATTCTTACTATCCAAGCTCACAAGTATTATTGTGCAATTTTTTTAGATCATTGGGAAAATAATGGATTACGCAAATTTCGAAAAAAGATACACATTTCACTTCAAGAGAGGACAAATTTTAATCTAGGGGTATATTAACATGGTTCCCAAGTGTGCATGCTTTATAAAAAATTTTCTCACTCGATTTTCCTGACTTTCCACCTTTTGTTGTGGAGTTGACAGTATCACTTAACGTGTCCCAACAAGCCAAAGAGAAGACAAATTGGTCAATAGTAAAGAAATGTCTCAAAATGGTGGCTAAAATCTGACAATTTTGCTTGTTTGTTCACAGACTGCTTCCATCAGGATAATTCATTAGCTTAATCATTGTAACTGGTACCTTTATTTAAAATTATAAAGATCAAACCTGGTTTCTGCCACATGATAGGCAATAGCTGTGTCTCTGAGCTTTTTTTTTTTTTATCAGTCTCTTACCTTTTTCTTTGTGATTGGGAAACAGAGTGTGCACTAAGATTCTCAGACTGGCCTTGAACTTGTAAAGTTGCTCAGGTGGGTCTTAAGCTTTAATACCACTGCCGCAGCCTGAGCCTCCCTGAGTTGGGATGATGAATCATGCCTAGTTAGGAAGACTCATCCTAATATATAATTTCTCTGTTCTTATTATTCCCATCTACAAAATTTTAGCTAGATTATAATACATCATATAAGTGAAAATTTTTGAATTGAAACTTACAAATGTAAACTCATAACTTTCATACATTCTGTTTCACAGGATGATACAGAGACATCTACATGATACATATTATATGTATATTTAATACAAATTATATATAATTTGTATCTAATTGTGTTTACTTCGTCACATTTCTGAAGTTGATTTTCAAAAGTGACATTCAATCGTACCAGCCCCAATGTACACATTTTAGGGTTTTATTAAATTCCAATGTAAATTGTTAATAAATTTATTTTCTATTTTTCCAACCTTGAATGCTATCACAGGGGAACTGAGGAAATGTTTTAAGTGAATATTATCAAATATAAGTGCAGCATCTATTGAAGTGGCAAAATAAAAACCCATTTTTCTTTACAGTGCACACTGACACTAAGGAGACTGAGTTCAGTGACCTAATCAAGAAGGGGTTTTAATTCCTTGTAGCAGCAGCTGAATCAGCATCATTAAGTTGATCCCTGTGAGATAATCATATCTGATTATGTCTTATATTTATACTTACAAACACACTCATGGGCACACACACATACACACACAAACAGTGAGAACTAATGATAAGAATTAGCTATTGTGTTTCTCTTGAGTGCTTTTCATTTTATTCTTTACAAATCAGCATTTTAGCTAATTGTTTTCATTAGTGATATGAGAAAAAAAAATCAGCCTCTAACTAGAATGGATATTGATGACATACAAGCAAATGTTTTGAGATTTGATAATTTAAAAACAAATATGCAGTCAGAGAGTAATACAGAATGAAAGCTGAAGGAAGATGAGAGTAGAATTTAAAAGTTTTTATGTTTAAAACATTGTTATAAATCACAAGGGACAGGCAATTATGTCACAAGCTTTCCATAGTGTGACCACCGTGGCCATTCTGCTGTGATTGATTGAAGATGTCAGATCTCTATCAATTGTCTATTAAGTGAATTAATGAAAATGTCTTTATTTTATTTTAGTCATGGCCATGAATGATGATAGATATATTTTTTCATTTCTATGTACCAGAAATATCTCAAACAAAATAATCAAAATGCATCTCCATATCTCAAAAATTTTTCTGTTATTTTATAAAGTGAACCCAAGAAACTAATATTATTTTCTTTTATAAATATATATGTATATACACATGTAATTTCTCATGTATACATACACATGAGATACATAATGAAAACATTTTATATTATCACATATTATCTCAAAAGCAATAATATTATCCATATAATATATCAATACTATATAAATTCTCAAATTGTCATACAGCTTATGAGAAATTATACCTAAGAGAAAATTTATTGCAAATAGGAAGTTCTAGTCTGTTTTCTGGAAGATCCTATCTTTACTTCCAAATACCCCATTCCACAATCTCCTTGAAGGTCTGTTCTTCATAACATAGATATCCTACAAGTCTCCAAATTCTTAAAGCACCTGCATTTTCAAACATCATCACAACTGGGATCAGATTCTGAGGTCATATTCTAGATCTAAATTATAGTAGTTCATTTTAGTCAAGAGGATTATTCATATGTTATAGAAATATGGAATATAGAAAAAACTACATAAAACCAACATGGAAGTATTTCAAATAGATAGAGCTAATTTTAAATGTATTGTGTATTGTGTGTGTGTGTGTGTGTGTGTGTGTGTACAGGTCACAAAGTCAAAATCCCTATAAAATGAAAGGATTTAAATTTGAACAGTTTATCTCATGAATTACTATAGCAAAGGTTTAGGTAAGAATTTAATACATATGAAATGGAATTTGCAGTTTTAAAATAGGCTTTTTTCTAAATTCAAAAGGAAAACATAAGCCTTTAAAATTATCGGATGAATAAAATTCATATCTAATACATAGAAGATGAGCATCAAAATGTCTTTAGCCATAAAAGGTGTGATTTTTCTCTAATCTCCTAGATATAATTTCCCTGGCTCTTCCCTAGCACTGTGGATCTAACAGACCATTTCCTCCTGGTCCCCTGCCCCTCACTCTGGCTATGTCCCAGCCCCTATTTTAGGTCAACATCCCCTGCTCAACCACAAATAGGCTGCCCATAGGCCTATAGACATTCTCTACTCTTTCTGTTCCCTCAGACTCAATCCCTCAGGCCTGTCCTTAGTGCTGCAACATACTACCAAATCTAAACTTCCTTCTCAAATGCCACATCTCCTGTGGCCCACAGACCATAACCCTTCTATACTATCTCCTTTAGTCCCTACATCCCAACCCAAACTTGAGCAGAATCCTCCTGATCCAATACAGGTCATGCCAGCCAGAAAACCACAACTTTTCATTCTCTCTGCTTCCTAAAAATCAATCCTGTTGGAAAGACACAAATCAGAATGAATGTGGAAACAGGTTCCAAACTTCTGCTGCATCTGTGAAACACTACTCACATATTAAAGATAGCAATTATCTCAGTGTAAATGGTTGGAAAAAGATATTCCAAGAAAATGGATCTATAATGAGATCTGGTGTGGCCATTTTCATATCTTACAAAACAAAAGTAATAAAACGTGATGGATAAATACACTACATAATCGTCAAATAAAAATCCTTTTTTTTTGGAAAGAGGACATTTCAATTCTTAACATCCATGCCTCCCATACAAAGGTACACTCTTTTGTTAAAAAAAAAAAAAACAAAAACACTAAAGAGCTTAAATCACATACTGACCCTCATACATTGCTAGTGGAAGACTTCAATACCTCACTCTCACCAATGGAAAGGTCATCTACACAAAAACTTATAGAACTTGTCCAAATTGACCACATATTGCGACACAAAGCAAGTCTCAACAGAAAATTGAAAAATCTCCCTGCATCCTATTAGAACACCATAAATTAAAGCTGCATATCAACAAAACAACAGTAATAGAAAAATGTTAAAAACTCACAGAAAATGAACAACTCCTTACTGCATGAAAAATGGACCAATACGGATATAAGGAAATTAAAGACTTTCTAGAGGTAAATGATGATTAATACACAGCATAACCGAATTTGTGGGACAGAGTGAGTGTGAAGCTAAAGGAAAAGTTCATAGGATTAAGAATAAAAAACTGGAGTGATCTTATACTAGCAACTAAACAGCACCCCGGAAATCTCTAGAACAAGAAGTGAGTGCACCCCAAATGAGTAAAAGCAAGAAATAATCAAAATGACAGCAGAAATCAAAAGGAGAGAGAGAGAGAGAGAGAGAACAATACCAAGCATCAATGAAACTAAGAATTGGTTCTTTTAGGGTATCAGTAAAATAGACAAGTTTTTAATCTAAACTAACTAAAAGAAAGAAAGAAAAAATTCAAATTAGTAAAATCAGAAATGAATTTTAGTTGGTCTTTCCTGTCAGACTTTAAAGTGTTATATTAGTAATTTTAAGAAATGTTTTACTGCTAGAAATAATAAAATATATAATGCATTTATAATTAAGATAATGTGTGATCACTTAATCTACCACTTCAGCTTGTAAAATATGTTTTGTCAATAAATATGCTGTCCCATTATGTTTGAATTAATTTTAATTTTTTTGATGCTTTGCTTTTTAAGTTTCTACATAAACTCAAAGAACTTGCCAATATTAAATCAATTCTACTTACTATGAAATAAATAGAGGAAATCTTAAAAGAGGTATTAGTGCATGATCTATAGACTTAGTAGTAAAATTGCATTTTCTGTATTTATCCCGCTGTGTGTGTGCTTTTGTGGACATGTAATTATGGGTGTATGTGTGCCCACAAGCCTGCAGAAACGGAGGGCAACTTCAAGTGTCTCTATGAATTGTTCTCCTACTTATTTCTATGAGGGGGTCTCTCATAGAGCCTGGAGCTCACCAGTCTGTCTGTACCTGATGGGAAACTGAGGCCCAGAGATCCTTCCTTCTCCAGTTTCCCAGGACAGAGATTACAGGCAACTGCCATACCGTGAATGCTTCTACCTGGGTTATGAGGATCCAGGCTCATGTCCTCAAGACTGTACTACATGCAGTGTACTAACTGAGGCATCTCTACAGCTTTGATAGTTTATTTAGATGGTCTAATCCTGTAATGAGATAAACTGTACACTGTTACATAAAAACAAGTGTTACTGTGTAACAGAAGAAGATTTTAAAGAAGGAGAGCCTTGGGACTCAGATAGATTCTCACTCTCTCTGGATTGCTTTCTAAGAAGGTATAAAGAGCATGCAGTGGAAAATCTGTATCTCTTTACTAGAACAATAGATTTTAGACAATGACTTCCAGTTATCCATTCACATATGAAGAAAACACACTGCTGTATTTGGGGGAAACCATTGTATAAATTAGACACAGAAATGAATCAATTGTATTTGTAGTGATAGCTCTTACATGTAGTCAAACTGATAGATGAGAATTTTAAATTCACACACATGCAATATACACTAATGCATTTCAAGTTATACAATTCTAAGTGTGAAGGCATCTCATAATCATAGGTCCTCGCACGTTAAACTTAGCAAGAATGGTTTATTATACAAACCTGTAACATGTTAATTATCCAACATTAGTTACTTTTTAATAAATTAAGCAATAATTATATGCATTAAAATTACTGTCAAGTATGCCTGTCAAAATGAAGCAAACTTGACTTAATTTATTTTCTATGTATCTTTAATAGTCCACTGGTAATGTGTAAAGTGCACTGAAATAGAATCCTCCCACAGACTCCAATGTGCTCCTTAAAACACACGGATTAACAGTAGTTGGCGGCTTATGTAAATCTTTATGAACTTTAATTAAGATGATAATAAGGGAAAAATAAATGGTGAATTTAATAACTAGTAGCTTATGAAGTGAGCAGAAAGACACAAATGGATGGCTTAGTTTAATTCATATATAATAAAGGCATCTCTGTACCTACCTGATACAGTTTGAAAAAAGTGTCCCCCAAAGACTGAAAACGTTTGTCATAACCTCCTCAAATATTAGAAAGTTCTATAGCCTTTGAGAGGTCAACCTAGTGTGAATAAGCTATGGAAGGATACCCTTAGAAGGATTTTGGTCTCTAATCTCTTTCTCAAGCTCTCTCCACCACGTGCTCCCACGAGGAAAGGCAACCTCAGCACAGGCCTCTTGTATAATAGAATATTTGTTTAACTATGTAAAAAATGTGTTGTTCTTTCACCTTGCCTGCTTAAGGCACCTAATTAGTCTGAAAAAAAAAGAAAAGAACGAATGCCCAAAGCAAGGCAGGGGAGGGACAGGCGGGACTGGCAGACAGAGAAAGGAGGATCCAGCCAGCCAGGGCCAGGGGCCAGACAAACAGACATGAAGGAAGCAGGAAACCAGAATGGACAATGAGTAGATGAGGTAAAGGAGCCTTAGGGCAACACGTAGATTAATAGAAATGGGTTAATTTAAGTTAAAAAAAAAACTACAAACTAACCTTAGTAAAGGCCAAGCATTCAAAATTAGTAATAAGTCTCCCTATTATGATTCTGGGACCTGTCAGTCCAAGAAATCCTGCTCCACAGGCCCCAAATACAGAAAACAAACGTGCATTGACAGAATTATCAGGAGACATTACCAGAATAAATCGCCACTGCTTCTCCATGGATAATCAGTGTGATTGCGTTACAGTTATGGAAGGCAAACAACACATACATAAGCTTACCACCACGGGAGCTGCAGTACAAGGTAAATTTTAATCCATGTTGATACACAGTTTTCTTTGGTTAGAGCTCTCCTTTAATACATAACAAGAACAACTGAGGTATTGGATCTGAAATATCAGGAATCAGCTCAAGGTGATGGTCATTGGCCAAGAAAACATTACATGTTGATGCACAGCACTACATTATTAACTTTGGATTATTTGCTTAGGTTGTTTTCTCCTGTGTGTGCGGCATACCATAGCAATCTGTGTGTGTGGTATTGGGAACGTAGGAAAACTTCAAAGACTATTAAACTGAAATGAGGCTGGTGTGAAAGGAATGGGCAATGTGGACAAAAAGCATGTCGTTTCATAGCAAGTCACTGAAATGTCTGTGTTTATTAACACCACCTAAGAACTTTAGAGATAAAACTTGCCACAAGACTTTCTGAAAAAAGGTTGGCTTTTGCACGGGACTGCTATTCTTTCATGTAGAAAACTGTGGGTTTTCCCCTTCCTAGTTACTTTTGGTTTCAGAGGAGTGAATACAATCTATACAAGAGTGAAGCCAGGTGATTTGAGAATTTTATGACTAAATATCAAGGCTACAAATTAAAGTTAAAATAAAAGTTTCAAATTTATGTCCTAATTATTTGAATAGATAACAACATAAGTTTATAGGTTGAGATGATGCAGAAGGTGACATTTATAATAAAAAAGAAATAAGGAATGAGGACAAGACTATTGGGAAATAATTGCTCTCACAATTACGTGATTCTTGAAAAATTGTTGAGAAAGAAATGGGAAACAGTTTCCAGAGGATAAAGGAGATACATTGCAAGTGTTGTAGTATTTAACCTTCACGATAATACTGAGATTCTATTAATCCTAGTATTATTTTATACATGAAGAAATGAGCTGAATGGAATCACATAGCCTTTTACTGGTTTATAGTAACAGCAACAGCAGATTTTATGGACCAATCATAAGTGCTATTTAAAACCTGACACAGAGATAGCAATATTGTCTCTTATTCTAATGCCTCTGGCAATGCCTTCTGCATAGTATAGTAGGCTTAATTCTCAAACATCTAATTTTCTAAATTATAACATAAAATAGCAAAGTATAATTATTAAAATATATGTTGCAATTATATTGCCAATAATTTCATGTTATACGATATAACATTAGATTATGAAATATGTTATAATGTATATTACTAAAGCTATTATATAGTCAGTGGTCATTGGTCTGATATTTCAAGGTTGATGGTTCATTTTCTCTTCTACATCTCATATAGTTATTTTGAGTTCAAAATATTTTGCTCTTAAAAGTGGTACAATAGCTGTCATTCACAGCTGTACTTCAATAATTTTAATTATTTTGAGCTCAGAAAGGATAAGACCACTACAGTTGAAGTACTACTCAAAATTTGCACACAATTTTATGCTTTTGTTAAACAGGGCACTAGCTTGAAATACTTGTGGTTCTGTGCTTCTTCATCCTCCACCCCTAATAGTCTTCTAAAGTAAAAAAAAAAATCCAGTGATTAAATTTACATTTTCTTTGTGAATGATGGCTACATATTTTGCAGCACACCATAGCATTTTTCAAAGTCCTATATTCTAATGTGACGCTTGAGAATCCAGTGTCACACATGCGTCTGTCATGAGTCAGGAAACTAGCTTATTCAAAGTGAGTCCTTTGGGGCTCTTAATGTCAGGATGACCTTTTATGGGAAGCGATCATTACAATATGTACCATTATTGACTAAGAAAACTTCTGAAATACGGTTTATTTAACTGATGATCTTACTTGTAGTAAGAAATGAAATTAAACTAATTTCTGACATTTTGAGCCTTTTTATCTCCAGCAATGACAGGGATCAATAACAATTATCATTTCTGCTTATGGTTATTGCATAGTTCAAATGGTTTTATAGGTGCAGACATCTTGCATGAATTGAATAATGATATACAAATGCATAAGAATGGAGGCTGATCAGAAGCACCTTTCTCTCCCTGAGACCCTGAGATAGGAGTTAAGCACTGTTAAATACTATTTGTTAATCTTGCAAAATTCTATTATCCTAGCTAGTTCTTTGTTAAAGTTTGATTGTAGGTAATTCAATGTTTTATGAGAATAGCTAAACAGCCATGACAGGGGACATTTGGTGTGACCTCACTTCTTGTGCAACTTGTGGTCTCCTGAATGAGGTTTTGTCAGGAAAGTAGCCTCTTTCTTGGAAACAGCTGAGCAATCCCCTCTGAAACCTGTCTCTTGAAAACTGTTTAACCCCTCTACGGTGCAGATATCACCGTGCCTAGAGCTAAAAACCTTTTCTAGTCAGCAACACCGCAGAGAGCTTTTGCTGCACTTCGAAAGCACCATTGCAAACGCAGTGGCTTCAGAAAACATTAGCAGACACTGCAAACTCTGTGGATTCCAGTCAGGGGAACTACTTCCTCTGATGGGGATGAAAAACGTCCATTCCCATAAAGTGCTCAGTTGTGATCGGTGTTCAGATGAATTCTGTGATTGTTTTTAATACTAGTGACGGTAATCCTAATAATTGACCAACTTTCATGCCGTTCCATGCCATAGCCCCTTCTGCCTATAAAACCAGTCTACTTTACAGACTTTGGGGCCTTGTCCGGAGCTCACCTTCATCTCTCCAGAGTAGAATACTAACTTCCAAGTAAACATTTCTTCCCCAGTAGTCTTCAGCTTTCATTCTACCACACTATGAAGTGGTAACACAAAGATGTGGTCGCTGAAGAGCAAAGGACATGGGTAGCAATGTCACAGTCAGCAGAAGAAGCCAAAAGGAAACAGATTGAGAGGGAGCGCTGTTTACGTGGGAATACAAAGGCGGGTTGAACTATTCAGGATGAAGGTTCTGATTGAGAAGCACTAGGCCTCTTTAACCTTATTCCCCAGGGAAAGGTGAGGGTCCTATCTGCCCAGAGAATCAGATGTGTTAGGGAGTCAAGACAAAGCAGTAACTCACTTTATTACTGTGAGTGTTAGCTTATATAGGTTAAGTGACATTGTGTGATGTGGGGGTACCTCCAGCCAATGAGAGACAGTCAAGCCCTCCCTCTGGTTAGAGGAGAGTCTACCTAGATTTTGCTGTCTTATCCCCACTTGATAGCTTTGAAACTATCCTTCCAACCCAAACCAGGCCTTTCTGTGTCCTACAGGCTTTGAGGTTCAGGCCCTGAGATAATTTTGGCCCAACAGAGAAGCAAATATGAGAAGGAGCTTTTGGACTCATGAACTCTGGTCCCTAGTCTCTGAAGATCCTAAAAGAACAGTACTCCTTACTCAACAGTTCCTTCAGTATTACCTACAGTTAGGAAACAAGTACCCAACACTTAGATGCAATAAAGATAATCTGCTGGAAATTGCAGATGCTGGTGGGAACTGAATACTGGAAGCCAAAGTTCAGAGATAGGGCTTGCTGAGCAACCATAGCTATTCCTGGTGTCTTAATCCTGGAGCCATACACCTCTAGCCTTCAAAGTTGGGAGCTATAAAGTTATGCCTATCTTCCCAGCCAATCAATAAATATAATGCTCAAATGATTTCAAGATGATGATGGCATTGATAATAAGGCTTTTTCTAAGAACAGAAAGTTGATGATTTAAAGCCATAAAAATCTATTAATAGGTCAGTCCCATGTGGAATGGTTGAATGAGTGCCATTTCACTTATGATAATGTCTGAAAATATAAACTGATCAATATCACTTGAAAACACAAAGATAAACACCAGGATTAAAAACATCAGGCTGAATCCACTAATTGTGCTAAGTGGGCTTTCCCCAATGACCACAAACATTTTACAAAGCATAAATTTTACATGAAATGTGTAGTTTATAATAAGGGTTTGCTTTGCCCTGTGGATCAGGAATATCTTGATTATGTTAACATGAACTGTTGCCAGTTGAAAATCAATATTTGCATTTTCAGAAGTTGAATAATTTGGTAATATTTTACAAATTTGTAAGTCTGTGAGCATATATTGAAATCAAATTTAATAGTGGAAGTGTAAATATTTGGAAGCTTTCTGTGTTCTGTCCCACATAGGAAAATAACAGGAAATCTGTCAAAAAATCTTATCTGATGAAAATAAGTTAAGACAAATAAAGAGTTTGATATTTATCAGGTTTCCCGATATCCCAGCATAGTTTAAATAACTGGAAAGCTTGAGAGCAAGGAAAATTCAGAAACATGAAGGTAATCAGATAATGAACTGAGAGATTTTCTTCCCCCACTAGCGGACATGTGAATTTTGTGGATTTTTCGCCCAGATGATCATTTGTCCTCCAGCTAGTGCAGAAAATTGCTAATGCGGCAGAGACTGATCCTTTTGCCAGTCCCTCCTGAGGTTTACTTCTGCCTAAGTAGGGATAATCCAACTAAAACAGAAAGTGGAAAATGGTGTTTTCTGAGTCTGTAGTAGCAGATTTCTTCATATCTAAAGAAAACAGGATTTACTTTACAAGTGATGATTGCTGTGTGACACAAGAGGGGATACTTGAGAAATGTTCTGCTCAGAAGGGACACTGAAGACAATAAAGTGGCATGGAAGTAGTAGTACACTAATTTAGTTTTGCTTTCCCATTGGTTGTCCATTTTCAGACTTTGATGTGTCCCTTAACAGAAGGCCATATTCTCCAAAGAGTATATCTCCTTTCTCAGAAAATGCTGCCAAAATTAGCAATTTTATTTTGGCACATCGATACCTCAATTGCATCACTTAAATATACTTCAAGAAATCTTATTGTTTTAAGATTTAATGCAAATATTTTTAGGAGTGCTGTTTAAGTATTGAGCACTGAGGCCTGCTTGCTACCAGGAATTTCGTGGCCATCGCAATAGGCAAGGACACTGGTAGCCCTTACCTTTCTGTCTCCCCATTCAGGACATCCTGTCTCCCAATTGTCTGCCAGTGCTAGTTTCCGCCCCTTGCCTACCCTTACATTGGGACTCATAGTTAAACCTCAGGCCCACTTGCTACTAGCAACCATATTCAGAAAGAAACATTAGACTTCTGATTTAAGGACTGCTGCTCTCCAGAGAATGGCAGTAATCTACATTGATAATTCCACTACCCTGCAGACCTGCCAAGAGACATATGACTCTACTTGTCAGTGACCCACCTACCATGGGTTTTCAGGTATGAATCTTAGACTGGTAGTGCCAAATCTCCCTCCATAAGTATTGTTTCCTTGAGTCAGAGGCCTGGACATCTCCCCAGATTCATACAGATCAGGTGAGCATCTCTAAAATTACGTAAGGCCTACTCCAGGGCTTAGAAACCTCACGTAGCAGGAACTGAGCCACCACTACTTCTCATTCACACTTCAGTATTAACACTGAATTGGTCAAATCTGAATCCCTGAGGTCAATGCATCTGGGTAACCACCTGACATGTTTGGGTAACAGGGAACAAGATACAGTTCAAAAAAGCAGAAACAAGATTTCCTTTCTAATAAAATGCACCGATTATCCGTATACCCACAGCAATATCCTTTGAAAAAGGTGATGTATAAGACACTGGATATAAAATAGAAATAACAATAAAACCAGAGAAGAAATTAATCAAGGGTGCAATGAGACATAAAAGTTTAGCTGACTGAAACAATGAAAATAGTTAAAAATTGGAAATAGGAGCCACGTGGTGGAGGCACACACCTTTAATCCCAGCACTTGGGAGACAGAGACAGACAGGTCTCTGTGAGTTGAAGGCCAGTCTGGCCTACAGGAGCTAGTTCCAGAACATACTTCAAAGCCGCAGAGAAACCGTCTCAAAAAACAAACAAAAGAAAATGGAAATGGGTTTAAAATGTAAAGAGTTGGGGTTTACAGGTACACATAGACAACAGCAGAGGACTGGAGAGTTTAAGGAGACTATACTAAGCTTCACATTGTTTGAAAGTGTCATAACGATACCTCATATGCTAAGCCCAAATAAAAAATATACTGAAAGATAAACTTAAATAACATAAGGCATTAAAATTTACCAACAAATATCTAACCTACAGAGCCTAAGTTATTTTTATACAGTATATTTCCTAAATGACCATGTTCATGTTGCATAGCAGAACTATTAAAATGAATTAATATTTTCTTTAAAAGAATAAGGCTATCATTATGAAAGGGGGTATGGGAGCAATTTGAGTGGGGAGCATTGGGAGGACTAGAGGAGGGAAAGAAAAAAAGTGTTGTAATTTTTGATAAAAATGTGAAATAAATAAAATGATAAAAATCATGCAAAGAAAAGTTCAAGTGACTGCAGGAAGACATAGCTTTTTGTGTGTGAGAGAGAAAAAAATGATAAAATTAACAAATTACCCATCTCTACATTTTCATAATTTAAAGACTCCAAGATATATTCTATTACATTTCTAAAACATAATTTCTCATTTTGGTGCTTTTGTTACTTTTTTGTTGAAGATTTGTGACCTACTAAAACTAAATTGGAGCACATATTTTGTATTAATAAAATGTTGAATGTGTATTTTATTTTGTATTTCCAATTTACTTATTGTGCGTCTGTGGAACATATTGAAGAGTAAAATAGCTATTCTCCACAATTAGTTCCTTTGTGTGCATTCTTAGTGAGGCATCTTATACATGTTGAGACTCCTACAAGCAGGAAACAGAACTACACAGTAGTTGCTAATGAGAATCCCAAAGAAATAGATAAAATGGCACACTTAACCATCTATATTCCTGATTTTGGCAAGAAAAAAAATATATGTCTTACAATGAGATATCAAAAAGTGATTGGGATATTAGCAGAAGAACCAGCATGTCGATTCCTGGAAGCCATGGAAATGCTGGGTGGGCTTTGAAACTTATGTGTAGTTTTAGGTTCACCATGTAAGACAGAAACACCTGTCCTATAAGTCAGCTGATTGTTGAGAATGGGTACATTAGCAACCTCTGTTTTTCTGTGGTTGAATGGGAGACAATGACTCAAAGGATAAAGTACAAGAACCATTGAAGAAGACTCTCAGTATCAGTTAGGAGCCTCCACATGCTCACACATACACACACAAACACACACACACACACACACACAAACCTGTCTTACCACAGTCAATTGAGGTATTTTATTTTTTATTTGTTTGCTTTTTATTCATTGAAGAGTGTTACAAAATATCACACAGCAAGGACAATATTTGTGCCTTGTTTGTAGTGTGTTCATTGCCCTAGTCCAACTGTTTGATACCAGAAAAGAGCTGATTGACTATTAAAACACATTTTTAAGTCACTGAACCATTGCACAAATGAAAATATCACAAGACATAATTTAAACTAGTGTTGTTAAAATTATCTGAGAATTAAAATGCATTTTTCAGTGCATTCTTGGTGGTGGATTTTGATGCTGGAGACATAACCCTAAAACCTGACTGCCTTATGCAGATGGATTTACTTCTCTCACTTGCAAAAGTATGCCTGCTCCCCTGGACAGTATGCCAACTAAACTCTTTCATTCTGTATTTTCCCTTCCTCATCATACTCCTGAACTCTTTATCTTTCTCAGCAAGGCTTAGACAGCTCTTCTCCCAGTATAAGTGAGGAGTTGGAGCACAGTCCCCTTCTCTGTCTTGGCATTCTACCATCTGTCCGCAGATCCCAATGGCCAGTACTGTGTCATCCAATGAAACATAGCTCTGTGTTGACTTGATTTGAAACACTAGTTTTGCATAACTGCACACTCCTTAAGAGCCATACAACTCATATACCTAAGCAAATTTCAGAATTCAGCTTCAAGTGACACAATGTAATAAACTGAATTCATTAATATTTAACCACCATTAGCTACAGAGAACAGCAGCACCAAAAAGACAACAAAAATAGGAAGGTATCTATATATTGGACTTTTGAACAAGCAGGTTTCTTTGATATCTGAGGAGAAAAAGAACACAAATAAAATAAAAACCTAGGAAAAACTTGTAAACTCTGGGAGCCTTGATGAGAGATCTTGCCAGGAGACTTGTTAGCCTCAGCAACCTTCGGTATGAATAGCACACTGTGATTGTTCAAGCAGAGCTAAGTGGTTACACACTGAGAGGTGAGTGGCTCACTATAGAATCATGCAAGAAGAATGAGGGTTTGCGATAGAAAAGCTAGAGACAGTTTTCCCTATCTTTTGAGTAAGAAAATTCTTAACAAGTATCGTTAGAGTGCAGCAAATACTCGAACCTAGATACTTGTGATGATTAATCTCTAAAAGACAAAGATTTCCTTAATTTTTTTTATTAAAATTGGAAGAAAATGACCACTTCAATCCATTTCGTAGTCATTAGTAATATATCGAGTTTATTTATAATCCTCTCCACTTATTTCATGAGCTGGGATATAGCTACTGAAGTTAGCAGTTATTGGTAGTTTGGGATTATAGAAAAATAAAGTATAATTAAATATGTGGGGAACTGACAGAAGTAGGGAAATGGATCAACAGAAGGAAGATGGACAAACTCCAATATGAGATAAAAGTTCTAAAATGATATAAGTGAGTTTGTTTTGTATTGGCCATCTACTCTTGGGCATGGTACCTATCCTAAAATGTGGTTAATATACACAGTGAGATTCCACTGGCAAAAACTATTTTTTTTTTGCAAGCAGACATCAATTGCATATTCTCCTCTTTGTTAGGATAGGGCCCTGTGCTCATTTCTCCCTCTACGCACTTGGACTCTATCTGGCGTGAACCTATGCAGGCCCTGTGTAGGCGTCCACAAAATCTGTGAGCTCCTATGCATGTAAATAGTGTTATGTCTGGAAGGCACAATTTCCTTGAGTTTGTGTTTCTTTTGCTTTGATTAATCATCTGATTGTTTTGTTAAAAAATGTTGGTTTATTTTCTAAAAAAAGAGTTTGTCTTGGTTTGTTCAACTTCAATATGATGATTTTTCACATTATCATATCATATTCTGTTATGTTTTGTAGTTGTCTCCTTGAAGCCTGTTCTTCTCAAATAGAGGCATAAACTTAGTAGATCCAAATGGGAGAAAAGATGGGAAGGAACAAGGAGGAGCAGAAGGAAGGAAAAATGTAATTAAATCGCATTGTATGAGAAGAGAGTCTATGTTTAATAAAGGGGAATTTTTTTAGAAAAAAAGAGGAGAGAGAAAAACAGTTGTAGGTGGGTGAAGGATTAGGGAGAATCTAGAAGCATTTGGAAGACCAGAAAAGCATAATCAGAATGTTTTGTATAAAAAAATTCAATGAAAATTAGATAAAAATAAGAGAATAAATAAGAGAATGGGGTGGCTTATGGGCAAAATGGCCTAATGGGTAAAAGCTCTAACCATTCAAGCCTGACTTGAGTTTGATCATTGAAATACAAATAAACAAACTTATGCATAGGTTTATCTAATACCAGCACGCCTTCAAGAAGATAAGAGTCAGGCATGGCATGATTATCTGCAAGTTAGTGGTTGAACTAATCTGGAATACGTCAGCCCAACTAAAAGGAAGAGACCAGCTCATCTAGGTAAAAACAAAAAAGGACTCTGGAAACTTGTCTTCTGACCTTCCTACCTACGGCTGACACAAAAACTTAGAAGAAACACACACACACACACACACACACACACACACACACACAGTATAATAAAAAGTCAGCACTGTAGGTAATATGGTGAGAAATCTTGCGATTGAGCCTGTTAATCAGAATTCAATACCCAGAACCCATAATGTAAAATTGAATAACACATAGTGTACTCAATTATGACATTTCCATATATATATATATATATATATATATATATATATATATATATATATATGCGTGTGTGTGTGTGTGTGTGTGTGTGTGTGTGTACATTGCTGGACCTACATGGAGGAGGCCCACACAAAAATGAACAAATAAGTAAATATCTAAATACATATATTTCTTATATGGAGGACTTTACCATAATTTATTTATGAATGGATGGGACTTTGCTAATTTTTTAGTATGATATTGCACTTTTACCTCACCAGTGATACTGAAAATGACTTATAGATTGTTATTACCATAATGATTTGCTTACAGAAATAAAAAACTAAAATTTATAATGTGTCATAAAAGACACAGACTAATGAAATTAATCCAAGAAAAAGGAACAATGCTAGAGTCATCATCATACTTGATTCCACATTATGCTATAAAGAGTAACAAAATGAGTGTTAATTGGTACAGCATAGACATCTAAATTAATAGATTAAAGCAGAACACCACAAATAAACAAATATGATGATACTGCCTGATTTTTTTTTAAATTTTGAAAAGTTTGACAATGATAGTCTCTTAAAATAGTGAAAAAAAATGAGGTTAGAGATATGGTTTAGTCATTGAGAACACAAACTGCTGTTTTAGAGGCCCCAGTTTGGTTCCCAACACCCACGTGACAGCTATTGACTGTCTGTAACTCTGAAACTAACACCCTCACACAGACATGCATGCAGGCAGAACACCAATGCACATAAAACAGAAATAAAAATGATAATAAGAAAACTAAATAGCCACATTCAGAAAAATGAAGCTACATCCCTTTCAATCACTCCTGTACAAAAGAAAAAAATAATCAAATGGTGTAGGAGGTCCTTTTGTCTATGTGTTGCATTCATTGGTTAATAAAGGAAATGCTTTGAGCCTATAGCAGAGCTTAGGGGAACAGAGCTAGGCAGGGAAAACTAGATGGAATACTGGGAAGAATAGGCAGAGAGAGACGCTGTGGAACTGCCAGAGTAAGACATGATCAATCTTCGCCGGTAAGCCACTACCACATGACAATATACAGATTAATAGAAATGGGTTAAACTAAGATGTAATAGTTAGTCAATAAGAAGTTAGAGCTAATGGACCAAGCAGTGATTTAATGAATACAGTTTCTGTGTGGTTATTTTAGTTCTGGGTGGCTGGAACGAATAAGTGGCCTTCCTCCTACAATCAATTAAGAGTGGATCTAAGAACTTTAAATAAGACCTAAAGTTTAAGACTGCTTAGGGAAGAAAACAAAGCAAACACTTCAAGATACAAACCCAGAAAGAACTCCTCACTCAAAAAATTAGTTTGAGTTGGTAAATGAAATTTTATGCAGTTAAGTAGCTTTTACACAGTCCACAGTGAAGACAGCCCACAGAATTTGACAGTTTTGACAGTTACACACATAGAACATGCTTAATAGCTATTATCAATAAAGGAATCGCAAATAACAACACCAAACAATAATCTAATCAATAAATACTAAGAAAATTGACAGATAATTATTAAAAGGTGAGTAACAAATGGCCATTGGAGACTTAAAAACTTTTCAGAAACATTAGCTGCCTAGAAAATTCAAATCTTTACCAATATTTATTTCACCCTGTTAAATGGCTGTCATTTTAAAAAATCAACTACTTTGGCTGACTTTTGACAAGCACACAATGACCCTGTACTCTTTCTTGGGGGAAAACCACCTCTTCTGTTTCTATCTTTCCTCAGATGCCTACACTTATCTTTTGTAAAGTGGAAGTCTGATGGGCTTCTTCATGTTTAGTTTGGGATATTCAATTTCTTTATCAACTCAGTTTGGGCAGTGATATTGGTGAGACATGAGGTGACCTTCATGGTCTTTGTGCCCACTCATGCCTATTAAGTGAAAATTGCTTCACTTGTTTTAAATTTTAAACTATACTAATTATTGATCATTTCAAGTTAAGACTGTAGTCACTGAAAGCATCAGGTTTTGATACAGACAGTAGAGAATGTTCACTAGGAATAAGTAAAAAACCAAGCAAATGAATTACATTCATAACACTCACATAAACAGTCATTTATACTTTGTGAAATTAGCTTTGTAAAAAAAACATATTCCCTCAGTCTTAGTTAGGGTTACTATCACTGTGACAAAATACCAAGACCTAAGGAATCTTGGAAGAAAAGGATTTATTTAGCTCATGCTTCCACATTTTAGCTCATCATCAAAGAGTTTCAGGACAGGAACTCAAACATGGAAGGTACATGGAGGTATGAATTGATGCAGAGGTCATTGGGAAGTGCTACTTACTGGCTTGCTTCTCATGGCCTGCTTATCCTACTTTCTCATAGAAGCAAGGTACCATCTTATGGATAGCTCTACCCACAATGGTCTGGGACTCCTACCATCAATCACTAGTAAGCATTTTCTTGATCAAAGTTCCCTCCTCTCAGATGACTTAATTTGTATCTAGCACAGCACATTTTATTATTAATGCTTGCCAATACAAATATCACAGGTAAAGTCAACAATAAATATTTTTTAGCTTCTCTTCATCAAGAACCATAACAGTGAGGTATCTGGGCCAAATGATGTTCAGTAACATAGCCTACCTCTGTGCAGAAGTGTAGACTGAGGTCCTAGAGGTTGCCAATGGCAATTCCCACCAATTAACAATCTTTAGACTTGTTTTAAATCAAATGCATGTTGGAAGCAATAATTCAATTTTTGAAAAATTCAAACCTTTCTTCATTATTTATTTCTTGAGATAACATAGAATGTTAAAGAAAAAGAAAATGATGACGAGAAATCAGTTCTGAACATTGATGATATACTTACACATGTAATCACAAGAAACATCATCCTGGATTGCTGTTGTGGCATATGAAAGGAAAATAATGAAAGAAAAATAGTAAATATGATCAATGTCAGGTGACATTGGAGAAGGAAGAAAATTAAAAACTGTAACTTGACTAACTGAAAGCAAGAAATGAAATAAATTAAAGTTCAATGAAATTGTTGGGAAGAGTGTGGCAAAGGTGTAAGATTATGAAAGAAGCTTGTGAATTCAGTATGGAAACATAGTGCAAAAGCCACTTGATTCTTTAAAAGAAAAATAGAAGGATGATTAGCAGGTTCAAAGTACATAAATACTCAACATTTTTAATTAAAATGTGTGTTTTAGTAAAATTTTACACTCCATTTTCATAAATGAATGATCTGTTTAACCTCATTTATCACTCTTCAAATTGAATGCTTGGCAAAGCTTTAAGTAGTATCACATAGGTGTTAACTTGTGGAAATGGAATCCCATAAACATATCCCCACTGCCTGTCAGAGAATTTAATCAGTTTTTAATCAGGAACCAATTTCAATCCATAGTGTCCATAATAAGAAGCTTGGCTTGATGTTGTGTGCTTGGATTCCAACACTGAGAAAGCAGAAGCAGGATCTCTAAGTCTCTCTTCCAGAACTCCTGATTAAATCACTAAAGCCCAGTTCCCAAAGAGTGATTCCATCTCAAAAGCATGGTTGGAAGCTTTCGGAGGAACAATACCAAAGTTTCACACACACACACGCGCGCGCACACACACACACACACACACACACACACACACACACACACATTTTGCTACCTTAGTGAAAAAATACCAATTCACTAAGGAAAGTTAAGAAAAAATCTGTGCGTGTAAAATATTTCAAGGTGGAAAGCTCAATTGTGAAGACTTTCTAGTATCAGTGACAAAAGTTATGACATACGCCATGGTAAGTCAGTCTTAGGTTCTGCTTCTAGACTGATTGATTGTTTTGATAGTGCAAACTTACTTTTAATACAGGCATTGTGATATTTTCTCTTCCTTTTTCTGTTTAAATATATCCAGCCATGGGAATGAAAGGATAGCATGGCCATTAAGAGTCTTGCTTCTCTTGTTTACAACATCAACTCAGATGCTGGGAATCCTACACCCCTCAGACTGTCGAAGGCATTTGGCACACATGCGGTACACATGCAAGCGAATAAATGCAAGCAAAACAGTCACAGAAAAATATAAATGAATCCTAAAAATTTATGCCTTAAATTTTAACCATAATTTAAAGGTTAACAAAATTTCACTTAATACTGTAATTTAAGTTAATCACAATTTTCTTGTACTCCATGAATTAATAGTCAATCAATCAATTAAAAAATAAGATAAAATTGGTTTGTTACAAAAATAAGATCTTTGTTAAATATAAAATGAATTATGATGTATTGTAACCTGGACCTTCTGTGGATTTCATTCTGTAAAGCACAACAAAAGGGCAATAATTCAGATTTGAATTCTGCCATACAGTATTGGTTGATGGTTTTATGATTTTCTGTAAAATAAGAAATTTTGTCTGTCTTTTTCATGTCCATTTCATAGCTTGAAGGGAAAAAACTAAATAAAAAACAAACAAATTAAAAGAATAAAAGAAAATAATTTATTACCTCCCTAAGGAAGTTATGGGACAAATACAGCAAATGAAGGACCAGCACAGGGTCCATGTGTGTTGTGGGAAGTCCTTCTGTATATGTGTTGCTTTTATTGGTTAATGAATAAAAAAAAACTGCTTTTGGACAATAGCTTAGCTTAACAGAATATAGCCAGGCTGGAATATATATATATATATATATATATATAGAGAGAGAGAGAGAGAGAGAGAGAGAGAGGGCAGAGTTAAGGAGAAGCCTTGTAGTCCCACCAGAGACAGATGCCAGATAGCAGATGGAAGTTTACCTGGTTAGCTATAGCCATGTGGCAATGCACAAATTAGTAGAAATGGGTTAACCAAAGATATCAGAACTAGCTAGCATTATGCTTACGTGATTGGCCAGGTATTTATTTAAATAATATATTTTCTGTGTGATTATTTCGAGGGTGAGCAGCTGAGAACAAACTAGCAGCCTCCAGCAACACAGGTGATGATGCTTATCTATCTACAAGAAGCAAAATTTCCCTTTTCATAAAGATTAAAATTTAAAAATCTCTGGAGATGATTCATAGCTCACTGACAGCTGTTTACCTTCAAACACACCTTAGATCATTTTCCCTTCTCTCTGGCCGCATTTGAATAATATGAAAACAAGTTCAGTAAATTCTCCTGCTAACAAAGTAAATGTTAGATTGTCTTCTGATAGTGAATTTGCCACCAGGTGGAAATGAGAGAGACAGGAACAACCAAGGACAAAACCAAAGGTGGGTATTTTGGCTGGCTTCAAGCTGTGACAATTATTGACTAAATTCAAATCAAGCGGCATAACATGCATTTTATTCTTACATAATTATTCAATTTTGCCTTTATACACTTCATGTATGCATAATTTTAGATATTATTATTGACCTATTAAAATTAAATCATTGTATACAAAGCTTAGCTAACTAGTTCACATTTTCAATGTAGGTTAAATAAAAAAATGTTTTTGATTGCCTTTCCAAAAGTTCAAATAATGACTGCTGTCTACTCATATTAGAAAAGATTTGTGAAAGACAGATGAATTTGACTTTTTAATATAACTCACATAATTTAGAAAATATATTGAACTTAATAAATACCCTCTTGATACTCTGTTGATGACTGGTGATTTCTGTGTAAGTATGTGTTACTGCGTAGGTGTGGAGCTCAGATACTATTTTAGAGTGGCTTCTTTCATTCTTCCTTTACATATATCCCGGAAATGAACATTTTTCGCCAAGCAGGTGAGAAAAGAGTCTTTACCTAACTGGCTCATTGACTTCATTCTTAGCCCTGAAAGAATCAACTACTAGACTCTGCCCGAGCTAATTGAGAGTGTCAAACACTCTTCCCGAAGATTCTAATATGCAACCCAGGTTGATGACAAATGACAACACCTGATGGTTTGGGGGATTATGACAATTTAAGCTCACTTATTTAACACAAGAGTGACACATGTGGACCATTTAACTTTGATTTTATATGAGTATCAGACGGCTTTCCTATAAAATTAGATATTCAGATTTATTTGTAAGAATCATGTAAAAATCAAATTAGTTATTATTAATCTCCAATTTTGCACATATCTGCAAGCTAATTTTCTCTCTTCCTACTTATTATACAAGGAAATGTCAGGAAATTTGAATTAATTTGATTGAAGGAATTTGATAGAGTAGTTTAAATGGGGTAAGTTTGAAAGAGGTGAAATAGAGATCGGACTCTCTGAAAGTGGCTGATGGTGGAGGCTGACCAAGAAGCCAAGGACAATGGCGATGGGCTTGGTCTCTAAACATGGACGGGCTCTATGTGAGCCTTGTCAGTTTGGTTGCTCACCTTCCTGGACCTGGAGGGAGTTGGGAGGACCTTGGACTCAACATAGTGTAGAAAACCCTGATGGCTCTTTGGCCTGGAGAGGGAGGGAGTGGGGGTATGGGTGGAGAGGAGGGGAGGGAAGGAGGAGGAGGAGGGGAGGAGATGGCAATTTTTAATAAAAAATAAATAAACTGGAAAAAAAAGAGATCTCTGTATTTAAAAGCAGAATAGTTCTTTTTTATTTTACTTATGCTTTTTAATTTCAAATTTTCCTAGATAGATGCCTCAGCAGTTAAGAGCACTATCTGTTCTTCCCGAGGTCTGGAGTTCAATTCCTAGTAACCACATAGTGGCTCACAATCATCCATAATGAGATCTAATGCCATCTTCTGGCCTGCAAGCACCCAAGCAGGCAGAACAGTGTAAAACTGAATACATAGTAAATAAATAAATCTTTTACAAAATCAAATCAGAACATTCCTTAAAATTTATTCTACATATTTTTATATATAAACTCAATCTCCTCTGATGTTTTATCACAATTCCTCCATCACTGCTAAACATTCTACTGAGGTTTACTCTCACTCTCTACAAATTTGTGTCAATAATTTAAGCTCTCTTTATTCTTTTGCATCTTTCATAATTCTCAACAGAAAAGGTAAAAGTTTTGTAGCAGAATTTGAGCAAACACAGGCTGGAAATATAAAGTTTCCAACACTACTATATTTTGATGTGGTAATAGCTTGATTATTTTTTCTTAATTCCAAAACAAAAGAAGACATAAAGCTAGACACCTTTCAAATATATGGTTGGGAGCATTACGGAGGGGATTACATGAAAGGAGGGAGACTCTGCTAATTTTCTCAGTCCTATCTCCTGATAATCCTGGCTGATGGAAGTCAGCTGTCTATAGGAACATTCCAAAAGTGTTAAAGTAGCAATTAAATGTATAGCATGTAAAAATACAGAGATTGGCAAAGAGTGATTTTTAGTGTGGGCTAAAAGTAGCTTCTTGATGTAAAACATTCCAACTCTCAACATTCATGGTGATCCTGGGACAAAGGCATAAAAGATAGACAACTTGATGGAGAAAGTATTTACTATGCCTCACAATTTCAAAGGGTTAAGCCATGTGCAGAAGTCATAGTGTCTTCTCCTTTCTCCTGTCTTACATTACTTATTTCATTTTAGAATTAAAACAATTCAGAACCTTAAATACCAAATGCCCAAGCTTAAAATAGTGTTCAAAGCTAAACCTCAGTTAACCTCACAGATTGAATTTCTAATATGCAACAGTAACACAGTTTTATTATACAATCAACTTATATTGCATCTTTGATTCCTTAAATCTAGAGCCAGCCAGCAAGATTTACTTGCTATACAAACATGACAGATTGAGTTTCCCTGAAGCCTATGGAGGAAGGTGAATATTGACACCTAAAAGTTGTTTAGCGACTCCAGCATGGCTGCTATGATATGTGCATGTGTATGCACACTACAGCCACAGCTACACATAAACCATACACAACACACACACATGCACACGGGGAGGGGCATACAATACTACTAATAATAAATATGTTTATCTTAATTAAATTTGTCTTTTGTTATTTTCTGTATACTTTGGGGTGGACAGTCCTATAATTTTAAAAAAGAAATTTAATACTCTACCTTTAATTGATTTAATTAAATTTCTTTGATGATGCATGTAATTCATCCGTAACTGTCCAGCATTTTTAAATGCTATTTTAATATTATTTTCATCAATAATAGGCATGATGGCCAATCAAGAGTCTAGCCCATTATTCCCCTGTCTTTTGTTATTTCATAAAGAGCTATCATCATTAATTAGCTTAAAATTAGTTTGCCTCTAACATGTTTCCAGATAATGTTTTAAAATTATGCTAGCTTTTAGTTTTTCTACTCTATGCTGAGTTATTTTTATGTTTCTTATAATTTTCATATTCTAAAATTGAATTGATGTATGATTTCATAATTTCAGTTTCTACAAACCTCTATATCTATCTTAATAAAGCAATTCTTTAAGTGACCTATTAATAGCTGATAGATATCACACTAGGAGCTTCTCCAAAAATCTACCTCTATATTCTTCCTATTTCCAAACATAACTATAACTGTTACAAACAACATAAGGAATAGCTGAATTTACATAAAATTACATTATCTAGGCAGCTAATGTGTAAGCTTGTCGATCCATTGAGAAATATATGAGTACATACATCAGTGAGGTAAAAGCAAACAGAAAAGCATGCTTAGCTATCCAAAGTTTATGATATCTTACCATATTTGCTGTGATTTGTTATGGAATATATTTTAAGAAGTGTTGCAGTTGTTTATGCTGTGGAACATTTGTTTTAATGATGCATTTGTTTTATTCTGGCAAGCTGTGTTACTTTGCCTGTCTAAAACACCAGATAGGCCGGGCAATGGTGGCTCACGCCTTAATCCCAGCACTAGGGAGGCAGAAGCAGGCGGATCTCTGTGAGTTCGAGACCAGCCTGGTCTACAGAGCTAGTTCCAGGACAGGCTCCAAAGCTACAGAGAAACCCTGTCTTGAAAAACCAAAAAAAAAAAAAAAAAAAAAAACCACCAGATTGGTCTAATAAAGAGCTGAATGACCATTAGGTAAGCAGGAGAAAGAAAGAATAGGTGGGTTTGGTAGGGAGAGAGAATAAATAGAGGATAAAAAGTGAGAAAAGAAAAAAGAAAGAAGAAAAGAAGGAGGACATTAGATACACAACAAGCCACAAAGTAAGAAATAATGAAAGACATACAGAAATGGAGAAAGAAAAAGCCTAGAGAAAAAAGATAGATGGAATTACCTAAGTTAAGAAAAGCTGGCTAGAAACAAGCCAAACTAAGGCCGAACACTCATAATAAAGAATAAGCCTCCATGTGTATTCATTTGGGAGTTCGGGGTGGTCCACCAAAACATCAAAAGAATTGAAAACAACCAAAAACAAGAGGTTTTTTTTTTTTTTTTTTGCATTTTAACCTCCTGTATAATAGATAATAGAAGAATAAATAGATGGTTATTTATTTAGGGGTAGACTCACAAATCAATATCCTCTGCTGGAATGGAGAACAGCAACCGAATCCAGCAGCCAGAAGAGAGGCTGGGTACAGGCTTATATCGGCATAAATAGTATAAGAGGCCACGCCCCAGTGGGAGGGTAACTTAAAGGTTACTGGCTGTATGATTTCCTACAGAGATTTCAAAGTCTCCGAGTGGCTATTTGGGAGACAGATCCCAACAAAAATCTCCACCTACAAGGAATGAATAAGATCTTTGTGAAAATATAGCATACTAATTATAATACTTATATATATAAAGTTTATAATGATGATAATGGGTATGTAAGAATAGTGTAAAATCTGAAACAGAGATCCTGGCTGAAGGTGACAAATTTATTTTAAGAGCCACTAAATAATCAAATTTAAGGGTTAATTTCTCGGCAAAGGAAAGACTGAGATAACAAACTGAGTATCATTGTGCAATTTCCTTTCTTTTATTCAACATTAGACTTCCATAATACATACCAATTTCCCCCAAAACTATGTCTTTTTAAAATAGCTATTTCCTAACTAGTCTCTTATGAGGAACACTATATTCAGTATATATATATATTGTGTAATGATCGAATATTTACAATTTTTAAAAGAATTTTGCTGATTCCTAAATTAAAAGTGCACAGGTGAGAGGTTAAAATTTCAGATCTAAATAATTATCTGGAAGACTAAGATGCTAAATGGAAATTTTGGCACTTTGAAAATCATGGTATATGCAAAATTGGGCCATCAGCATTTTACAAAGGGAAGAGATGAAGTAAATAATTCCCATGGAGAGTATCTGTAGAAAGGTCAATCTCCAGGCCAAAGGGAATAGAATCAGATATTCTCTCACAGTGTTGAAAATAGAGTATGAATAATTATAATACCTGATGGGGTCAAGGGAATTTGCATCCTTGAATAAGTTTTTACTCTTTCAGAAGAATATTCAATTTTTTTGAGAAAACTAGTATTGCTATTATTATGTGTGATAATTATTGTTCAAGTTAAACAAACAGCAAAATATTGCTAAAATTTGAATTATCAGACCTTATTTAAAAATAGCTGCTATTAATAAAATCAATATGCCCTGTATATTTATATATTTATACTATAAAAATATATTGCAAATAACACTGTTGAAGTCCTGATATGATTCACTGAGAATGACACAGTATTACCACTGTAGTATTCATGCAAGATCAAAAAACAAACAAACAAACAAACAAACAAACAAGAAAACCAACAACCAGTAAAAGATTCAGTCAATATATGATGAGAAAACATTTCAAGGACAATGTTCCATATTGATTTTGTTATAAAAGTGGCAGAAAAGGTCATATTTTGTTATTAGCATTACAGCAATGCTACTTTTGGTGATGGTTAATATGATTATAAACTTTCTAGGATCTAGAGTCATCCAGAAGAAAAATTTTTGGACATCTCTGTGATGGGATTCTTTTAGAAGAAAAATAAACGAGTGTAAATGTGTGCAAAACCATGACATGGGCTTGGTTCCTGCACTACTTTTAGGAGGAAAGTGAGTTGAACATCAGCATTCACCTCTCTTTCCTGCCTGCAGATGCAGAGGACTGGTCTCACCCTGCTGCTACCATGCCTTCCCAAGCATTATGTGCAGCTCCTCAAGTTGCAAGCCAAACAAACTCTTCTTTTCTTAAGACACTTCTGTAAATTATTTTCAAAATGAAAGGGAAAAAAAGAGTATAATAAAAAAATTGAAGCCAGTCAGATTTACAAAGAAAGAATTTCTTATAAATTTCCAGGCATGGAAGCAAGCAAACATACACATGTGAGTATAGAGTCAGGAAAATGAAATACAGGAAGGAACTTGAAAAGTCATATCTGATGAGTTTTTGAAGTTCACATGTTCTTACTCTTCTCAGGAAGAGAAATACCTCTTGTCCCTTTTAAAATTAGAAGAAGCAAAGTTGTTCTTAGAATTTCAAATTCCTGCACTATGCATATTCACTGGCACACATGTCCAAATTTGTACACAAACACATACATGCTTGCATGCACATATACACACTTTTTTCTAATTAGGAACATGTTAATTTGCCATGGATTAACAATTTAAAATTTATCTTGATTTCAATACACTGATTATTTTGGGGATGTGAGAAGAATCTAAGTTTTAACTTAGCATCTTGCTGTATTTGCTCAGATTCTTATCAGTAACCACACACTGTTTTCAGAGTTTAGCTTAACAATATTAATTTAATAAGGACACTTAACTCATGACTATAGCACCAAGTCTGTTAAACTTTAAAAATCTATTTTCCAATAGAATATTATCAGATTTAGAATATAGTTTATAGTGAAAATTATTTTACAAATTATTGGTAAAAAAGGACAATTATGTCAGCATAATCTAATTATAAACTTCAGTAGTGAGATGAATTTATTCATCAAATTGCTAGTACACTGGTATCAGAGAAAATTAAAAGATGAATTTTAAAGAAATGAGCAACTCCCTACAGGAGGATTTCATATTCAGAAAGATATCACCTGTGTCATTGTGGTTAATAACTCTTCACAGAACGCCCTAAACACCACAAATACCTGACATGTCACTTGCTATAGACAATATTATTCAATTAACTCATCTCTTGGTCAAAGTAGGTTTTAAGTTTTCTGGTCAAAAGCTGCACATATTCTTTCCCTATTAATTTCCCTCATTCTTTTCTACTAGTTCCTCTGACTCATTTCCATGCCAAGTTTTGAAAAGAAAATGGGTTTTCAAAGCTATTTATCATACTGTTATAATTAGAAACTCTTCACAGGTCATATTTAGTTATATGGTACATGTGCATGGACAGATTATTTAAAACAAAATATTAAGTTTAAAGTTTATAACTCATTTCAGGCAGTAGTGACACATGCCTTTAATCACAGCACTAGGAAGGCAGAGGAATCTGTAAGTTCAAGGCCAGTCTGTTTTATAAGAGCTGTAGTTTTAGGACAGCTAGGGCTGTTACACAGAGCAACACTGTCTCAAAAAAACAAATTAAAATAAAAAAATAAAAAGTATTGAGTATATCAGAATATTTGATAATTAATTACAAGTTGTTCTGAGTTGACTGGATATTCTTACCATTTTCATCCATTTCTATTCTGTTACTATGATAGATTGTCATAACAAAAAAAATTGGGGTGTGAGAGTTATCTTCTTTTGACTTACTTAAAATGTTGAAAGTATAAAGTCTATCATGGTGTGAAAGGCATGGGAACAGACATGGCAAGTGTAACATGGCCTCATTGACTCGTAACATAGGGAGTGGAGATACAGGAAATAATATTAGGCAATAAAACCCCTACTACCCCAGTCCCATCCCTTTTGAAATACTTTCTCCAGCAAGATGGTGCATTTATTGATTTCATAAACTTTGAAAACAGCACCACCAGGCTGGAACCAAATATTCAAACATATGAGCCTAAGATGGATTTTCCATTTAAACCACAGTGCCGTCAGTCTTCAAATATTTTCATTCATAAACAGAAGCAGCTGATCCATTTCTTTTAGAACTCCTCCAAGATTTTCATGATTCAAGATTTTATTTCTCTCTAAATGTATCTATTTTTACTTACATTAAAAAAAATCCCCAGGCCTGAAAGAACTTGAAGATGCTTTTCTCTTTGCTTATAATTTGCTGATATCAGCAAATGTAATTTTACATTAGAAGAAATGAAGTGTACGTGTAGGTCATTCACTTATCGTTGAAATGTTTATGTCAAAGACTTAACTCACAGGCTTTTGGTCCACAAGTGACTCTTTCCTACTTATTGACTTGAATATGATAAATTAATTCAACCCAAAATAACTGTTGGATTTTTCTCATGATTCCAATACAGCTCTGGTGTCTGGGGAGATCATTTATTAAACTTTTTGTTTTGTATTTTTATAAATTTGTGTCTGACAGAAACTATTACCTCTGAGGAAAAATGACATTCAATCTGAACCCTGAAGGATGAGTAAATATTAACTAAGTGAAGGAGAGGAAAAGAGAGATATTATTTTCTGCACCTTGGGAAGAGGGTGTGAGACAGAACCAGTTATGGTATAACACAGAAAATGCAAGGTTGATTCTCCTACAGAATCAACCATAAGGGAAAGGGATAAAGGGCCAATGGGAGATCAGCAAGAAAAGAAAAGAGGTCAGAAGAACTCTGTTGGTCCTGTCAATGAAGTTTGCTGCTGTAACTCTCCTTTACAGTGTATCTGCTGTCAGAAATGTCCACCTTTGTTTCTACATAAGTCTTTCACTTCTATTTTACCACAAAAATATGCATAATAATTGTCACTATTTGTGGTCAGAAACCAGGTGATATTAGGATGTTTAAGACATATCTTATAAGTATTGGAGCTGGAAATGACATATAAAGAGTCAAATAAGATCAAGTGATTTTTATCCAGAGGCATACCTCCATTGTGGGGCATGACAGAAAATGATCAACCATGTTAAGTAGAGAAACTGGATTTATTTCTACTACCTAACTAGCCTCTATCAGTTAGTCACTGCATTCATGGTTAACATCACCAGTTCTTCCTCTGGTTAGTATCATGTTCAATTTTCCAATATCAATAAATAGATAGAAAGGAAGAAAGGAAGGAAAGAAAGAACAAAGGCAGGCAGGCAGGTAAGCAAGCAAGCAAGAAAGAAAGAAGTGAAGGAAGGAAGGAAGGAAGGAAGGAAGGAAGGAAGGAAGGAAGGAAGGAAGGAAGGAAGGAAGGAAAAGGAAAAATAGTTTTCTTCACTTGTCTGCTTGCATGGAAATAGTTTAACTTTTTATCTAATCTAAAAGTCTTCATCTCCATTCATAATCTCAGTCTTATTTTTTATCTTTGAACATTTCCACCTCCATCCAGAATCAACATTTCAATAAACAGTGCTGATGGAATCCTACATTGCACAAATACTGTAATCTACTTATGATTGTAGTTTAAGTAAAGTATATATTTAGCACTCCTGCCATTAATTCTGATGAAAACCTCAATTACTTCCAGAGTCAATTCTATGTTTTAAGATTCAGAATTAGAGATACCAGGGCCTTCCAGATGTCCCAGCTTTCTCTGAAGTGCTGGGCTCCCCCCTCCCACTTGCTTTCTGCATTCCTAGCTTGCACACCTACTGAATTAGTTCTCAACATAGTAAATTCCCCCAAGAAAATGGTGCTGTTTCATGGATGTTTAAGGCCCTTGGTCACTTTCTATCATAAATACAGGTTTTGTTCTTTTTTTTTTATTCTAACAATATAGATATTACGTGTAAACAAGATGATTCCTAAGTAACCAATGTGTGATTGACTGTGTAGTGATTGTTTTTTTTTTTTTTCCTTTCTTGGCATGTCTCCAGAGAGAAGTGATATGCATCGCATATCACTTTCTGTCAATACTTACCTATTACCATATTAAAGAGCAATTTGTTCTTCAATCCTAAAGGTTGTGCACAGTCCACCCAGTATTTAAGAATAGTAGACAATTATGTTTCAAAATAGCATTTTGTTAATCCCTTGTAACATTTGCTTCATTGAGGGAATGGGCTGGCACTTACTACCTGGAGTGAAAATAATTTAACTGACAAAAAAAAACACCAAAATTTTTTTCAAAAATTAATTTTTGGTTTATTCCCAGGTTTCCAGTTAAATGCATGCTACAAACTGCAAAACCATGTTAGGATAGCTGGAAAGAGATGAAAATGATGGAGTGCTTAATGCTAGCTGTTGCAAAGGTAACTCTAAAGGATTTTGAAAATAAAACAAGATTTTTTTTCTTTTGGTTTCTCGAGACTGGGTTTTTCTGTAGCTTTGGAGCCTGTCCTGGAACTAGCTTCTATAGACCAGGCTAGCCTTGAACTTACAGAAATCTGCCTGCCTCTGCCTCCAGAGTGCTGGGATTAAAGGCAAGTGTCACCACCGCCCATCCCATAAAACAAGAAATTTAAGGGTAACTAAAGTCATATTATATAAAAGAGGTTTGATGACCCAACAGACAATACATTTTTACTTTAGAAATTACAGCTACATTTAGATCGTGGATTTCAATAAAAAATATGAAAAAGATAGATTTCCTCGACCTAAAAAAAGAACCATTTTGATGAACAAGCGGAGGGTGTGTTCTGAAAGTTGTCTTCCTCTCCCACTACATACCACTTTTATTGCCTGTAGCTAACAATGACATCAGGTCAAGCTGTGAGGTCCTTTGCAGATAGTACACATAGATTTATTGGCAGAACGACGACATCAAAGAGGCTGCTCAATTAGTGTTAGAGTCATTAACGAGGCAGGGGATGTATGGAGAGTGGCACTTTATTCAATTATACTTATAAAGATGCATCGCTGCGGGTAAGGAGTAATAGACACACTTGTATATATCAGCACTTAAGTGAAATAATGATAGAAGCTGCTCTCTTCTTTTCACACACTGTAGCTCGTAGAATATTGTTGCTAACTCAACATCAAATCCTGAGCATTAGAGTCATGTCTTGAGCCTTTCTTGCTTTTGGCAAGAATTGCAAGACATAGTTCTTCAATATTTTAGAATGTCCTTGGATTGGCTGAAAGGACATCACAGTAATTAAAGACCCTGATGACTGCTTTTCAAGGGGTCCATGTTTAATTCAGAATACCACATGGCAAATCACAACCATCTGGAATTCTAGTTCCAGAGAATTTATCTCATGACCTCTTCTGGCTTCCTTGTGCATCAGGCGTGCATATGATACACAGACATACATGCAGACAAAATACTCATACACATAAAATAATTAAGGAAATAAAAGAGAAGATCACATGGAACTCCCCATGTCAGCTTTGCACAGATCATTACTGAATGACATAAAAACTCAAACAGGTGATCAAAGAAGCTCTCTCTTATCACTTTATTAAAACTGCCCCCAACATCCGTTGAGCGATTGTGGGATGAGCCAGTGGTTTCGCTCTGCTGGGGGAATGCATCCAGGTTTGAAGAATTCAAACTAATTACTAACCCTTTTGGCATAGTGAGGCACAAGTTTCACATAGTTCAAAGAACTTGTTTTATCACTATATTATCAGTATGAATGCTAAAAGCTTATTCATATTTCCTGTTAGGAGTGGCTAATGACAAGAGATGCTTCTCAATTGAAACAATTTATTTTAGGTAGCTAGAACATTATTATATATGTTTTTATAGACCTATCTTATTCTATCAATGATAATAAGGTGGTAAAAAGAGGCACTGTGCAAAGGTAAGCATTTCTAGAGTTTGGCATGCGGAACTGAACTACATGCAAATAATCGAGATACATAACAGCTGGGATAATTAGTCCTGAAATACTTTACCACTACATCTCAACGACCGTATGTATGGTGATCCCAGATGAACAAAGTATATTCATTGTGCCTGTGACATATTAGGGAATTTAATGGACGAAAAAGCATTCAGATCCTTTAGGAGTTTGATATGAGGACTATCCTTATTGCCAGACTCCACAAGATGTTGAAAAAAGAAAACAAAACAAACACAAATAAACAAAACCTCTAAAAGCAAGGTTAGAAAGAATGCCTAGGAATCCTGCTTTAGTTTCCACTGTTGAGAAATTGGTCACATTGCTACAGAAACTACAAAGAAGTCTGTCTTGGTCTACATAGAAAATAAAAAGGTTTTAAGATCATTGGACTGACTCTAAAGGAGTAGTGTAGATTATGATTTGTTGGGGACACCTTGTAGAATAATTTCATGTACAGAACAAAGATGTTTTGGGAAAATTTGTGTTCTGTATAATCACACAGTGTGTAATAGATAACTAACTTTCAGATCCCTTGATATAGCATTGAGTTGTTATCAGAGCAGCCAGTTATTGTTCTTGCCCATCTCAAAATTTTCCAGGATAAGGTCATCAATTAGATGGTCTCTTTTCTGTTGATGTGATAAAACACTGACCAAAAGCAACTTGCGTGTAAGGAATTACTTTTTCTTATATTTCATGGTCACAGTCCATCATTGAGGGAAGTCAGGGCAGGAAGTCAAAGCAAGGTTCTGGGGTCCAACAGCAATGGAAGAATGCCACTGGCTGTTTTTCTCTCTCCCTGCTCATACAAAGCTAGCTTCTTTATATAGCCTAGGGTTGGTGCTGCCCACAGTGGGTATTCCTTCTGTACCAATAAGTAATCAATAAAATGCCCTGCACACATACCCACAGGTCAGTATGACATTGGAAATTCCTCAATTGAGACTCCTCTCAGAAGGTTGTAGGCTGTATCTAGCTGGCAATTAAAGCGAACCAGGACACATTCATGGAACAAGTAAATATGCGAAAATACAGCAATGTGAAGAGCACACAGACTTTATGTTTTATAAAAATACTAGCACAGTTTTCAGAAGGCAGTATTTATTGTCGGTATCTCTTCTGGAGACACAATACCCAGATTCAATGTTCATAAGCGAATTTAAATAATATAATATATAGCCAACCTGTTTAGGTGTTTAATATTTCAAACAATTAATGCAACTGTCATCTTCAAGATTAAAGTATGTAAAATATTATTTGATTATGTTTATTGTTATCTGTGCTAAGGGTTTATTAAATAGTGTCATATTGAATGCTTTTATTTCTTTCTTTCCATCAAGAGGAATAAAGTATAATGTGTTGATCAGTAAAAATATTCTAAGGGCACTTCTGCGATTAAATGAAGGGTAAAAACATGGGTCTTATGTAAAGAGTTCTGCGGTTTCTCAATCAAATGGTTCCAGCAGTAATTTGATTTGCTTAATTTTACTACTGGGTCACTGTTGCCAATGACTCATGTACGCTTGCCAAGGCGTTATTGGTGAATAGAAGACATGGTATTTGGAATTCAAAGAAATACTGAAATCATTGTATGGTATTTTGTTTATTAAAACAGATGAAGAAAGTTACAGAATATTTTGGGGTTGAATCAGACTTTCTACCATACACTCCAAAAGACCAGAATGAAACGTAAAATATAATCAGTCGTGTGACTAAAGACCAACCTCATAGTGTACCTCCAAGAAACTGAAAGGCAAGGGGTAAGTCCCAAACATGTTCATTTCCATTGGCATGTTCAAGCAGTTCATTGTCACATTCCTTATGCACAAGGAAGATAACCTGAGGTAACCCTGAGGTAACTTGATGCTAAATCTTTTTCAGTACTTCGTCTAAAGCTGTCTTCTACTGCTCGGCCCATTGAAACATTTACTCTGTTTTATGGAGTGAACTATTGCCCATTCGTAGGATCTAAAATAAAGCCAATTAAGATCTTTAAACTAAATTGTTATAATTTCATCCTTTGACAACAGTAATCACATTTCCCAGTATGCCAAAGCTCATTCTAACCCTTCCTTTCTTTATGACATGCCATCTGGTGGTAAGAGTCTGAGGCCCCTTGAAAACTTCCTGTAGTTGAGAATTACTATAAAAAGACTTCTAGTAACTCCTAATGGCTATACTCACATCCTCTTATAGATAGATTGTCGGCATCCAGTTATTATTAACATAATATAAATCTATAAATAATGTAAATACAGTACTCACAATAATTAAAACATAGTAAAGAAATATTTTTGCAGCTTCTGGTTCATGCCATCCTCACTCAGGTATCCAGACTTGAAATAAGGTCAACAATATGAAATAATGTGAAACAACCTACAAGTTTAGATAAGGAACATTCAAGCTTAGAATGTAGCCAGCTCCAGTTATCTACAGGAGACTGAAGCATAGAGAAAGGACCCATAAAAGAAGTCCCTGAAGGCTCTGAGTTCAAATCATAGCTAAGATTGTTCAGAAAAGTGATCTTACTGGAAGATGTGACACTCAGGAAGAGAACACTATATGGAAATATTGATGACAAAAGAAAATCAAAGAAACAATGACTTTACAGTTCCCTTTGGTGGGATCTGAAGGCCACTTGTAGAATTCGCTCTTTATTTATACAAAAAAAAGATATTTTTTGCTGTCAGTGGACAGACTCTAAAGGAGTAGTGTTGCTTAGGATAAGTTGGTGCAACTTGGCAAATAATTTCAGATATGAAAAACTGGAAGTTGGTAGATTCATCTCTATCAGTGGATCCCCCAGGCCCTAAGCCTGACATAGGCTATCTCAACATAAACTCAAATTGAATTTTGTAGCTGAAGCTGAGAGAAAGGCTGTCCAGGGTAGTGTTTAGTAATGGTGTATAGCAATTAGCTTTGCCGATAAGAATGAACTAGGGATGTTGGTACACTGTGAAGGGTCAGAAATGTGAGCCTATTTTCACCTTGTTTGAAGGTCAGAGAGTTTGAGGTTGCACAAAAATTGTTGACAACAATCAAGGCAACACATCCTGACCCATGATGTGGTTACTTGGTTCATTTGACATTAAGATTGCACATACAGGTAGATCCACTCCATCCTGACACATGGTCCGGATTGCAAGCCAACTTCTGTTTCTTCTTTTGAAACAGGAGGTTTGACCTAGGGAGTGGTGGCCTGCAGAATACTTGGTCTAGGGTGGATTCACTGCCTAAACCACAGAATGCTAATGAATTTTGATGTCTCAAAATGTTGAAGCAGTTAACTGTTCGAGTTGTCCTTTGCATCTTGTACAAGAAGTCTTTTGTTGCCTTCGTTCCCCTTTTATATAGGCGTATAAAAAGCATATAGAGAATTGAACACTGATAATTTTAATATTCACTGAAACTCCCTCTCGATACTATCCTATGTTTTCTGTTTTATTATTTTACTTGTGTCTTCGTCCTCCTTACTATTTTTCTGATCCCTATGCCCTTACCTTGGCAAGTTATATTTTTGTCGAAACTTGATAGTGCACACCTTTAATCCCAGCACTTGGGAGACAGAGGACTCGGGAAGCAGAAGCAGGATCTCTGAATTTGAGGCCAGCTTGAAGTACAGTGTGAGTTGTAGGACAGCTAGGGCTGTTACAGAGAAAAACCCTGTCTAAAAAAAGCAATAAAACAAACAAACAAACAAACAAATATCCAACCAACCAACCAAACAAACAAACAAAAATAAACAAGAGGTTAGCTACAAGTATTTTAAAGCCAGAAAATCATGTCTTTGCTATTCCTTTCCTTTCCTTTCTATTCTTTTTCTTTTTCCTCACCTTTATCCACATTCATCCTCCTCTTCACAAATCATAATCCTTCCATTTATTTCTACTCTTTATTCTTGCAGAGAGTTTTTTCCTCATCTGGTTGCTACTATTCAACCATCCCTCTCAACAAAACAAATACATAATTTTCCCAGTACTATTTGCTGAAGCCCTCATCCATTTATTAGTCAATTGTTTTCATATCTGCTCTAAAAATATTTAAATTATATGCATATTTGTTCCTGTTCTTTGAACTTTACTAGACAGAGCCTTAATGTTTTAGTTACAGTAGCATCATAGCACTTTTGCCTCAAGTTCTTTTTTAAATTTAGCTTAGCTAATATGTGTTCTTTGGACTCTCTGTGCAGTTTTAGAAGCCATTTGTCAAGATGCCAGGTAAAAAGGCAGGTGGTTAGGAAAATGGACCTTATTTCAACAAAGAAGGAAAAAGAGGAAGGACGAAAAAGAAAGGTGCTGATTCTTCAACAGTTAATTCATTTGGACTCTCCAACTGAAATGCAATGGAGCAGCCTCAGTGAGACAATATTATTCACAAAGGTGGGAAAGGCCATCCCATAATCACAGGCCCTGGAACTGAAGTCATTTGCACTTTAGTTACTTTGAATTGTCACTATAGTAAGAAAAGAAGAGGAGATAGAAATTTGGAAGGACCGAACCGTAGGGAAGAGAGAAAACAAGTGCCTTAGTTCTACCTGCCTTGTTTCTGCTCCAATCCAAAATGCTCAGCCTAATGTGTGTCAAGTTGAATTATTTCAGTTAAGGTGAAATACTAGAAACACTGTCACAAGGAAGTTCAAAGACTAGAAATGGAAACATGATTTATAGTACTAGGGGAGGGTGTCTGATGCCAGTTCTTTCTATAAAACGTTCATGCACTCAATCTACATATTTAACCCTATTCAAGAAAGCATCTCTCCACCAAGATCACAGCATGAGTCGATCTCATCAATTGGTTGGACCTGAAAGTCATAAAGAGGATTTGGTACAGTGATGAGACCTCTACATTCCAAAAACTGGACCTTTCAGACCATGAGACGGAAATAAGCACAATGATCTCAGAAAATCCAAATAGACTTTGAGAGCTATATCTATACTTGTTTATTATTCAGAGACAGCAGCTGCCTAAGAGAATAAACTATCTGCAAATAGCATAATTAGTTTCATCTGGCAGAGTGAACATAGAGCTATTTCAATGTTTATGAAATGAGAAAAATATGTCCCAGAACCATTCACTTACTACTCTAGAGATTATAGAGATTAGAGTGACTTCCTTATCTTGTTCTTTCTGTCTGTTTATCTATCATCTATCTATCTATCTATCTATCTATCTATCTATCTATCTTATATCTATCATTTATTAACTATCTATTTTTCACTAATTCATCAATTATGTATCTGTGACCTGAAACATTGATTCAGACAGAGTACTGTTCTGAGCAGTAACTCAATTCTGACGTAAAACACACATTTTCCAACACCAAATTATTGTAATGATGATCACAGTACACACTGGATTGTATTATCCAGTGGGCATACAAAATCCCATTAGAATCAAAGTGTTTACTAGCTCTGGTCAAAAACCTCAATGACTGTCAACCAAAGGATCAAAGTCTCTGTAATGTCCTTTACTCCATGGGACTTTTAAAGCAGGTGAAGACTAAATCTCATCATTTTTTACAATACATAGTCAATAATAAACAATTCCCATCCTTTGAAGATAACCTTGCTTGAGAGTGACATCTGGAAGTGTTCATTATGGAGATGTCAGGAGCTGAGGTCAGCCCTGATCTCACAGTGGTCATTGTAATCTATGATGTTATTCTCTGAAGTTATCTTTGATGCATTGTGTTCACATGTCATCAAGAATAGTTTCAGGAGAGAAGAAAGCAATTTTGGTAATAACACTGAGACAGCTCTTGAGGGTACTTTATCTTAGCTGGTTAAAGGATAAGTCTTTATGTTTGTCTGCTAGGAGGTTTTATATCACATTAACTTTGCAGTCAATGATGACCTTCAGGCCTTCTTCTCCCTTTTGTTTTCTCAAGTGTCTCTTTCAAAAAGCAAATTTGAATAAAAAATTCCCCTATTCATTAACACTGTCCATATATCCAAGGATTTGGTGGTCAGGAGTAATCAGAAGAATTTCTTCACAAAGTGGAAACATGCATGGAATAGGTCTAGGTAAAAAGAAAAACAAAAGATCAATGTAACTATTGGCAAGAATTCTATAAATGTTGTACCATGCACAGTTTATTTATAGGGATGTGAAGGGGCACCAATATTTAGCAGTCATTTTGGTAGAATATTAAAACGTGTGTCTAGTAAAGGTCACACCCTTTCCATTGTTGACAGTTACAAAGGAGAAAATGAAAGGATGTGCCTATGCAAAGGTATTTACAAACTATTGCTTATAGCAAGTGAACTGTGGGCAGGACCATATTTTCACAGCACCTGAACCTATGAAGAGACCATTGCCTCTCCATTCAGAAAATCACCACTTAGGAATGCTCTTATCAGCATGTATATCAACACAGCTTTATCCTAGTCTTGTATCAAAGTGCAGGTTGTAAGACTGCTATTTTGTAAAATAGTGAAAAACACAAAGTAGCAAGAGACATCCAAGTATGGTTTATATTATAAATATTCTTGAGGTGAAAGTAAACTACATAATCTGTCAGTATTCATAATAATGTAAGGAAAAAATAGTTGCTAAAAATGAATAAAATCTTTAGGATAGTGTTGTAGGGAGCAGACCCTTTTGTTCCAGCTGTCCGGCTATCTGACATCCAAGATAATCACACAGAAATTGTGTTAATTGAATCACTGCCTGGCCCATTATCTCTAGCCTCTTATTGGCTAACTCTCACATCTTGATTTAATTCATATCTAATAATCTGTATGTCACCACAAGGTCGTGGCTTACCGGGAAAGATTCAGCATGTCTGACCTGTAGTCTCCATGGTGGCTCTCTGACTGCTTCCTTTCTCCCAGGATTCAGTCTGTCTTCTCCACCTACCTAAGTTCTGCCCTATCAGGTGCAGCAGTTTCTTTATTGATTAACCAATGAAAGCAACACATAGACAGAAGTACTTCCCACAGCAGGATAGTGTTGTAATCAAAACAAATTTGTTACAGGAGAAAATGATTCCATGAACACTAGAATGCCATAAAATATAACAGGAAAAGGTAGATACTCTCCATCATTTTTTTATTCTGAGTTTCTATTTGATAATTATGAGAACATTTCAAATTCTTATTCTTTTGGAATTATGTTAATAGAAAATTGAAATAGAAAATAGTTCAAAATAATATTAAATAGCTACAGTTACATACTGTAAATGACAGAAATTGTTACTATTCTTAAATGATATTTTCTTATAATAATACTTTCAGTTTTTAGCGAGAAACTAATAAGACTATTTCATTAGTATAGTACTGTGTGATAGTTAACACCTTGCTAGTAAGAAGAGTACATGATATTTTGTTTATTTAATAACCAACTCAGAGATTCTTTTGAAATATAAACTCAAACATTATGCTATAGTAAATACATTGAATTTAGTGGCTTTAAACACCTTATATACTCTATAGATTAACTTATTAAATATACTTTGAGAAAAAAATCATAAGAAAAATTAACTTGACTAGTATATATTGAAAAATGTTAAATACTTTTAAAATTTTTTCTTTATTTTTAATTTTGAAAAGGCTTGAATTTTTCTAGTTTTTTCAATTGATAATAGATTTATTTTTCATGCAATATGTTCTCATTATTTTTCCTTCACCCTACACCTCATAGATTCTTCTAGTCTACCTTACCAGACAAACCCACAACTTTTATTTCTTTCACTTATCAAAAAACAAACCTCTAGAAATTAATAAAACAAATAAAAAGGCATTAAAATGTTATTAAAAGTAAACTGACAGTTTGTGTTCTTTTCCCCATTTTCCTCACAGCTTCCCCCAATCTTATAAACTGTTAAATCTTTTCTTCAAGTGACTCTAACCGTCTAAGCATCTTAACTAGAGTCCTTGGCGGTCAGCCATCTGCCAGTTGCTGTCAATGGATATCCTTGTCATCAGGTCTGTCTCAGCTATGAGCTACTGAAAAACTCTACAAAAGAGCACAGAATTTTATTAGAATAGCATATCCTCAGCTAGTTTTAAATGTGTTACCTTTTAAAAGAATCACTTTTTTATTTTCTCTCTCCTTTCATTGTGTGGCTCTAATTACATTTCTATCCGGGGTGGGAACTACATCTTACCATGTGAGAGTACTAGCCGGGCGGCGGTGGCGCACGCCTTTAATCCCAGCACTCGGGAGGCAGAGTCAGGCGGATCTCTGTGAGTTCGAGACCAGCCTGGTCTACAAGAGCTAGTTCCAGGACAGGCACCAAAGCTACAGAGAAACCCTGTCTCGAAAAACAAAAAAAAAAAAACAAAAAAAAAAGAAACAAAAACAAACAAACAAACAAACAAAAAAAAAAAGACTGGCAAACCATGTGAGAGTACTTGTTGCTCAAGAAGATTTGGGTTCAATTCCAAGCACTCACATTAAAAAAAAAAAAAAAAACAAAAAAATAAAAGAGAAAAAATAAAAAGAAAATGCATAGAACTTTTAAGAGTCAGATGTTGGTTTTCTCTATCGTGCATGAATCTAACTGAAGCCTACTCTTAACCTGATTTGTATCTAGTTCACCTTTTCTACAGAAGGCATTCTTTTGTCCTCAAACCAAAAGCAGTGTGTTTTGTTTATTTGCCGTTTCATTTATTTCTTTGAAACTAAGATCTCAGACTTGGAAGGTGGGCACCCATCTCTCACTAATCAAATGAACTATACATCCCTAGATTGGTAATTTAAATTAAGCCTCCTGTAGGCAGCTACTAAAAAAGAAATGAAGGGACCAGTGATCTCATAAATACCCAGAAATGAGTAATAATGTGGTCAAGACTGGAGTTAATAGAAAAGAGTGCAAGCAAACCATATAACTTAGAGGCAAGACATTTCTCCCTTGGATCCTACCAATTAATTCTTCAGGGAATGGTGAGACTATACTATGAATAAGATGTAAACGTGTTATATGTAGTTCTGAATAATTAACTTTCAGTCCATATTCAGATGGGCAAATGAAATACCTAATATTATCAGAACAAACATATAGGCAGAACCGTTGTTTACAACAGACAGAGGAGGGGAAGGCTCCTGTATGAAAGCTATGCCAGTCCAACTGTGAGCAACTTTAATATTACATCTTAACTCCCACAATGTGCTGCCAATATTTACTCTTGAAATATACAGTCCACTGTCCAGCATGAGATTTTCTAAAGACTGGAAGGTGCTGTGTGCAACTTGAGCTGCCTGTTTGTTTTCAACATATTTTAGATAACATAGTGTTCTTGCAAATATTTTGCTCCTAAATGATTCTGCTTTGGTTATTTGCTGGGGTGATATAGCATCAAATCTAGTAAGAGAGCTTTTAAGGACCTTTAGTCTTATTGAAGGAGTGTTTATTATACTGTTGGGGTTTATTAGAATGATGCTGCTTTTTGATCACAAGCTATTAATCTCTGATTTACTTTTCACTACTTAAACAGAAACATTTAATTTATACAACATTTTTTATCCACTAAGCTTCAGTTAATTTTTAGCCCAATAATGATAGTGATATTTTACAATTTTAGTAAAACTGTTATTTCTGAGTGCATTTAGAAAGAAATCACTCAGGTTCAGCTATCGGGTAATATGCATGTTCATGTAGATTCTTATCTGTTCCTCCTTCGCAACTTAGCAACATAAAGTTCTGTTTATTCATAGTGGAACACATACATCATTTAAAATTCAAATCTGTTTGGTCTCTAGTTGGCTTCCTTAATATATAAATGCATTCTTTACTGGTTCTGGATATGCGATGAAGTTGTATCTTACTTTGATATTTAGAAGATATCACAGTTGTCTTGGGGTGGCCAATTTGAGGAACCAATACTTGTCATTTCATTATTGAAAGTTATTATTTTTAGTTGTTTTGTATCACTCCCTCCTCCTGACATCAACATGGTATATAGATGCATTAGGACAGTCAGCTTCGGCCTGAGTTTCTGAAGGGTTACAAGCCCACAGCAGGTCAGAAGCAGTGACAAACCTGCTTAGTCTAAAACATGATAATTGGTCAAATTATTTATAGCTGCAGAAAAAAATCCATTCTATCACAAATTATGTTCATCCAAGGGCCTTCCACAGTATTCTTGGAAAAGGACATAAAATGTAGTTTACAAGAACACTCTGTCATCTCACAACAACAAATAGATATTTTAAGATGCATGAATACAAAGAAATTATATTTCCTTATGCTAATCAGCCAGAGCAGTAGCCCTGGTGTTATTTACTGTGATGAACACAAACCAGTCTGTTGACAGCTTAGGAACTAGAGTGGTTTATGCACTGGGGAAAATGAGGTTTAATTTGATTTGAAAGTCATTTATTAACAATGTGTATGTGTGTGTGCCTGTGCATATGTGCGAGAGAGGGAGTGAGAGAGAAAGAAATTGGGCAGGTGTATGATAAATGTGCATTTGTATGGGTGAATGTTTGTGTGCTAGAAGTCATGCACTTGTGTTAATATGTGTATGAGATCATAAGTAGAGATTAACAATTTTCCTCAATATTTAACTTGTATATTAAGACTACTTTTCATTTGAATCCAAGTTTAACTGATTCCACACAGTCTATGTATCCAGGTTTCTTCAGGGAGTCCCCTGTCTCCTCTTTCTTAGTGTTAGGATTACAGGCCAACTGTTCCGACACCTAGTCTTCCTATGGGTCATGGATATCTGAACCCTGGTCCTCAGGCTTACAGAAAAAGTACTGAGCCATCTTCCTAGCCCTGATATAAACTTTAGTTTAAGAGTACCCTGATTCAGCTTTTCTATGATTAACCTCTTGGTTTTATAAATTGTGTTAAATAAGATAAATTTACTAAAACAATAGCTACTGGATGACAGAACTAGAACCAGATTCCTCTCCAGTATTTTCTCAGAAAGACTTTGAAACCAAGGCACATTCTAAATGCCCTGTGCTTCTACATTACACATACTACTCCTTTTTAAGTATTTATTAATTTTGATAACATTTTTACTAGATTATTGGAAACAGGACACTAAATATTTTCATATGAACAGATTTTACATTTTTAATCAAAATTTTATCATTAATCTGGCAAGACTACTAAGACTAGGGCTTATACACACACACACACACACACACACACACACTTGAATAATGTATAGGCTGGAAAGCTAGAAGAATATAGGATAGATAAATAATAAGAGCAAGAACTATATATTAACTTTTTAAATGGCAAAAAACTTAAAATAAGATGTTATAAAATAAGATGTCTATAATATGTTAGACATCAAGGAAACAAGGAACATACCTACACATAATAGAGCTACATACAGCAAGCTTATAGCAAAAATGAAATTAAATGAAAAGAAACTTAAAACAATCCTACTAAAATCAGGAACAAGACAAACTGTCCACTTTCTTCATATCTATTCAGTACAATAGTTGAAGTTCTAGTTAGAGCAATAAGACAATTAAAAATGATCAAGGGGATACAAATTGAAAAAAAGAATTCAGAGCACTGTTATTTGCAGATCATATATATATATATATATATATATATATATATATATATATATGCAACCCCCAAAATTCTACCAGAGAACACCTCTCATGAAGTGTCTGGATATAAGATTAAATAAAATAATCAGTACCCCTCCTATGTACAAATGATAATCAGACTGGGAAAGAAATCAAGAAAACAACACCTTCAAAATAGCAACAAATAATATGAAATACTTGGTGTAACTGTAGCCAATCAAGTGAAACATATGAATGGCAGGTAATTAAAATCTTTGGAGAAAGACACTTGAGAAAATATCAGAAGATGTAAAAATCCACAGGATTTAATATAACAAAATGGTCATTTTATCAAAGACAACCTACAGATTCAACAATATCCCCATTAAATTACCAAGCAATATTTTTTTGATCTTGAAAGAGCCATACTCAACTTTATATGGAAAAAAACTGAAGATAGTTAAAACAGCACTGTTCAATAAAATAACTTCCAAAGGTATCAGTATCCGAGATCTCAAGCTCTGCTACAGGACTATAGTAATAAAATTCATACACTTTGAAACAAAAACAAAGAGATTGATCAAAAGAATTGAATAGAAGATTCATACATAAATCCACAACACCTATGTGCACCTGGTTTCCAACAATAAAGACAAAACTATAGAATGGAACAAAGAAAGCATCTTCAACAAAGAGCTCTGCTCTAACTGGATTTGGGCATTTTTTTAATTAAAACTTTCCACCTCCTCCCATTTTCCTTCCCCTTCCTCCCCCCCCTCCCTATCCCTCTCCAGTCTAAAGAGCAGTCAGGGTCCCTGCCCTGTGGGAAGTCCAAGGTCCTTCCTCCTCTATCCAAGTCTAGGAAGGTGAGCATCCAAACAAACTAGGCTGATTTTGGCATTTTGTAGAAGAAGGCAAGTATATACATATTTATCAATCTGCACAAAACTGAATTCCAGTTGTATCTAAGATCTCAATATAAAATCAGATACAGTGATCTGGATAGAAAAGAAAGTGGGAGATAACTTTGAATACACTGATACAGGAGACAGCGTCATGAAGAGAACACCAACAGAACAGAGATTAAAATAAGTGAGTAATAAATGGTACTTCATAAACTAACTGTTGGGCAAAGAATACTATCAATAGAACAAAAAGGCAGCATATATAACGGGAAAAGATCTTCACCACCCCCACATCTGACAGAGGGTTGATCTCCAAAAAAAAAAAAAAAAAAAAAAACAGAATCAAGGAACAAGACATAAAAAAAGAAAGAAAATGAACCAAATAATTCAATTCAAAACTGAGGTATACATCTAAACAGACAATTCTCAGCAGAAAATTCTCAAATGGCCAAAAGACATCTAAGGAATTGCTCAACATCCTTAGTCATCAGGGAAATGCAAATCAAAATGACGCTGAGAGTCCACCTTATATCTGTCAGAATGGCTAAGAAAATACACCTGGCAGTTATGCTAGAGAGAATATGGAGTATGGGGAACACTCCTTTATTACTGGTAGAAGTGCAAACATGGTCAATAAATAAAATAAATAAAAGTCAATATGGTGGTTTGAGGATACATCCTGAATATGCTATCATGCCACAAGAACGCTGGCTCAACTATGTTCCTAACAGCTTTATTCATTATAGTCACAACCCAGAAACAGCCTAGATGCTCCTTAATTGAAGAATGAATAAAGGAAATGTGGTACATTTTCACACTGAAGTGTTACCTGTTAAAAACCATGACGTTCTGAAATTTTCAGGCAAGTGGATAGGTCTAGAAAGAGTTATCCTGAGTGAGGCAAATCATACTCAGAAGGACAAATACTGTATGTACTCACTTTGGAGATTAATTCTAAAGATAACCACGTTACAATACACAGACCCAGAGATACCAGGTAACAAACAGAACTCAAGGGGGAACTCAAATTTCCCTGGGAAGGGCATTTTGTGTGTGTACTGTGGGCAGGTGGGGATAAAAAGAGTAGGGAATATGTAGGGGTGAGGGTTAGAGTACTGAAAGAGCTGATTGGGAAGGGGGTAATTTCAGAGTCAGGTAGAAACTTGCTGCAAGTAAAAGTCCAAGGAATATACAAGGTTTACCCCCAATTACAACTCTGAGGATAAAGGAGTGTGTAGCCTGAAATGCCCACCTCCTGTGACTAGGCATGACTCCCACCCAGTGCAGGGATTGGGACACCAACCCAGCCACATAACCTTCAACCTACAGTCTGTCTGGACTACAGTATGTAATATGATAAATGTGGCACAGAGATTGTTGGAATAGCCAACCAATGGCTAGTCCAGCCTTAGATAATTCTCAGGACAGGAAGCCCACCCATGACACTGCCTGGAGCACCAGGACTCAGAGACTGGATGACCCAGGTACTGAAGATAGAACCAAACATGGCTAAAGGAGGGGATATCAATTTAATAATATCTGATGATATTTTGATACATTCATAGGTTGGTGTCTAAAGAGAGGCTTCTTGCAGCAATTGGTGGAAACAGATACCGAGATTCACAATTAGACATTAGGCAGAGTTCTGGGAATCCTGCTGAGTAGAGGGAGGGAGGACTGTAGGAGACAGAGTAGTCGAGGACATAACAACAAGAACAACAACAACAAAACCACATAATCAACTAAACTAGACTCAGAGGTGCTCACAAAGACTGGGATGACGACCAGGGAACTGACATGGAACTGACTTGGGCACTCTGCCTATTTATGACAGCTCTGTAGCATGATCTTCTTGGGGGACTCCTAACAGTGGGAGCAGGGGCTGTCTGATTCTTTTGCTGCTTTCGTGAGATCCTTTTTCTTATACTGGATTGCCTTGCCCAATCTTAATAAGGGGAGATGCTTAGTCTTACTACAACTTGTTATACCACGTTTTCTTGATAACCATGGGAAGTCTGTCTTTCCTTTTCTGAATAGAAACTGAAAAGGAGTGAATGGGGTCAGGGGAGTAGACTTAAAGGAGGAAGGAGGGACTGGGAGGAGAAGACGGACAGGAAACTGGTTGGGATGTAAAATAAATAAACTAGTTAAAAAACATTATACTGTGTTGGGACTAATGAGTCTTGGCCTTCAGCTGGATGCTGAGACTGAGTCCTAACTTTCAGCTGCTTTTCCCTCCTAGAACTTTCTAATTGAAGTTACTAGAAGCTGTACCTAGTTTAGAGGATCAGAGGATGGGATTTTCACCTGTTGACCATTGACTGCAGTGTATTTAAGTCTACATGCTGTTAATAAAGAAGGACTTTTGTGTATGAGTGTTTGAAGGTCTGCGTGTTTGTCTGTCTCTGCGTCTGTGTTCTCAACCTCCAGCTCCTTGCCCGAAGCTCGCGAGCTGGGGTCTAGCGCAAAGAGCGCAGATCAGCACCGCGGTGTGCAGCAATACTGAATCTTGCAACACAACTAACACTAATTATCATACAAATTCATGGATAAGCTGGAAAGCTAGAAGATATGAGGAACAAATAATAGCAGTAAGAACTACATATTATTATTTAAATGACCAAACCTTGAAAAAAACAATTATATGATATGTAAAAAATTCCAGTCACAAAACTCATAGGTTACCACCAGAAAGGAATTTAAGACTTTTTTTATATCTTGCATATCACCATAGAACCTTCACCTGGCGATGGATGGAGATAGAGACAGAGCCCCACATTGGAGCACCGGACTGAGCTCCCAAGGTCCTGATGAGAAGCAGAAGGAGGGAGAACATGAAAGTCAGGACCGTGAGGGGTGCGTTCACCCACTGAGATGGTGGGACAGAACTAACGGGAGATCACAAGGCCAGTTGGAATGGGACTGATGGAACACGCGACCGAACCGGACTCTCTTAATGTGGCCGACGGTGGAGGAGGACTGAGAAGCCAAGGACAATGGCGATGGGCTTGGACTCTGCGGCATGGATGGGCTCTGTGTGAGCCTTGTCAGTTTGGTTGCTCACCTTCCTGGACCTGGGGGGAGTTGGGAGGACCTTGGACTTAACATAGTGAAGGGAACCCTGATGGCTCTTTGGTCTGGAGAGGGAGGGAGTGGGGGTATGGGTGGAAGGGAGGGGAGGGAAGGGGGAGGAGGAGGGGAAAGGATGGAAATTTTTAATAAAAAATGAGGAAAAAAATAAAAATAAATTAAAAAAAAGATATTAACTACAGGCAAAAAAAAAAAAACCCATAATGATTGAAATGCTAAGCTAACTACAGATACTAAAATATCACAATATCCACATTGGGAAATTTCTCATCAAGAGTCCCAAATCTTTGGCAGATGGTTGTAGAAGATTGTTCAATTTCAACTCCTGACTATCCTCCTTCCCACCTGTCACTCTGATACAGGCAACATTACATATTATTTAATGTAATTAATAGCCTTATGGATATCTCTCAATGTCTGTTTAACACTCCAATTTATTTTCTTAATTTATTCCAGATTAACTTTTATTGAACATAACATTCAAATACTGTTTTCTAATATTCAGGAATCAATTAATTTTCAGACCTCTTATGACCATTGCAAAAGTATAAGTGAGATTTAGTCCTGTGACATGAAGGAAAATAAGGCTGTAAGAGCCCCCAAGGTCTGTCTGATGTTCACACGTTAGAAAATATGGCTCTGGGCTAGCTGGTGGGCTAGCTGAGTCAGAGCTGGCTTCCTGAAGCAGAGAGGCTGTCACAGAAGAAGGAAAACTTTTCTGCGGTTAGTAACATGGAGAATGCTTGTAACAAGTAGAAAACTATTTGAGTATTTGCCACTATGGTATTCATTTACTCTTTCCACACTCATAAACACAGATATTTCCTTACTGAACTAAAATGCATCTTTTATGGATGTGTACTTCTTTCCTGTCTGATTAATTCTAGGGCCCCGTCCATGTCTGTTGATCTACTTACCAGTTAGTACGTATATATGCTGCCAAAATAATTAGCAAAATACCATTTACAACAAAATGAACACATCTTAATGGATATTATCATTATTTCATATTATTTCTTTATTTTTTAAGCCTATAGAATTGAACTGAGGCACTCATACATTATAGGCAAGTGACCTATCTCTGAGCTATATTCCAAACCTTGATATAAAATTTAAAAATATTTTTTCATTTTACTATATTAATATATATATATACATATATATATATATATATAAAACCAAAGACAAATATATAAATATAAGTCTCCAAATTTGGGGAAATTGATTATATTTCAGTCTTAGATAATCCCCACTTTAATGTTTAACTGACATTATTGATTTGCAGTAAATTCAAAATGGTTATAATATAGAATATTCCTAATTGTTGGGCTATTTTTTCTTAAATTAGGTAAAGCAAATTATAGTTGTATTCATAAAATATTTTGGTGTGTAGATACCTATTATATATGATTGCTTTTGTACTGGGGAATGAAGGCATGATAGAACAAGTCAGGAAATCATACTTTCATTTAAAAATGATTTATAGAGTGCAACAGTGAACTCATTTTAACCTCTTATTTTATAAATTTGCAAAATATTCATTAATTGAATGTATTTGACAGGTATAATCTTATTCAGGTAATGGATATGCTCCTTTGAGTTGGGTAACACTATGTATAAGAACATATTTCATTTAATATTCATTATCAAACTTGTGAGAATATAGTTTACTACCTTTCTTTGTTAATCTCTTGTCTGTGATCTTACTTTGCAATATAATTAGTATTAGAAACAATGCATGTCCCCTCAATTGTATCTTCATGTACCTGGCTACATTTTTTCCTTTGCTGTTGTCATATTAACTTCTTTTCAAATTCCATTTATTTGTGACCTTTGTTTTATTACTATTTTATTTCTTCATGTGTTAAAAATTTTCAGTCACCTTTGAGATGTAATATTGAGCAAAAACAAAATGATATTAAATGTTTTAAGGTAATTAGATGGAATGGAAAATAATCATTCTATGTATGTAACCTATGCTAAGAAACTCAGACTATAAGCATCTTTTATTTTCAGATATAAGTGTTAACTCTTAAACTTTGGATATGTGTTTTTCCCTGGGAATATTCCCAGAGGTGATGAAATTAAAAGGAGTCATGAGGAGAGGAGATGTGGGATTCATCTCTGTATGCTCTGAAGTTTTTATTATAATTGGTTAATAAAGAAGCTCCTTTGATCTGTGGCAGAGCAGAATAGAACTAGGTGGGAAAACTAAACTGAATGTTGGGAGAAAAAAGGCAGATTCAGAGATATACCATGTAGCTGCCAAAGGAGATAGATGCCTGGGAAACTTACTGGTAAACCATGAGCCTCAAGGTAAAATATAAAATAATAGAAATGGTTTCATTTAAGATGTAAGAGATAGGAAGAAACATGCTTTAAGCTATTGACCAAAGAGGATTACAATTAACATAGTTTCTGTGTGCTTATTTTGGGTCTGGGTATCTGGGATAACAATAAACACAATTTGGTGTGCCAACATGGAACAACTATATCTACATAAAACCTGAGAGAGCTTGAGAAGAAATCCTAGGCACAAAAGAAGAGAGTTTAGTACAGCTTCTTGGTAGTCACATTTTTTCCCCAGATGGGCTCTGTTTGCTGGCAGCCAGCAGAGGCACTGCAGCTTGTTTAAGGTCTTCCTGACTCAGACTTGGCAGCAAAGACTCCATGTCTTTTTTAGGGGAGGTTTCCTGGTTCATAGTAGTTTCACAAACAGCTCTGGCTCTTTCAGAAGGCTGAGCACATAAATGGGGTCTGTGACTAACATGGGTCTAAATGGGTCACAGTCTTGAATAAATGTTCTAGGCTTGAGAGAGAGAAGAAAAAGAATATAGATAGTTATAAAAGAAGTAAATGATTTTATAAAAAGAAGTAAATGAGGGTCTCCCCATCCTCCCCTCCTCACTTTTCTAACTGCATCTCCCCATCACCCCTTTGGACCTTGGACTTCCCACAGGTCAGAGAATCCTGACTGCTCCTTGGACTGGCAAGGGAGTGGGAGGGGAGTTAAGGGAGGGGGAGAGAAATGGGAGGTGGGGAAGAGGTAGAAATTTTTAATAATAAAAATAAATTTATAAAAAGAAAAAAAAGAAGTAAATGATTTTATAAAAATGGTAAAGTCTTTAAAGAGACAGAGTACAGACACTTATTGTTTAAAAGGAGTGCTTTGCAGCTCATTTAAAAATGTAATATATAAAATTAAGAAATATAAGCTAATAGAGAGTTATCTATAATAGTCAAGTTGTAGTCATGTTAGTTAAGTTTTCTAGATATACAGTGATGTATTTTAGATGGATAGTCATTCTTCAAACCTTTTAAAAACTACAGAATATGGCATTTAAAATGCTTTAAGAACTTAGGGCTATTCATGACAAATGAGACACATCTGCTCCTAGTAGCACCAATTACTTCAAAAGGAATATGAGCACCAAAGAGTCTACTTAGGGTGTTTCCTAACCATTTGGGCAAGGAACTGCTCTTGCCTGGACTGCTTGGTGGTATGCTATGTGAACTGGACATTCAGAACCCACAGAAAATGGCTGCTGAACTTGCCTAATGATGAGACAATCCTCCAGAGTTCCTGCTTCATGAAACACTCTGGTAAACATTCTGCACGATACAGAATAAAGTGACTGGCAAACTGCCAATATAGGCAGAACTGTCTTTGAAAGTTCTGTCATGGAAAAGTCTTCTGAATACTATGGGCCTATAGGCTGAAGATGAATGCCCCAAAAGTACAGAAGAACTTTGAGTGACTGTCCAGGCAGTGTTATGTCTCCATCAATTCAAGAGTTTGGAAGTTGCTAACAATGCATTTCCTGTTCACTTAGGTAATATTATATCCTTCTGGAGTCTTTGATGGAGTTGAAGAATAGATAGCTATAGTTATAGTTTTCTTTAGATATGATAATAGATAAAGTAGATATAAATATTATAACTAATTCTTGCTTGACACCTGTTTTGTTATATGTAATTTTATTATGTTAAACTTAAAACCTTCTTTTTATTTAAACACAAAAGGGGAGGTGATGTGGGATTTCCGTCTGTATGCTGTGAATATTGTTGATAACTAAGAAAAATGCCTTGATCAGTGGATAGGAAAGAACTTGAGTAGGCAGAGAAAACTAAACCTAATTATGGGAGAAAGGAGGCAGAGTCAGGAAGAAGCTATGTAGCCCTGTCAGAGAAAGATGCTGAGAACTTTACCTGGTAAGTCACAGCCATGTGGTGGTACAAAAATTACTAGAAATAGGTTAAATTAAGATATAAGTTTTAACAAATAGAAGTTAGAGCTAATGGGCCAAGCAGTGTTTTAAATAATACAGTTTCTGTGTGGATTTTGGGAGGCTGTGAGGCTGGGAAAAGAAAAAGCAGCCTCCCTACAACAGGGCACACAGAGAAGTGACTGCTAAAGTTGCCTAAAAAAGGTGAGACAGTCCTTCAGGGTTCCTGCTTCATGAGTGAACTGCCAGGCATTTTTCCTGACATAGAAAAGTAACTGATAAATTTTGCCAGTACAAGACATAAGAGATATTTAAATTTGCTGCTTAATGGAAAAGTCTGCCGGATACTATAGGCCTATAGGTTGAAGATGGATGCCAAAACATTATAGAAGGTTTTTTGGTGACTGTCCAGGTAGTGAGATGTCTCTGTTAATTCTAGAGTTTTGGAAGTTGCTTACATCGCACTTCTTGTTTACTTAGGTAATGCTATATTCTGCAGTCTTTGATGGTGTTGAAGAAATATAGTTATAATTATAAAAGATAGATTAGATATAAAACTTTAGACTCACAAAGATAGTAATTATGATAGAGTATTTTCTTTAATGTGCCAAATGTAAATGTACTAAATAATGTAACTATAATTCTTGCTTGATAAATGTTTTGTTATATGTTCTACTAGGTTAAAGTTAAAGTCTTCCTTTTCTTTTACACAGAAAAGGGGATGTGGTTTGGGATTTCCCTCTGTATGCTATAAATATGTTTTATTATCACTGGTTAATAAGGAATCTGCTTTGGCCTGTGGCAGGGCAGAATAGAGTTAAAGTGGAAAACTAAACTGAATGCTTGGAAAAAGAATGCAGATTTAGAAAGATGCCATGTACCCACTGAAGAAGACAGACTCCTGGGAACCTTACCAATAAACAACAAGCCTCATGGTAAAATATAAAATAATATAAATGGATAAATTTAAGATGTAAGAGCTAGCTAGAAATATGCTTAAGCTATTGGCCAAACATTTATATAGTTTCTTTTGTGATAATTTCAGGACTGGGTAGCCTGGAAACAAACAAGCCTGCCCCCACCTACTGAGGATAACTGAAATAATGAGATAGAGAATATAGTATTTTATGTAAGAAAAGGGAAAAATAGAATAGAAAGGATTAGAGTGGATTGTGAGGAAGAGTAGAGGAGGAAATACAGAGATGGACAACTAACACTAAAATCTGTTCAAATTGTTATATAGAAATATGCTACATTAGAAGCTTACACACACACACATATGTGTGTATATGTGTGTGTGTGTGAGTGTGTGTGTGTGTGTGTGTGTGTGTATGAGTGGGTAAGAAGGTAGAAGTAAATCTGGGAGTACTTGAGGGAAGGATTGAATATGATCATAACACAATGAGAGAAATTCCCAAAGAATTTATTAGAAATATCTTTCAAAGTAACTGAAAAAATTGAAGTTAAGATAATTTATTGTAATTTTTTGACTTTAAGACTCTGAAAAAATACACCTAGAGAAAACAAAAAATAGTGCAGATTAGACTCAGACACTTGCCATTAGCTTCAGCTATTAAAAAGAAGGGTCTAAAATTTCTTGATATCATAGTGGTTACCTATATTTCTGCTGAAAAGAAGTAATAATGCTGGTGGGTATAGAAATAATTTCCCTAGTTTTTAAAATTTCTATTTTTAATAAACAACCACAGGACCATCCTACACATGTATATGTAAAGTATATGTACACACCTTAATACAGTGTTTGTCCTGCTTAAACTCTAAAGCTAAACAGTCAAGAACTGTGCAACTAGTAGTATTTTGTATCTAATGAAATAAACTGTCTCCTGTTGACATTGTCTACATTATTTTGTTGCTAAATAAAAGTCTATATACAGTGAACAATATAATAAAGTAACTAACTTTTTCAAAAAAAATAATTAGTATAAAAATCTTAATTCTGACCACATTCATGTTAAGAAATCTCTTATTTTTCACTTGGATATGTTCATATTCATTTGTGTAAGGTCTATCATTAAACTTGGGGTGCACTTATTCATGTCACACTCAAATATGTTTCTTCTTAGTCTGTCTGAGGTGCATGTCATGTGACCATTTCTATACAGCATCCACAGCTCTGTAATAATATTTCCACCCGCACCATTACTAAGAGTTTAAATCTTCATGCACAAATTTCTGGAATTAGGTTACAGATGTCTTGAGCTCATTAGAGGGTTACTAAGGGATTGCTTCATCTGCTATACTTTGATATCGTGTGTACCTTAACAAGCAATCTGGCACAAGCCTTCTGTTTATTGTACTGGAGAACATAGCATTGTTGTATATCATGGGTACTGTTAATTACACTGCTGAGCTAACATCATTAAACCTCAAAATGCTCAAAGGCATGTCAGGAGGATTTGCTTTCGCTTACGCTAAACTGCTTTTAAGACTGTGATTTAAATAAACAAAGTGCATGACAACGGAGCATTGTGCTCTGTGATATTGTCTTCAAGCTTCAGTGTGCTCAGATGAAACTGCTAACAGGAACAGCTTTCTGTTCTTCAGTTACTTCCCAGCAGCAGCAGTCACACGTGCATTTGATAGTCACCTTGTGGAAAATCTGAATATAATGTGTAATAAACATGTGTGGCACATTCTTCTCTCTGATCTGTGATCTTTGTGATGCAAGGAGACATACCTTCTAAAATTGAGAATAATACAAAAGGCTCAAAGTATTTACTCAATAGTTCTGGTAGATACTGCTAGTAAAATGCTTATATTTGTATACAATATTCACATTACATTCCATAAACATTTACAATTTACTTCTAATAAAAGCAGATGAAGTCCCTATTATGCTGTGCGATATTCAAAATGTGTTTAGTGTATATAAATGAAAGAATCATCAAATATATATATATACATATATATGAACATATATATGTTTAAGTAAAAATAAATTAAATATCAACATAGGAGCTTTGACTATAAAAAGAAATAATTTTTATTATTATTACTACAAATTTTCACCTCCTCCCCTCCTCCCAATTCCCACCCCCTTCCCTCATTCCCCCTCCCCCTCCCTCTGCAGTCCAAAGAGCAGTCAGGGTTCCCTGCCCTGTGGGAAGTCCAAGGTCCTCTCCCCTCCATCCAGGTCTAGGAAGGTGTGCATCCAAACAGACTAGGTTCCCACAAAGCCAGTACAAGCAGTAGAATCAAAACCCAGTGACATTGTCCTTGGCTTCTCAGTCAGCCCCCCTCGTCAGCCATGTTCAGAGAGACTGGTTTGATCACATGATCCATCAGTTCCAGTCCAGCTGGCTTTGGTGAGTTCCCATTAGATCAGCCCCAACACCCCTCACGGTGGCTCTGACTTCCTTGCTCATATTCACTCTCCTGCTCGTCAATTGGACCTTGGGAGCTCAGTGCAATGTGGGTCTCTGTCTCTATCTCCATCCATCTCCAGATGAAGGTTCTATGGTGATATGCAAGATAATCATCAGTGTGGCTATAGATCCTGGAGAAGCTAAATAGGAAGGTGAACCCAAAGAAAAACATGTAGTTATCCTCCTGGATATTGGAAGTAGTCAAGATTGCCAGGCAAAAATTGAGAGCTTGGAGGTGGGGGTGGGATGGGGGTAAGGGAAGATGGGGAGAGAGAAGTGAGAAGGGGAGGATAGGGGAGAACTTGGGGGTATGGGACAGTTGGGATGGAGGAAGAGTGGATATGGGAGCAGGGAGGTATATATCTTAATTAAGGGAGCTATTTGAGGGTTGGCAAGACACTGGACTCTAGAGGGGTTCCCCGGTGTCCAAGGAGATGTCCCCAGCTTGTTCCTTCAGTAGCTGAGGAGAGGACACCTGAACTGGCCTTAATCTATAGAAACTTCATATTATATATGACTACTAAGTAAGGCTGAAAATATTATTTTTTACAGATAACAGTGAATGACAGATTATAGAGAGATGGCAAACTGATAAAAAAAACAGTACTCTTTTGTGCCATCTGTTTAGTCTCATAATCTTACTTTCTGACTTATATAACTTTACTTCTTTTACAGTTGTGGTAATCAATAATGATACAGATACATCCTCCTGATGATGACAGGGGAAGAAAAACCATAAGAGCTTTTATTATTATTATGGAAGGAAAGAGATGAATCAAAGCTGTACACTGTGGCATAAACAGTGAGTGCCTCTTCAGGCTTTGGAATTGCATTAGTCTGTTTTTCGGACTCGGCAACTCATAAGAATTCCTTCAAACTTGGTTCCATCCAAGGCTGAATAAACATGTTGACTGCTTCCCTACATCATTCTAAAGGGCTAGTGTAGCACACACAAATAATTCTTCTGATAAAGTCTGTTTTTATGTAGGTGCTATTTTTCATAATGAAGTTTTCATATGTACAGCAGAACACACAGTCTAAGCAAAGCACACTTGCTTTTTAAATTGATATATTTATTAAATCTTTAAACTTTGAATTGATAATATAATAACATCATTTTCCCCTTCCCTTCACTCCCTCATCTTTATGCACTTCTACCCAGTCAAATCTGTGGCCTCTTTAACTGGTCATACATATATACACTTTTCTTATAAGGAAATATACATATACATGTATAATTAGTCTATATTTTATTTCTATGTATATGATTTTAGGAATTACCATTTGCCATCAAAAGGCCAATTGGAGAAATTGTGTCAGTGGAGCAAAACACATGACATCTTAACACTATTGCTAAACAAGGATGGCTTCCACAGACATGCCAATGTGGAAGGATAATATTACATTGAGACTTAAGCCTGAACAAAGAACCACAAGAAGTTAAGGAATGCCAAAAGCAGAAATAGTTGAAACCTATCATTAAAAAATTTCCTGTTGTAGAAAAAAATAGTCAAATTTTGATTAATTCCTGAAAAAAAAAACTGTAGATTTTCATGTCAAAAGTGTTGGTAAAACTTTCATGTTTAAATAAATTAGGCTCTACAGGCATTAAACTTATGTGCTCCCCAAACACATTCTCAGTTACAAGGAAGAACACATTTTGTAATAATAATTAACAGTGTTACCATCAGTTCATAATATTGATTGTAATCAATATGATTTCCAATGGGAATGTGCAAACAAAGAAGAAAATTTATATTGCAATTGAGGATTTACCAGTTACTAGGATGGGCATTTAAGAAACAGTATTCCTCAGTGCCTTATTTATTGGGTCAGAATTGAAGAATTATATCCCTGTCATGAGGGTCATCTTGAGGAATGGGTTTGATATCGATGAAGTGCTTATATTTGCTGCTTCCAGAAAATAAGATATTGAAATCCTAAGAATATGTAGAAATATTCTAATAAAATAGTGAGTAGTCTACTAGGAATATTAAGAAAAATCTTCAAAGGAATATTTAAATACTCAAACATCTTAGTGTAATGATACAAAATTCAAAGGAGCGCTTTAAAAATAGGCTCAGATTACACATTATTCATGAGTAGAAAATAATTGCCTTACACAGTATTAGAGAGATAATTCATTAGTCTTAACGATTAGATAAGCAATTAGAATATTCATGTGAAAAATATTTTTCTGATTTTAATTAAGAAGAAAAATTTGAAATGACTTTGTCAGATAGTACTCCTATCTTATTGATGGTTAGGGATAAATTTTAAAGTACCAACTATATATATCTTAAATCTATTTATACTTAATATATAGAAGAAAATGATTCCTAATGACATTGTACTATATAGATAAATCCTGTTCTTACTCAGCCACCATCAGAAAAGCTTTCTCCTAAGTTAGATGGATACAAAAAGACATTAAAATTTGATAATGTATAGAAATAAGAAACCTTGGAATACCATAGGAATATTAAACAGGATGTCTCCATTAAACACCTCCCCTCAAAATCTCAGGGAATCCTGAAAACCAGAAGATGGAAAGATTGTAAAATTCAGAGTGGATTGAGGACACAGAAGAAAAGTGTCTTCAAAACTTAGGAGGAGTGATACATATATAAACTCTCTAATACTGAAGCAATATGCGCAAGGCTTGCAAAGATTTGGGGGAAGTAAACTCATTACCCCATCTCTACCTGTGTGGCATCTACAATTGATAAAGGTTCACAAATTTAAAAAAAAAGATACTTTTCTCCAAAAAAAATATCACTGGGGTTACAAAACATTTTTAAAAGATTTTCCCATGCCCAGTAATGGATGAAAACACAATATTTGAACTCAATGGAGTTTTTGGATATACTTTGTCTTATGAGGTTTTTGTCAGGGCATATATTTTTGACTGTACATTATTACAGTATCTTTTTGTATATAAATACTATTGTTTCTGGTTTTGTGTTTTATGTGATTTCAGTGAGTGTGCTGTTCTGTGTTTCTGAGCATGTATGTGCATTTTGTGTTTTTCCCTGACATATTTTCTTCTGTTTGTTTGTCTTTTTCAAACTCTATTACAGAACTATTGTACTGAAAATGGCCTGGTATTAGCATAAAAACAGACAGAAGGATCAATGGAACCGAAACAAAGACCCAGATATTAATTCACATACCCACGAACACTAGATTTTTGACAAAGAAGCAAAAGATATAATATGGAAAAAGAAAGCACTTTTAACAAATGGTGCTGGCATAACTGGATATCAATATGTAGAAGAATGAAAAGTAAAGAAATAATTGCAAACCATTTTTAATTGATTCCTATTACATTTGTCATATGTCAATAAGATCAATAAGAATCAAGTATTACTATTAACCATGGATAAAAACTGTGTATAAGAATTTTTTTCTCCACATTCACATTGTGTCTATGTAGGCATATCTTAGCAACTGGCATCATGTATTAAATCCATACTTTAATGTGCCACCAGAAGGAGATTGTATACACAAATACACAATCACACACACACAAAGACACACAATTATACACACACAACACACAAAAGAGACTTAGCAGGTTGCATTTGCATATTCACCCATATATGTGTGTGTATGTATGTATGCAAATATTTTTTAAAAGATGCTATCTATTTGTTAGGAATTAGAGCCTATGGGAATGTTTGGAGGGAAGGGATATGGGAGGGATTGGAGGCTAGAAAGGGATAAAGGTCAGTAAATTAATTACAATTTAATAAAAATTTTATTTAAAAGTCACTCTTCAGTATTCTTCATCGCTCTGCTTAAATCTTACAAAAATACAGTTTAGTTATCCTGTCAGGTGATAGACCATTGCCTTAAGATTGAAACATAAACCTCCTTCTCTCATACAAGGAAACTAGATGCAGCCGGGTTTAGCAAAAATGGACAGATTCTGCTCCTCAACAGGTGAAGTTTTCTATCTGTCATTAGGAATTAGGGAATTTTTCTCCTAGATGCAGGGCTTGATAATTTCATTGTTTCTTGAGGCCCCATTCTTTATATGGGACAATCTCAGCAGGGCTTCAGACTTTTGTTGGCTGTAAATAAAACTGTTGCTTATTTCCTATGACAAATATTTATATCAATATGTGTTTACATTTTTGTGTGGGATATGTAGGTGTCAAAGCCTGAGGTGAATAATTAAGCATATGATTAACTATAAAAATATAAAAGCAAAAAGCAAATCAACAACATGCCAATATTCTGTCCCAATATGTCTTTCACCTCTCTAAACATCTTATAAGGCTACTAGTGCATTAGCTTTCCCCAAACAAAGGTAACAAATACTGGTTTATAATATTGTTTGCATATAAGGTCTAAAATAAGTTATGAATGTGGGCTGCATTGTATAGTAGCATAAAGGCAAAAGTCACACATTTTAAAACAAAAGTACTGTGTAGTTATTTCCCTTAAAGGTATGGCTTTGCATTTTAACTCTGACTACACATTTAATATGTTAATAAACTGTCATATGCATTTCATTAAATGAGGTTACTTAACCATCCACCATTCAACATCTTAATTTGAAATTCACCCAGACTGGAGTATCTGTGCAGGTTCTCATGGAACCAAAATGAGCCCTGGGGTGTCTGTAGGCACTGCTCCTGGGTGTACAAGAGAACAGGAAAGCTATTGTATTATTTTTTAGTATTTATAAAATCATTCATAAAGTATTTTTCTATATCCATATTATAATATGCCACACCAGCATCATTTACTGATTATGACAAAAATATAAAATTCAAGTTCAGAACATTTGACTTTAATTGTTACTTGGTTTTAGTTCATTATCTTTTCCAAATTTAAAGGGAAAAGAATTTTAAAAATATAACAGTGCCTCCAAGATTCTCCAAATATATTCACAAAACAAAATGATACATGATTGTGAATAATGTTTGCTTTGAGAATTTGGTACAGAAATCATCACAGCTACTAATTTTGTCTAAAATGTTGCTAAATAAAATCAATCAATACAATTTCTAGACCGCTTAAGATGCATTCTGATTATTTAGACACAACAGATTAGTATTTTTAATCTCAGTGTGTCTTGGCGACATTTCTGAGTATAATTAGTTTCAATGAACCCAAGATGCTTGAAGAGCTATGCCACTTTAATGAGTGTTCAGGAACTTCTGTCCTGGGAGTTGTTATTTTGTTGCTATGACAAGGGATCATTTAGTAACAAAAATAGGCATTAAAAGGCTATTCATTATAGTGGCACAAAAATAAATGAATGGATGTAATCAAATCGTTTGGCCATTCACATTTATTTTGATGTTCACAGTTCAACATGATTCTATCAACAGATGTATTATTAAGCTGCCATATTAACAAGGCAAAATTAGTGAAATATGTAGAGAAAATTCAGCTGGTAAAATGCTGCTTCTTTGTGATCTCGAGATTGCTCTCAGTATCTCTCACATGCTAAACTATTACTGTACCACTGAACTACAGGTCCACCAAGGACATCATGCCAACTATAAAATTCTATTTCTAAGCTTGCATAAGAAATATCACTTGTCCTAGTTAAGTGGGCCTTGAAGTTCCCATGACAAGAGTAAAATTTGGATTGGCTTTTTCTTAACCTGAGACTTCTGAACTCCCTCCCGTTAGACTTGTAATCATGAATGCTTTCTCCACACACTTGATATGTAAGTTATTTTTTTAAAAAATGTTTCTTGCAAAAATTACAGTACATGGCTTTCTCTGAAAGATCTAGGATCCATCTCTTTAAACATAATCACCAAGGAAGATAATGTATCTACTACCTTCCTGTTCTTATGGGAAGGTATGTGGTTAATTTGTCGTGAACCTGACTCCAGGTTTTAAAACTACCTTCAAAAATGAAGACAGATTATCTTAAGTTTATTTTTCCTTTGAGCAAGTCTGATTTTCAAACAGATTAAATTAAATTATTCAGCACTGTTAAATGTGCAATGTCAAGTAATAAAGACAATCATGAAGCCCTTATAACTCTATTGATACTCGTGCTTGCCTATAGATTCTTTTCTTCTGATGTATTAAGATAAGATTCCAGAATTCCTATGTATAATAAAGTATGACAACAGATCAAATGTGATGACGGAGTTCACTGGATATCTTGTCAACTTATTGTATTATAGAGAGTGCCATGTATCATCCATCTCTTATATTTGTGTTTAACATCTACCAATTTATCATCTCGCATCTACCTATTCAAGATTTATTGTCCATCTTTCATCTACTACTCTATCATCTACTACTCTATTCACCATATCATCTATCTATCTATCTATCTATCTATCTATCTATCTATCTATCTATCTCTATCTATCTATCTATCACTAACTATCTATCTATCTGTCTATATTTCTACCTACCTATCTTCTATTTGTTTATCATGTATCAACTATTTCTAATTATCCATCTACATGCTACCTACCCTTAATCCTACTTATCTTTGCACTTTATGGCTTGTCCACTTATTGGATGCAAATGTGCAATCAATCATCATTAGTGAGATTGTATTTCTTAGTCTTTCTTTATTCATTATTTTAATATGAGAAGCAAAGATATCATTACTGGTTTGTTCTAAATAATCCTATTGGAATCATTGAATTGTAAATGGTAGCATTATCATGCATTGTTTAAATGGATGTAAATCATGGTTGGAAGTGCTTTCATAACAGAGATGTCTAGTGTGGGGAAAAAAAGATGTACATGCTATGGACCATAAGAAGAAAGATATAGATGTAAAATTGGGGTAGTGGCACATGATTGCATACCTGGCACTGCGCAAGCTAAGGTAAGGGGATCAGGAGTTCACATTCGTACTAACATGTCTAGTACATAGCTATTTTAGAGGACATTAGATCTCGTCTTAAACAAGATGAGCACTACCACCTCCACCACCAACAAGAGCAACCAGAAATTGCAAACTACAGATCTACTGAGCGTATTTTGTTTGAAACCTATGATTTTATCAAATTACAGAAGATTATTGAGATAAAAGTTCAAAGAGCAGGTAGGAGTCACAGTTGGAAGAGTAACACCCTACTAATATTGTCTTTTTAGTGAATGTAAGCTTTTTAATAAATATTTTCTTGGAGAAATTATCATTTTTTCTGCCCAAATTGTAGCAAAATAAAAATATTTAGTTGTGATTGCACTCTGTCGTTGCAACTTGGTTGACAAAGAGAAGAAATTATTTGCTGTTTTAAAAAAGCTTAACCATTTCCTTATTAATTTCCCTAAAATTCTTATAATATTTTTAATTCAATAACATGGCTAACTTTGCAGAAGTGCAAAGTTTAAGTCAGTCCATGGAAAATAAAGGACTGAAAGCCAACACTAGTGTGGGATAAATCCCAGCATGTTAAATAGTCTGTTCCGGTTCCATATATGTGATTCTCCTTACGTATTTGGAAGGCCTTGTCCTTACAGAGCACTTGCAATTGCTCTAAGTAGAGTAGAAATGTGTCTTCACTTATTAATAAAGAATAATCAGCATACACAGTTTTGTTACATTACTCATACCTATAGTTTACCTTTAATGCTTCTCCAAGACACGTCACAATGAATAAATATGTGGATAAATTGAGCTTCTGTGGTAATGCTAAGTCTTTCTCTCTCTCTCTCTCTCTCTCTCTCTCTCTCTCTCTCTCTCTCTCTCTCTCATGTATATGATATATACACAAATATATATGTGTGGAGAAAACCTGTGGCTGCATATGTTGTTGAGGGCAATGAATGTGACTGAATGCCTTCCTCAATTGCTCATGTTTTTATTCTTTGAATGAGAATGTATCCTTGAACCTAAAGAGTATCTAATTATGTAGGCTGGCTATCAGGGAAGCCCCAAAAGTCTGTTGTCAGCCTTCTGAAGGTGAGGGTTATGCATATGTATACACCACTATGCCTGATTTTTGATATGGGTGATGAGGATCAAACTCAAATTCTCACAATTTTATAGCAAGTAATTTGCTGACTGAGTTCTTCGTATAGCCTAAACTTCTTTATTCAAAAAAAGGAAATAAAACTAGGACACAAATAACCTATTTAGATTAGCCTACTATCTCACTCACATCTATCTAAACTTTATTGCAATGTGAAGAGAGGAAACTTCTCTCTTTTTCAGAAAGCTGATTCAGAATAGTGAACCACCACTGGCCAGTGTTTCCCAGTCTGTCCTCATAGTCACAATATGATTAGGGAGAACTCTACATTGTAGAAAGGAATCTTGTATTATTTTCCTTGTCTTCAATTCAATAGAGTATCTGAGAAAAACCTTCTAGTGAAGAAAGGGGATCTTTTTGGCTCATGGTTTCAGAGTACTGTTCTCATCATGGAAGGGGACACCATAATGGAACATGATACTTCATTTTATAATATGCCAGAAAGAAAGGTAATGTTGGCTCTACCATTCCTACTCACTGTCTTTTCTTCTCTTCCTGTACTTCAAGGCTATGATAGACTCTATTATGTATTGAGGGATGCCTTCTACCCTTACTGAAGATTCTCAGAAAAATTCCACATGGATATACTTCCAGGTGTCTCATATCAACATTTTTGGAAATTCTAAATTCAGTCACATTGATAATGATTTTTTGATCGTCACAGACTGTGGATAAGATTTCATAGTTCAACATATTTTTTTCTTCTTGTGTATTTTCCTATAATGGAACTGCCTGTCCTAGAACTTGGTACATAGAACAGGCTGCTGTGGAACTCATTGAAATCCTCCAGTCTTGGTTTCCCAAGTGCTGAGATGAATAGCTTGCACTGACATGCCCTGTCTCAATGGTTGAAATTTATCTCCGATTCCACATGCACTAATGTGTAAAAGATATAAAGAGAGATTCAATCTTGACTGAATGGAAGGGATAAGAGGATAGGGATAAGGTGAAGGAAGTGCATTATCTGCTAATTAGACATTCAAAATAGATTTTCAGTATACAAAACAAAATTGATATTTGGTGAGTAGGGAGCATTTTTCAGATTCCAGCCCTGATTAGTTTCATAAGGTTTTCTCTAGTTCATGTTTAATTAATGTCTCATATACTCCTGATAGTTGTTCTGTGATGCCCATTAGTGAATTATTTCTTTTTAGGTTTCTATGTTCTTAGTATTTAGTATAAAGGTTAACATGTGAAATATATTAAAACTCTTGAGTAAAATGTAAAATCACATTCAGATGACTGAGTCACACTTCCATCTAGTCAATTCAATTGAAATCATTCTGTCAAAGAGCTATCATCTGAAAACAATGTTTTCCACTTACCTGTGTATGTAACTAAGGAAATGATGCATTAAATATAACACATGTTAACATACATTTAATTAATTAAACTTCTTATGTCTGATAAAAATGATGAGAAACTCTAACAGATATTGCTTTGAGATTCCCTCCCCACCCCTGGACTAATTTACAACCTAGCAGAAGGACATAAATCTGGTAATCAGCAAAATTTGCATACTGGTGAAAGAAAAGTCTGTGAGATGAGGGGTCACTGTGCACTCACTCTGTTGATGTCTTAGAATTCATTTAAAGTGATGAAACCAATTGGGAGGGCAGGCAGAAAACATGAAGCTAAACATATTAAATATAAATGAGCAGATTAAGAGAGTCTCCCTTTACTTCCATCCTTATACACACGCATAGCATTAGAAAACATTAATGTCATGAGTACATGAGGAGTTATTATGATGGAAGGTTAATGAAGCATAGGAAAGTTGATGTGCCCTAATAATTACCAATCTATAAACTTTTTAAAGGTATAATAAATAGCATCAAGTATCTATGTTTAAATTTATAAATTGAATACAATTTTATTTTTTGGTTTTTTTTTTTTTTTGAGACAGGGTTTCCCTGTAGTTTCTAGAGCCTGTCCTGGAACTAGCTCTTGTAGACCAGGCTGGCCTCGAACTCAGAGATCCGCCTGCCTCTGCCTCCTGAGTGCTGGGATAAAAGGTGTGTGCCACCACCACCTGGCTTGAATACAATTTTCTAAGACAAATGAAGATCTGCAATTTTTGCTACAGTTACAGAGGTATTTTTCACTTGAGGCTACAAGTCCACAGGTTTGAACAAGAGTTCATGAACTGTAGGGAGAGTTGGTCTTACTAATAAAAACCTGGAGTCAGATATTAGGGGGTGAAACTGAAAGATCAGAGAAGCATAGCAGTCAGGCACTAGTTTTTACCTCTATGAATTCCTCAAACCAAATAAGGTATCATGTCTCTGTAAGTCCTCAGACTGAATTACATGCCTATGAAACGTCACACTGAATGATGAGTCCCTATCTCCTCCTGCCTTATATTCCTCTCTCAGCCCAGTCACATCACTTCTGGTCTCAACCTCCCTAGTTCTGAGATTAAAGGTGTGAGCCATCACTTCTTGGCTCTGTTTCTCTTTTAGACTCATTCAGTCTTGTGTGGCCCAGGGTGGCCCTGAACTCACAGAGGTCTCCTTCTGTCTCCTGATTGCTGTTTTTTTTTTTTCTCGTTTTTTTATTCAAGATTTCCATCTCCTCCCCCTTCCCTCCCCTCCCTTTTACCCATACCCCCACTCCACCCCTCTCCAAAGACAAAGAGCCATCAGGGTTCCCTTCACTATGTTAAGTCCAATGTCCTCCCAGCTCCCCCTAAGTCCAGGAAGGTGAGCAACCAAACTGACAAGGCTCACAGTGAGCCCGTCCATGCTGTAGAGTTCATGTTCATTGCCATTGTCCTTGGTTTCTCAGTCCTCCTCCATTGTCAGCCACATTCAGAGAGTCCGGTTTGGTCCCCTGTTCCATCAGTCCCATTCCGACTGGACTTGGTGGTCTCCCGTTAGATCTGTTCCACCGTCTCAATGGGTAAAAGCACTCCTCGGGGTCCTGGCTTCCTTGCTCATGATCTCCCTCCTTTTGCTCCTCATCAGGACCTTGAGAGCTCAGTCTGATGCTCCTATGTGGGGCTCTGTCATTTTCTCCATCCAATGCCAGGTGAAGGTTCTATGGTGATATGCAAGATATTCATGAGTATGGCAATAAGATCTGGACATTTCTGGCACCCTCTCCTCAGCTGCCCTAGGAACTAGCTGGGGTCGTCTTCCTGGACACCTGGGAACCCCTCTAGAGTCAAGTCTCTGCCAACCCTAGAAAGGCTCCCTTAACTAAGATATATAATTCCTTATTCCCATATCCACCCTTCCTATACCCCAACCATCCTATTCCCCCAAGCTCTTCCCATCCTCCACTTCACCCTTTTCTCTCCCCATCCCCCCATCCCCCCATCCCCCCATCCCACCCACCCCCATGTTCCCATTTTTTTGTCCGGCAATCTTGTCTACTTCCAATAACCAGGAGGATAACTATATGTTTTTCTTTGGGTTCACCTTCTTATATAGCTTCTCTAGGATTTTTTACGAATTATAGGCTCGATGTCCTTTATTTATGGCTAGAAACCAATTATGAGTGAGTACATCCCATGTTCCTCTTTTTGGGCCTGGGTTACCTCGCTCAGGATAGTGTTTTCTATTTCCATCCATTTGCATGCAAAATTCAAGATGTCATTGTTTTTTACCGCCGAGTAGTACTCTAATATGTATATATTCCACACTTTCTTCATCCATTCTTCCACTGAAGGGCATCTAGGTTGTTTCCAGGTTCTGGCTATTACAAATAATGCTGCTATAAACATAGTTGAACAAATGCTTTTGTAATATGATTGGGCATCTCTTGGGTAAATTCCCAAGAGTGGGATTGCTGGGTCCTGGGGTAGGTTGATCCCAAATTTCCTGAGAAACCTCCACACTGCTTTCCAAAGCGGTTGCACAAGTTTGCATTCCCACCAGCAATGGATGAGTGTACCCCTTACTCCACATCCTCTCCAGCAAAGGCTATCATTGGTGTTTTTGATTTTAGCCATTCTGACAGGTGTAAGATGGTATCTCAGCGTTGTTTTGATTTGCATTTCCCTGATTGCTAAGGAGGTTGAGCATGCCCTTAAGTGTCTTTTGGCCATTCGAACTTCTTCTGTTGAGAATTCTCTGTTCAGTTCAGTGCCCCATTTTTTAATTGGGTTAATTAGCATTTTAAAGTCTAGTCTTTTGAGTTCCTTATATATTTTAGAGATCAGGCCTTTGTCTGTTGCGGGGTTGGTGAAGATCTTTTCCCAGTCAGTAGGCTGCCTTTTTGTCTTAGTGACAGTGTCCTTTGCTTTACAGAAGCTGCTCAGCTTCAGGAGGTCCCATTTATTCAATGTTGCCCTTAATGTCTGTGCTGCTGGGGCTATACGTAGGAAGCGGTCTCCTGTGCCCAAATGTTGTTGAGTACTTCCCACTTTCTCCTCTAACAGGTTCAGTGTGTTCAGATTGATATTGAGGTCTTTAATCCATTTGGACTTGAGTTTTGTGCATGGTGATAGACACGGATCTACTTTCATTCTTCTACAGGTTGACATCCAGTTATGCCAGCACCATTTGTTGAAGATGCTTTCTTTCTTCCATTGTGTGCTTTTAGCTCCTTTATCAAAAATCAGGTGTTCATAGATTTGTGGGTTAAGATCTGGGTCTTCTATTCGATTCCATTGGTCTACTTCTCTATTTTTATGCCAATACCAAGCTGTTTTCAATACTGTAGCTCTGTACTAGAGTTTGAAGTCAGGGATGGTAATGCCTCCAGAAGTTCCTTTATTGTATAAGATTGTTTTGACTATCCTGGGTTTCTTGTTCTTCCATATAAAGGTGATTATTGTCCTCTCAAGATCTGTGAAGAATTTTGATTGCTGGTTTTAAAACTGTGTGCCATCACTGCCTGGCCTCTATGACTAACTAGTGTGGCTAGCTCTGCACTCTGATCTTCAGGCAAGTGTATTTGTTAAAGCACAAGCAAAATATTACCAGCTCTAAGGAAAACATGCATTATATGTGTTGCTTGAGTCCATGATCAAAATGTCAAGTCATGGTTGCATTTAAGAGGATCTAGAGGATTGAGAACCTCAGGACGTCTCTCTTTCCTTTTCTTTTAAATACGAAATTACAACAGCAAAATTTCATGCAGGGAAGTAGGTAAACTATCTTCACATCTCCATCTGCTCCTCTGATGTTGTCATATAAGTGGTTCTATAACCAATAAAGACTCAGGAGTCACATATTGGGGCGAAAAGCAGAGAAGAAACAAGCTGACTTTCTCTCTTTAACTGGAGCCCCAGCAAGCACCACTCTCTCCACATGCCCCAGATCTCCCTACAAAACAGATGGATTTTATTAAGAAAGGGAAATAGAATCTACAGATATAAATGGCAGAGCTGAAATGAGAGGATGAGTGGAAAAGTGGGGAAGAAACAGTTTGTAGGTTAACAATAGGGAGAGATATCTAAAACTGAGTGACATTTGAGGAATAGTACAGAAATCTAATACAGGAGATGTTTTCAAAATATATACATATATGCAGGTGATCTCAATGAAATTGCCATATAATGTGGAAGACAGAGTCCCAGCTCTGGCCATCTGTTGTCTCCAAATGTAGCTTCCAATAACCAGAATGTGGTTTGGTTTCTTTTAATTGAGTTACTAGCTAAGGCACCCCACTGAAATTTCCAAAACGAACAGCACACTGCCAAGAATATAGGCTTCTCTTCACATAATAACAACAGACCTCATGGATGGAGACAACACTTACACACCTCATTGAAGGTGGAGATGTAGGACTGGGGCATATATAGAGCCCTTTTCCCTATCTTCACCCCTATATTTCAGCATCTTTGGTACAGGAAAGTACTCGACGCACTATGACAAGAGAAAAGTAAATACCAAGTCAGCCACAAATTCTTTATTAACAATGGTGTACTATTTACAAAGTATGTTAGGACAATGGTGGAATAAAGTTTATGGGAGTAACCAAGCATTAACTGATTTATTTGACTTGAGGCCTACTCCACAAGATGATACACATACCCAAAATTGCTTGAGTTACCAAACACCTGAAACAAGATAACTCAGAGACCTAGGGTAAAATCAAATACTAATTGTCTAATAGTGAAAGAAAAACATGTAGTTAAAAATAATTCTTACTAATAATCTGTTATAAGTTGTAGATCAGAGCCTTGTTCAGGTATCATCTCAGAAGATTTTTTCCTGCCTCAGATTATAGAAACAAAGAGACCCATAGCCAGAAATTATAGGGAGTGAGAGAACTTTGAACACCCAGTCCTAAAGGGGATGTCTTCATCAAATCCTGTCCTATAGAGCTCAGGGAGCCCTACAGAATAGATTGCTGAAAATGCCTTAGAGTCAGAGGGTATAGAGTACACCAAGAAAACAAGGCCTTCTAAATCAGCATGAATAAAATTTACATAAGCTCAGAGACTGAAGCAGTATTCAAAAATCCTGTAAGGGTCTTCACCAGTTACTCTGTGTTTACATTATGGCTTCCAGCTTAGTAATTTTGCAGGATTTTTGAGTGTATTAAGAAGTAGGTCTAATTCTTGAGCATTCTCTTTGGGTTTTTCCTTCTTTAGGTTTGTCTTGTTCAACTTTGATGTGATAGACTTTTTTATCTTAATATAGTTTATTTGGTTATATTTATAGAAAATGAGTGAATGAATAAATGAAAACCTGGCCATGCCAGTAAAGGTTAATTGCAGAACTATCATTTATGCCTTCTGGAAGGAAAATCAGCTTTCTCCAATAAAGTGATATTACATAAACCAATCACTACAAGATAGATCACATGTTCAGAAGTAGTTGACCAGCATATAAACAGACAATAAAAATTCTCTCTCTCTCTCTCTCCCTCTCTCTCTCTGTCTCTCTCTCTCTGTCTCTCTCTCTGTGTGTGTATGTGTGTGTTTTATATGGTTTCTGTTTGATTTTTGTTTTGTTTTGGGCTGTCATTTTATTTTCTTGGTTTTTTTTTTCTGGATTCTATTGATGTATTGGTTTTTGTTAGTTTTTGAGAAAGAATTTAAAGTTGTGTGGGGAAGAAAAGATTCTAGAAGGACTTAGAAGAATATGATCAAAACATATATATAAAGATTGTTTTAAATAATTAAGCATAACTTTAAAAACCATCATAATGTGTCATTTAATGTTAATATTGATAAGAGATTTAAAAATTCTTTATATAAATTGCCAGGGAACATAATTATATTTATATTGAATAATATTTTTATATTTATGATTTCAATACACAAAGAGCAAGTCTAAGCATTAAGTTTTTTCTTAATTTGTTTCCCTCAGGTAATTTTATGTCATATGAATTTAATTGATATGCTTCTGAACACCAATACTATGTTAAGTGAATTTTTTGTATCTATCATTTGTTTATATTTATATAGTTTTAGTTTAAGAGTAATTAATATCAGATTCTTTTTGATAGAGGATTACAATGTATATTCTTTCAAATAATTTTTAGTGTCAACTGAAAGAGATAGAATTTTGTCATTGGTATGCTAACTAGCTAAAGTTAATTTTTCAGGTAATTTTCACTTTATCCCATTATTTACTCATCAGTTACTCTTGGTGTCTCTTGAAATATATTCTCTAATCACTTTATTCTAGGTTAATTTTATGTCATATTGTGGTTCCCTTTTTCTCTTTTTCTCATGATGGGTTTGACTATGTTACAAGAACCTACTCTTTATGAATCCACTTGCTATATGGTTGCTAACCCTGTTCCATTTTTACTATTTTGTTCTGAACTATTAAGTCATTTCAGATCTGATCATTGCAAAAACCATTGTCTAATGTGAAATAAATGATACAGAAAAATTCCTTACTTAAATTAGTATGACTACTGATATAACATGAATATTTGAGTTAACAATACTTTTTATACTTTAGGGTTACATATTCACATGCATAATAAATTTACAATACAAAATAATTTAAAATTGAATGTACATGTATATCCCATGAGATATTTTGCATTAAAAATTAGTTAGATGTTAAACAAACATTTCTTAATAGTATATTTTTGATAATGTCTTTGAATTAACAAAATAAAATAGTTTAATAATGACTGAATTATAGTGAATTCATCTTATCCATAATTAGATTAAACAGAGTTTTTTCAACCCATAAAATATGTGGTTCTTTTAGTCAATGGAAAATGTATACATCTTGATATAATCATATTTCTTGACAGAGGTTTCAGTCCTACCAGGTCCCACAATCATTTAGTCCCAAATAAACACACAGAGGTCTACTTTAAATATAAACTGAATGGCCTATTAGCTCAGGCTTCTTATTAATTCTTCTAACTTATATTAGCCCATAATTCTTGTCTATGTTAGCCACGTGGCTTGGTGCCATTTTTGGTGAGGCAGTCACATCTTGCTTCCTCTGCAGCTAGGTCATGTCTCCAGACTGCGTTTTTTTCCCAGAATTGTCATTGTCTCGCCTCTACTTCCTGCCTGGTTATTGGCCAATCAGTGTTTTTCATTGAAATAAAATTGACAGGGTACAAACCATTGTGTCAAAGCACTTCCCCCTCCCTTTATTATTTTTTTTAAAGAACTCTGACTCTGTTATCCTTTGTTTAGCTTTTCTCCTGATCATTATCAATAATAACTTGTAACCAACATTCTAAACAGAGGAAAATATCCATAGTCCATTTTTTGGGAATGTGGGCTTAGTTTTCTAGGCTGCTTCCTGCTGATTGGGGGTGCTGATAATCTTATGAGGACCTAAGGAAAATTTATAATTGTGATCAGTCATGATTGGAGTATCCTGTGAAGCTTGATTATCTCAGGAAGGAGCATTTAATCTGTTTTGAATGCAGAACTCAGACATCTGGGCCATCTGCTCCTATTGGATTTCTCAGCTCGTCTTCCTTGATCAAACCTGACTTTTCTTAACCCAGAATGAATCTACAGTCTCCCGTTTCCTGTGGAAACAAAAGCAAAACCTCTTTTCCAAAGTTACATACATTTTGACTTCAATTTTGAAGTCAAGGTAATTTCAAAATACCTTTTTTGGATTAATTCAGTAGCATTTATAAACAAATACCTTCAGCAGCTCTTGCTTCTTCCTCGGCATTGAAACAATTTAAACAGAACATAATAACATAAAGTATCTAGACTCTCTGCATATTTTTCATCTTTAGGTGAAATTATTTTAACCTCTATTTCTTTATTTTTTTTAAATTTTTGGATTTTTGAGACAGGGTTTCTCTGTGTATTTTTGGCTGTCCTGGAACTCACTCTGTAAACCAGGCTGTCCATGAACTCAGAGATCTTCCTGCCTCTGCCTCCCAAGTGTTGGGATTAAAGGTGTGTGTCACCACACCTTGAAATCACAGAGATCTGTCTGCCTTTGCATTTGTTGGAGGAAGCCTGCTTGTTGATTCCCTGCTGCCTGGGTAGCTTAGATATGAAATAATCACACAGAAACTATATTATTTAAATCACTGCTTGGGACATTAGCTCTAGGTTCTAATTGTCTAACTCTTACATCTCAATTTAACCCATGTCCATCAATCAGTGCATCACCATGAGGTTGTGGCCTACCAACAAAATTTCAGCATGTCTATCTCTGGCAGTGACTTCATGGTGTCTCTCTGCCTTCTTTCTCCTAGCATTCAGTTATGTTTTTTTCTGCCTACCTAAGTTCTGCCTTATCAACAGGCCAAAGCAATTTCTTTATCCATTAACCAATAAAAGCAACACATAGACAGAAGGACCTCCCATGCCATATATTAAACCAATTAAGTTATTCTCAGAAAGACAAATAGCATGTTCTTTTAATCTTTGCAGTCCCTACAGTTAATAAATACACTAAGCTATCTATGACCAGATGTTATGTCTTCAGAAGGAAAACCTGAATAATAAAGAAGCAAATAGGTGTAATGATGGTGGAAATGGAATAGGAATTAAAGTATAGATGGGTATGTACTCAAATGTAAATTATTTGCATACATGAAAATATCCATAAGTAACCCTATGAAATAAAATTAAAAATAAAAAGATAGATACTATTCTCACAATACTTGATCTCTCCGGGGATTGCTTTGAGAAAGTTTAATATTTTTTAATTATGCAATTAATAAACAGTGACATTACATAGTTTAATACTTAGGTGAGATATTAAATCATACTTAATGCAGAAAAAATATTTTATTTATTTATGAGATACATGTCATTTTATAACACACACAGAATTAACATTTACATTTCTCTTTCTTTTCCTTGGTTTTTTGAAATTTTTTGAGTCTTAGGCCCCAAGTTTGCATTATCAATAAGTTGATCTCTTCTGAAATTTTCTTTGCTTTATAAAAGACAATTTTATTCACTTAATCTTACCTATGTTCCTGACCACACCAGAATTTCTACTAATTATAAAGGGACTAGTTATACTGGATTAAGACCCACCTTAATACCTGTATTTCACTGACTAATTCTTCATACTTGTTTCCAAATCAGTCATATTTAGAAAACTATTGATTCATATGGTTCAACTCATCAATTTGGGGTAAACACAAACCATCTTCTGAAGTACCATAATCTCTGGGTTTGTAAAGAGGGATCGTCAAAAATGTCACCTAATTTCCTTAGCTTTTTTTATAAAATGTAGTGTGTTAAATGACTGTAGTGTCTTGTTCACTGCAGTGGAAGAGCACACTCATATTAGAAAGTGTCTTACCAATGTTACATTCTTGCTACATAATCCAATAACCCTAGTCCAGTAATGTAAATATCTCTTGTGCTGGCAAGTTGTATGTTAACTTGACCCTAGCTATAGTCCTCTGAGAGATGAAAACCTCAATTAACAAGAAAAAAAACACCTTTAGAATGTCTTGGCTGTAAGCAGAGAAGTAGGTAGGACAATTTTTCTGGCTGTTGTTTTTTGAGACAGGGTTTCTCTTTAGTTTTTTGAATCCTGTCCTGGATCTAGTGCTTGTAGATCAGGCTGGCCTCAAACTCACAGTGGTCTGACTGCCTCTGTTTCCTGGGTGCTAGGATTAAAGGCATGTGCCATCACTGCCAAGCTGGACATTTTTATACTTAGTGATTGATGAAGTTAGGTTTAGGACACTGTGGGTGGTATTTTTTTTATAAGAAAACAAGCTAAGCAAGCCACGAGAAAAATATAAATAAGCAACAATCCTTCAAGGCCTCTGCATCAGCTCCTGCCTCAGGCTTCCTGCTCTTTTTGAGTTCCTGACCTGATTTCCTTTAATGGTAAACAGTGATATGGAAGAGTAAAGCAAATAAATTCTTTCCTGTGCCTGTTGTTTTTTGTCATGGAGTTTCTTCACAGCAGTAGTAAAACCTAACATAGACACCTCCCATAGATATTCTCATTTTCTAACTTCAAAGTTTTGACTCAACATGAATAGGCTCTGTGTTCTACATCTGCCAGAATGAAATCTTGGTATTGACCAGTGATCTGTTTTCATATAAGACTTTGTTCCTTTCCTTCAGCTAAATCAGTATTGGCTCAGTTCACTTGGTTGCAGTCTCTAGTTCCCTGTTATCTAACAAGATATCAAAGTCATCTAATAGAAGCCACCCTCAAGTAAGAAACACATGGTGCTTCACAGCATGGTAGCCTACTTTACTAAGCCTGGTATGATAATCTTATGCTATCCGAAATTTGAGTTTAAAAAGCTATGAAGTCAATATGCACTCAGTAGAAACCAGACTTAAATCTGAATTTTTTTCTAAGTAGACATATTGATTTGATAATCTTTTACCATGATGGACAGCTGACTCAAGCCACAGCTCCAAGTCAGTTATGCATTCAAAGTGCAAATAGCCTAGATTCTGCATATAAGGCTATGATAGGCTACTGAGTTTGAGATACATAGTATGTGAAATGCATTTTCAACTTATGATGATTTCTACATGGGAGATTATTTTAAATATGACCTACAAAATAAAGTTGAGATGCATCTCTATATTACTAAGAATTGGCATCTACCTACACTACATTTTTTATTTTACATTAGTTATTTTCTCTGTGTACTTAGATATCATGCCTGACCAGTTTCTGCAGCCAGATTATTTTAATTAGTATACTTGCAACCAAATATTAATGCATTGTAGGAAACTTACAGGTGATAAAATGCAAAATAAAATCAATGTCTTTGGAAGCCCTAGGTAGTGATGTAATAACTAAGGAGACACTGAAAGTCTGCTTTTCATAGAGATTCTCAACTATTGTACATTTCTCAGAATCTTGAAGATTCTAAGTACATACTTGCTAAATAACATGGATTTTTTTATCCACACGTTTATTGAAGAAAATGAAAAAGAAGGAGAAGAAAAAGAAGAAAGAAGAGCAGAATTCAATGCAGTGTAAACGGCTACGCAGAGCTCCAAGCCTGAGCTGTTTGTCGCAGTAAAAGAAGATGAGCCATTATTACAGCAGCAAAACACACAAATTATTGTCTGGAATATTTTGGAAATTTTTTTCTTTTGTTTTTCCCTTGAAGGGAAGAAAATGGCTAAATTTCCTAGATACATTTGGAGTCTGTCTAATTTATATTCAAATTTAAACATCTATTAGACTTCAAAGATAATTTTCTGTTGATTATAAACAGTAGAAACAATATTTTTAGCATCCTATCTTAACCTCAATATAAATTAATTCAAGGATAGTCAAGGATATCTTTGTATACACCTTGAAATCTTTTCTGTATTGGTTTACTTTTATACAGAGTGTTGCTTGTTTTCCATAATTAATAGATAAAATTTACACAAACACGCACATATATCTTACGCCAACTATCAGATTATTCTTCATAATATGACTGAAAATACTATTTTCAGCCTTTGTATTAAATATCTATGGCCATTGTATCCTCCCTCTGCTATGTAACTATTTTTTTTCCAGTTTCTCAGAAGTACTTAATGTTTTGAGAACTCCCCCAGCCCAGACTCCTATCAAATTACATGCAAACAAGAAGAAGCACTGTGATAGTTAGTCAAAGAACAACTGACTTCAGAGCATCTATAAAATACCAGCATGATAAATTTTATATATTTGCATTACACTGGTGAAGGCCATTGTAACTGCATTACAGACGATACATATCCTTCTTTCCATATGTTACTGACTATCTAGTTTTGATCAGTAAGGCACATTCAGAAGAGATGAACTTATCTCCTAAAAATGTGAATCAAATGTCTGGGAAAATGACTCAGGCATAAAATATTGGTCATGGTACATGAGAACCTGGAATCAGATGTCCATCATCTAAAATAGCATAGATGAATCATGATGCTTACTGCAGGACAGCTAGCCTAGTAGGCAAGTGAGCCTCAGGTTCAGAAAGAGACAGAGTATCAAAATATAAAGTGGAAATCTATTTGAGAAGACAGCAATGTCAGCCTCTGGTGTCACACACACACACAGACACAGAAAAACACACACAGACATAAACACAAACTACACATGCACTTGTAGACAATCATGCCTATACTCAAATCATGTAACTTCACTTCTTAAAAAAATAGCCTGATGATGCTTTTTCTTTCATTTGTGCAGCAATATGCCTTATTTGGATTTATTTCTTTCACTTTATACAACATTTAAATTAGCTATTTCTTAGTGTTTCAAAACTGCCATGTGTACATGACGAACTTCACCAAAAGAATACTATTTGTACGTAAATACCCACATCATCTGTTTGTAATCTCTCTCTGAGACTCTTCAATGTCTTCATTGTACAATCTCCCACAGAATTCCTCTCTATCATCTTACCTTGCTACTTACTAATATGACTATATTAATAACTCTTGTGGAATAAACCCAAACCTAGTGAGGACACTTTTTTCATTTTTTCTATTTATTCAAAATTTGGAACAATAATTAACATAAAACATTATATATACAGGTGTAAATGAATGAAATACTGATTGCATTTCTGTCAGCACAATTGTAAATTGGCAATATTCTACATGGGGTTTCAGATGTTATCTATCTAATACCCTTTGTAGAAATCTACAACAAGCACGTAAATGTTAATAAAGAAATATGTGCAAAATATTATAAAAAATCATAGGTTATATTATCATAAGAAAGAGGGTAGGCAAAATTTAACTTTCGGGATGTGGGTTACTTAAATCTGTATAGCTTTTTAAGTACATATTATATAATCATTAATGTAATGGTTTGATTTTATACTATTTTGTCAATGTGGCCAAACCAGGTAGAAGTACTTTTGAAAATTGGCTTGTGTTTCTAATCTAATGGTTGAGGATAATGTTTGTTTGTACAATTCTGTTATAATAAACTTTAAGGAAATATGATTTGTATGATCGTTATTTTACTATTCATGAAGAGCAAAACTTATCAACAAATGCTCACTTTTAATATATTATGTATTCATATGTCCATATTTTGTCATTCAAAGTCACTTCAGAAATATATTCAAAAGGTAATGTTTCTCTGATTTTCCTCTCAGCATCTTTATCTTTTGTGTATAGAAGAGCTATTGATTTTTTTTTGTTTGATTTTGTATCCTGCCACTTCACTGAAGGTATTTATCAACTGTAGGAGTTCTCTGGTAGAGTTTTAGGGATCATTTATGTACACTATCATATCATCTGCAAATAATGAAAGTTTGACTTCCTTCTTTCAAATTCAAATACCCTTGATCTCTTAATGTTGTCTTATTGCTATTGTTAGAACTTCAAGAACTATGTTAAAGAGATATGGAGAGAGTGGACAGTTCTTGTCTTGTTCCCAGTAGCACAGACAATAAGAACAACAATGAGTAAATGGGACCTCCTGAAACTGAGAAGCTTCTGTAAAGCAAAGGACACAGTCAATAAGACAAAAAGGCAGCCTACTGAATGGGAGATCTTTACCAACCCCACATCAGACAAAGGTCTCATCTCTAAAATATATAAAGAACTCAATAAACTAGACATTAAAATTCTAAATAATCCAATTTAAAATGGGGTACTGGATTAAAGAGAGAATTCTCAACTGAAGAATTTCAAATGGCCAAAAGATACTTAAATCTTTTGTTTAACTTCCTAAGCTATCAGGGAAATGCAGACCAATACAACTTTGAGATACCATCTCACACCTGTCAGAATGGCGAAGATCAAAAACACTAATGATAGCTTATGCTGGAGCGGATGCGGAGTATGAGGAACCCTCATTCATTGCAGGTGGAAATGCAAACTTGTGCAACCACTTTGGAAATCAGTGTGGTGGTTTCTCAGAAAATTGGGACTCAACCTACCTCAGGATCCAGCAATACCACTCTTGGGAATATACTCAAAAGATGCCCAGTCATACTACAAAAGCATTCATTCAACTATCTTCATAGCAGCATTATTTGTAATATCCAGAGCTGGGAAACAACCTAGATGCCCCTCAATGGAAGAATGGATGAACAAAGTGTGACGCATACATATTAGAGTACTACGCATACATATTAGAGTACTACTCCGCAGTAAAAAAAACAATGACATCTTCAATTTTGCATGCAAATCAATGTAAGTAGAAAACAATATCCCGAGTGAGATAATCCAGACCCAAAAAATAGTGGATTCTAGCCAGAAACAGAGGACATGGAGCCTATAGTTCACAATCCTAGAGAAGCTAAGTAATAAGGTGAACCCAAAGAAAAACATATATAGATCCACCTGGAAGTTGGAAGGAGACAAGATCGCCTGGCAAAAGTTGGGAGCATAGGGGTGGGAGAGTAGAGTAAAATGAGAGAGGGGAGGGAAGGGGGAAGAAGGGGAGGGTTGGGGAGAGTTTGCGGGAGTGGGATGGTTGAGATGGAGGAAGGACAGATATGGGAGCAGTGAAGGGGATATCTTAATTAAGGGAGCCAATTTGGGATTGGCAAGAGGTTTGGCTCTGGGGTGGGGGGGGTGGAGGAGAGGGTTCCTGAACTGGCCTTGTCCCATAGTCAGACTGATGACTATCTTAAATATCACCATAGAATCTTCAACCAGCAATGAATGGAGACAGAGACCCACATTGGAGTACTGGACTGAGCTCTCAAGGTCCAGTTGAAGAGCAGAAGGAGGGAGAACATGAGCAAGGAAGTCAGGACCACGAGGGGTTCACCCACTGGAGTTGGGAGCTCACCAACTCCAGCTGGACTGGGAATGAAGGAGCATGGGATCAAACTGGTCCCTCTGAATGTGGTTGATAGTTGGGGTAGACTGAGGGGCCAATGACAGTGACTCTGGGATTTGTCTCTACTGTGTGTTCTGGCTTTTTGGGATCCTATTCTCTTTGGATGCATACCTTGCTCAGCCTGGATGTAGTGGGGAGGGCCTTGGACTTACCACAGGTCAGGGTGCCTTACCCTCTCTTAGGACTGGAGGGAGGTGGGGGGATGATGCTTGCGGGGAGCAGGAGGGAAGCCAGAGGAGAGAAGCAAGTGGAAATTTTGATTGATATAATTTTAAAGTAATAAAAAAGGCACAAAAAGAAATATATTCAAAAAATGAAAACATGGGGAAAATGTCCTATTATTTAGGGTTCTGTATGAAAGGTCTCTCCCAACAGTCTAATACTTCTTTAATGCTGAAAATTAAATTGCAAATAGAATTCATGTCAATCATTTACTTTGAAGCTCTTGCTCCTCATTTGTTTCTTATTCATTTCTCTTGTAAAGTCACTCATAAATAACATGAAAACTCTGACTCATTTTATGGTGTATTGAGGTTTCTATTTGCAAGCTTTGGGGAAATGATTGATTAATGAGAGCTCCGGCCAATCTCACGGAGCAATTCCTTAATGGGTTCATTGTATGATGGCATATTGGGAAGAATTAAAACCTGGAAGTGAACCTTACTTGAGAACTTATTTGAGTACCGGTCTTTAGAGGCTATGTCATATCATTGGAGACTTCTCGATTCATTTCCCTTGCTGGATTTTTGATTTCCATAAATTGAATCACTCTTTTTGCCTTGATTTCACTGAAACACCCAAAACTATAAGCAAAAATGAACTCTGTTTAAAATAATAGCTAGCACATGTTTGTCCAAAGAAATTAAAATTCTGACAAATAGAGTTTTTCTTTTAGACAAAAGAATATATCTATCAGTAAATTAAATGCCAGACTGTAAAACAAACTGTATAGGTGTTAGATAAAGCCACAAGCCTTAAAGCAAGATAGAGATAATCCTTCTAATTAGGAGTAATTACTCCACCTCTCCTCGGGGGAAAAATAATGTCACAGGTGTGAGGAAAGACTGAGAGAAGAAAAGGTGCTTTTAGAACCACCTAGTAATAAGAAAACTATTGTTGAAACAATAAAGGGTAAAGATTTTTCAAATAGCAAATTTAATGAAGCCCCAGAGCCTTTTAACATAACATTAAAAAATTTGCAGTTTATTTGAAAATCATCTGATATAGAAAATGCCAAAAAATTGTCTCAACTTTAATTAACCAAGACATTGAGTGTTTGCCTAAAACCAGAAAGATAGAGATGTTATAATAACCCGATGAAAATATTAAAATTGTAATCATGTGGAAGTTTCATGAGAACTATCACTCCAACAGGAAGAGAAATCCTTATTCCCATCTCTGGGTCGTTTTGATGGTGTTCTAGTAGTTACCGTAGGGCTTTCTCATTACAGACATGGCGGTTGGAGGAAAGAGCTCTTCGCCACGCTGTGTGCATCAGGCAGGACAGATCCAGGTGTCTGTTTGTCACAGCTCAATGCCGTTTATCCCGGGGCTCATTACAGCCTTTGTAGTTCTGTCATTCATCGTTATAAAATATTATTGCTTTAAATCTCTGATTCCTTATTCACTTATTTATTTTTCTCTTCTCACAGTGCTAGTCTTGTAAATGGAGGTGATATTTTTTATGGGATGGATAAATTCATATGGTGTAAATCTAAAAAAGATTATGTTAAGACATCTTACACAGTTTAAAATAAACTTAAAATTAAAGATTTTTTTGTATAAGAAATGTCCACATTTGGTATAATATAAAAGATAATATTAAGTCCAAGGTCCTCCCAACTCCAGGGAGTGGGGGTATGGGTGGAAGGGAGGGAAGGGAAGGGGGAGGAGGAGGGGAGGAGATGGAAATCTTTAATAAAAAATGAGAAAAAAAATAAAAAAATAAAATATAAAAAAGATAATATAATTATAATTTTATTATAGAGAAATCAAAACAAACAGAAGCGTGATGTGAGCACCACAGGTGACAGTGTTTGTCTCGAAGTTTGTGGGCCTGACTTCACACCTCTGAACCTGTGTAGAGGAAGGGGAGCTTAGACTCCTTCCAGCTGCACTTTCTGCTCCACATACACACCATGACATGCACATCTAGGTTACAGATACTATTTTGAAATGCACCATATTTGCAAACTTGAGAAACATGCTTGACTTTTAAGATTGGTCAGTGGGTCAATGTCTTTGCTGACAATATTCAGAAACTAATTATTGTCTAGGACCGGCACGTGTAAGAATAAAAATGGAACTCTCACGGGTGTTCATACAAACATTTAAAGCGAACACTGAATATATAATACATCATTTCGAGAAATACATATAGGATGAATATAGTGAAAATCTAGTGTAAATAACAAGAACAGGGATTGATTCCAAACGGTAGAGATAATGGGACTTTGGAATTTCGAAAAAACAAAAACAAAACAACCTGATGATTTTTCTGTTTGTTGTCTTTTAGCTTTTGCAAGTAAGGGTGTACTGAAAGTTTGTAGAACAAACACGGCTTTACTGTTAAAGTCATTTGAGATGATGTTCATATAAATTGTTAGAGAGACTAAATAAAAAAGTAGACCACTCAGTAAAATTCCAGCAAGGCAAGAGAGACCACGTGTGCTCCTGAGTCTACACTTCCATAAAGTTTCAGAGGCTGGGCCTGCACCCAGCTTGAAGTTCCATTTCCATTAAAATGCAGCTATCTTTCCTCTGTTCCATAAAGCCGTGAGCTTTGAAAACGTGCCCTTCCTATCTTCCACATACACTTCTGAGCTCATTGGATTCTCATTTTCAAGGTAATAAATTGCACGGTGTCACAGTCACATGAGCATTTGGCACCAAAAGGATGAGTCTGGAACCCAAAGATAAACTGTCCCAGCTCACGGTGCTCATATTGTGTAACTTCCCCGGAATGATTATCATGGTGAAATTTAATTTAAATGTATTGTCTATAAATGAACGAACTTATTTTCCTGCAGATAAATAAAGACAATTTAGAAGACAGGGTTTGCTATAATTCTCATGCTGATCATGATATCGTTGTTAATATAAGTTCGTAAGTTTATTAAGCTAACACATTATTGTTTATATTTAATTGCTGAGTAAAATGTTTTATTCCTAGTCCATCTTTATTTAAGAAAAGTGGCATTTACTTAATTGAACTACTTTTTAAAAATTAAATCAATAGATATGTACAAAGTATGTAGAATATAATTGAAATTGAATTAAACAATTATTTTTATAGATTTGGGGCACTATTATATTTGAGAAATGTCTCTTACTAAATTTCTAAATGCCATTGGTTTGAATTTTGACTGATGAATAAGTCTAGTATTATTCTGGAAATATTTTTCTGAAAATACTTGAATTATTTTGTGCAGATTATTAATGTGTACATCTAACAGAACATTTTTTTTATTTTTACTGCTTACCTGGCATATCTATATACATACATATACATGGGTATCTGCTCTATCTTAAATAATGATATTTATTAGCTTTCTTTGCCATTCATAAAAATTGAAACCCACCCCTTACACTTGATTATTTCAATAATCATAGCTATTATTCCAAATATGCTTGACTTAAAATGAAGAAGAGCCTCATACTTTTATTATTCCAGAATTGGTCACAATATTAAAAAGATTAAACATTAACATTTAAGAAATAATATTAGTTACTGTAGATTGTAGTAACAAAGTTTTAATTTCCTTGTTAGTTTAGGACCCAGAGTCATTCTAGAGCTGATATTTATTTAATTTAACCTTCAGTTTTCAAGAGAAAGTAGCTCGTTGTTGCTTTCATTGTGATGCTGTAGACAGAGTCATTATGCTCCTCTCTTCAGATACTTTCTTTCCCCCCTTTGGTGAAATCAGAGAATATTGCAATCTCAGACTGAGGGAATCCCCTGAAGGCATATTTTATACTAACTTTCCTCATTCTTATAGACAAATTATATTACTTAATTATCTAGAAATATGTGTCTTGATTAATTTATATCTTCCCTTTCTTGTCATCCAGAATCTTTTCACTATTATAATATTCTATAATAACTCTCTGAAAGATTTTGTGTGGATTTGTTTTATTGATTGTCGGTGTGGACAGGAATATCATTTTTCACTACAAATATCCTCAGGTCTCTTTATTTGGCAACATTTCTTGCAATTTTTATGAATTTTATATAAATATTTTTAATTCCTCATACTGTTTGCAGTCCACAATTCCTGCATTATTGCCAATATCTGATAGACATATTGCCTATCAATCTCCTTTCACATTCTTTTTCTAGATTAACATTTCCAAACAAAGAATACTTTTGTCTCTCATGAAATAAAAGGGAATATTATCCCAAATCTCTAACCTACCTACATTTCTCTGCTAAGTCCAAATGCTTTAAAGCGTTTTGATGAAATTATCCAGCTACAGAACATAGTAAGAATCTCACAAATCCATAACCTCATTTTATCTACGTAGTTGACTTGGCTTCCAGGACCAGACATAATTTCTACACAGTTGTCTGAAACTCAATTCCAATTAGATAACTGTTGGTTACTGTGAAGGTATGAGTGTTACTGTTATACCTTTAAAGACATCTTACCACTATGGGCATTGTTCTAGTCTCTGGGTTTTATAACTTGGTAGGGCTGCTTTCCTCTTTGGCACTTTGCATAGCCCATTTTTTTCTATGAAAGCTAGTCCTCACAGAAATGGTGTTCAAATCCTATCTACCTAGTATTGTTTGAGTTCCATGTCTCAAAGGCATGGCATCTTCTGCAAAAGAGATTCACTTTATACTTTCCTTTTTGCATTTATCTTTAAGTCTTGTTTAGACTTTTGCTATGAAAGAAGTTCCTCTTGAAGAATAACAATAAACTATTGCATATACATTTGGACTACTGTATGGTTGCCTTCATTATTAAATGTATAAAACTGAAAAGTGATGATTCTGCCTTTCACCTTCTAATTCTGACCATAAATATAATGACATTAAAGAAGATAAAACCTCAAGATTTTTAATACTGGTAGTTACTTAAGTTATGGTTTAGATAATTCCAAGATTTTTATTTGGAGGTAGGTTAAGGCAGAACATTAGATTGATCAACTGTTATTTGACTATAAAAATATTTCTAATACAATAATGTTATGAAGATTGGGGTAATCCATATGAAAAACTTAGCCTCTGGCAAAAGTTTTCAATTGGCCTCAAAAAGAGAACATATCACCATTAACAATGATAGAATGTGCCACCTTTCATGTTTATCTGAAGGATCCTGAAGCTGCAGATTTGATAGTATCCATTTGTGGAAAACATACAACCAAGTATAATTTCATGTTATTCTTAAGCTCTCTTATGTTGAGAAGAGAGAATTTTTTTAACATTTAGTCATGAATATGGATTATTACTATAAGAGAAAAACTAATCTATAGCAAAAATAGCTAAACCTGGGCCTGTGTAACATGTCAAGGATCTCTAAATATGAATTATCTTTCAGTACAGATTTTGTCATCAATTATTCAGGTAATAACAAAATTATCATTAATTCAGACATTTGAATTATTGACTTCATTTAAACCCATATCATTTTATGATATATAAAAAACAAAATCTCCACAATTTTAGACCACTCACAACCTACATGCATGTGGAGCCATGAACATTCTCTATCACCCTTTCACATGGTTCCCCGCTTTTCAACAAGTACCTGTCAATGTCTGGTCACAGAGTCAGACACAGTTTTGTACTTTATTTTCTTGCTTGAGACATTCTTTTTCTATTTTATGATTTTTTCTTTCCTTGTTTGTATTAAGAACTTTTTAATACAATCTTTTCTTATTTTACATAGGCATTCCCTTTCCCATTCCCTCCCCATCTTTCTATCCCACCCTTCCCCCCACCCCATTCCCCATCCACTCCTCAGAAAGTGTAAGGCTTCCCATGTTGAGTCAACAAAGTCTCACACTTCACTTCAAGCCTGTATATAGCCTATATTTAAGCTGAACAAGGTATGCTCAAGATGGGGGAAGGAGAGTGAGTGAGAGAAAGAAGATATCTTGATTGATGGAACCATTAAAGGGCTAACAAGAAACATGGCACTAGGGAAATTCCAAGGAATCCAAAAGGATGACCCCAGCTAAGACTCTAAGCAACAGTGGAGATGACGCCTAAACTGGCCTTCACCTGTAATCACACTGATGACTACCTGAATTGTCATCATAGATCCTTCAATCTGCAATTGATGGAAGCAGATGCAGAGATCTACAGTGAAGCATTGGACTGAGCTACCAGAGACCAGTTCAAGAGAGGGAGGAACAATAATATGAGCAAAAGGGTCACGGTCATGATGGTGATACCCACAGAAACAGCTGACCTGAGCTAGTGGGAGCTCATTGACTCTGGACTGAGAGCTGGGGAACCTGCATAAGACCAAACCAAGTCCACTGAATGTGGGGAACAGTCTGTGTGGCCAGTGGAAGTGGGACCAGAATTTATCCCTAGTGTCTGAGCTGACACCTAGGACATATTTTTAATACAGACACTTTTACAGTATCTTTATAGAATAGGGGAAATGTTCTTCAATAACTTAAAAATGTAGGTTGGGTCTAAGTTTTTTCCCTCATTTTTGCTAAATTAAACATATTTATTTTCAATTGTTTGAAGACATCAATTGAATTCCATCTTACAAACATGCAAACTTTTTCACCCCTTCACATTATACCTATGGCTTCACACATCTAGATAAATGAAATAGCATTGCCCTGTGTCCTCAGACAGAAAGAATATTTTTATGATTAGAAATTATATTTTACCCAATAATGGACACTTTTCTTTCAGAAGCATATATATTTTTCTTTATATTAGCGCTCCCATACCTAAAGAATTGTTTCCTCTTAATAGTTTTCTGATTATCTTAGTGATACACCCTCTCCAATATTCTGTCACCACCAGACTCATATAATACTTTCTCAAAGTGATTTTTTATGGTTTGCCTCACTTGGATTTAATAATTTTATTTCCTAGCATCCTAGTGGTAATTTTATTGATAATTACGAATGTAATGACCAATTGTTTCATAAGTAGCAGATGTTTGTAAGCATATATCCAAAGAAATAGAGTAAGCTATTTATCTAGACATATAAAATCAAGTCTCTTACAACTGAGCAAGAAAGAAAAGCATATTCTGTTTGCTTTGAACTTTGTGGCTAGTTTCTCCTATTTCTGTTCTGTTCTGTGTATTGCTCAATCTTTTTCTTGTTCTTCACCCCCCCTTAAATCTTTATATAGAAAAGTATTTTATCATGTGAGAGTAGTTAATCACTTTTATAGCATCTGGTGTTTTGGCATGTTAGGAAATTTATATAAATACTAATGATTTATGAATGACTAATATAAGATTCCTAATTTTTAGATCCTCCCCCCATGTGTGGTGTGAGTGGCATTTCATTGTGGGCATTTTATCAGAATGTTCATGTGTGCAGAATTGGTTTGATCAATGGCAACTTTTTCTTCAAAATGAAATGGAATATAAAGCACACTATACAGTATCCCACATCAAGTGAAGATCTATTAAATATATTTGATATGGATATTTGATGTTTAAGTTACCCTGAAGAAAAAAACTGACATCTCTTATTTAATTTGAAAAAGAAAAACTATTGTAACATTGCATATTTCTGACAGGTGAAGATCAGAACTAAGATAAAATGCAGCTTCTAGCATCATTAAAATCACCATATTACAAGTTGCATCCAAATCTGACACACCTCACATATTAGCTGGAAGCAAAGAATGAACATAGGTATCATTATAAAGAAACAACATCATTTTAGATAGATATTCTCAGGATTCATAAAGTTCATCCTGTTCACTTTTAGAGAAAATGGGAGTTTATTATGTGTATTATGAGAAGAGCCGAAGAAAGACATAAATCAAACTAAAAAAAATTATTCTTGTTAATTCTGATTCAAATATCCCCATGTTTTCTATAATAGATACAGGTATTTGATATTATCCTTGCAGTGCTTTTAACCTAGTAGGTCAAAGTTCTTAATAGATCAAAGTGTTAGCTTACCTCCTTCTCCCTGTAAGAAACACTTACGATAGTCTCACCTATGCTCCAAGAGGAAGTTTTTCCTTCACGTATTCCAAGGCTAGGCTATAATAACCTCAGAAGTGTTCTTAAATTATCATGGAATACTCACCTTAAATTTTGGAATCACTCTAAATTTTTAGAGTAATTCACTAATGTCTTTTTCATAATAACATTTTCATAATGTCTCCACTCTTTATTTAAAAAGTTTTCCTTCAGGGAGTGGCTGTGATCCGTCTCCCAGGCTGAAGCCAAGGACAATGGCGCTGGGCTTTGATTCTTCTGCATGGACTCTGTGCATTCTCCACGGGCTCTGTGGGAGCCTTCTCAGCTTGGTTGATCACCATCCTGGACCTGGGGGAAGTTGGGAGGACCTTGGTTGGGAGTTGGGAGGACTGATGGCTCCTTGGCCTGTAGAGGGAGGGAGGGGGGTATGGGTGGAGGGGAGGGGAGGGAAGAGGAAGGAGGAGGGGAGGAGATGGAAATTTTTAAATATAAAAAATAAACCATGAAAAAAATAAAAATAAAAAGTTTTCCTTTAATTATATGAGTGTGAGTGTTTTGCCTGCATGATATCTATGTACTTGGTGAAGGACTGTTATTCCCAGAGGACAGATGTTGTTGCTGAATCCCTTGAGACTAGAGTGACAGAATGTTGTGCTCCCACACATGGGTGCTGAGAATCAAACATAGGATTTCTGGGAGAGAAGCCATTGTTCTTTACTGCTTAACCAAATTGCTAGTCTTGGCCTAATTTCTTAAATAATACGTGGCAGACATACACGTTAGAATATCATAGAACAAACATTATGAAATATTTAAAATAAGTAGTAAAATACATTCAGATGTGTCTTTCAGTTTTCATCTTTGTGAGCTAGCACACAGGTTTCTCAAAATGGTAAGGATGAGTAAGAAAAATCCAAAAATCTGAATCAGTCTACAAGGAAGCATAAGCCTAGCCTACGAAAAAAATTCTCAGTAGAAACAGTAGTTTTCAAAGAGGTTTAGATTGTTTAAGAAAAATGCTTGACTGCTGGATTTGCAGTGGATATTTGTACATTTAACCTTCATACAACTAGAAAAGACTTACCAATCAGTTACTGGTTGTGGTACTAGCAAATTAAGTAGTAGGAGGAAAACAGCTGTGTGTGCGTGGTCTCTCTCTCTCTCTCTCTCTCTCTCTCTCTCTCTCATACACACACACACATACACACACACAACCACACAAATTAATGTGAAAATAAAACAGAACATTAGAAGGTTCCCTTGATATTTTAAGCTTGAATTCTCGCAGATGGAGGACAATATGAACACCCAGAGCAAAATACAAACAACTGATAATGAGACAGGCAGGCAAACATAGGCAGCAAACACTGTTTATTCTGCTACAGTTGCCAATGGTATTTTAGAATTGTTGAAACCTAACTAATGGGCTGTCACTTTATACTCCAGGGAAGTTCTTTATGAAAAAGATAGAAATCCTTAGGAACTAATGTTTATATTTCAAACATGCAAAGATAGCAAATATGATACATTCCAAAAGCATCAGTGGGGAAATGTCTTTTATGCAAAAGCTGCACTAATACTCACACATCATAAGTGTTTGGAGAAGGGAATGATTCAATGTGGTTCATATTTAAAAAAGTAACTTCCTACTGCTTGCCTAAGATCCAGCCTTGCCCTCTGTAGTGTACAGAGTTTCAACATGTTTTTCATGCATGGTGGCAAAAATAACAATGTATTAGCAAACTTTCTAACCTTCTTCCCATTACATAAATATAACACTGGCAAAAGATGGTTTCAATTACAGGGCTGCTATTGAGTCAATAAACATCTCAAAATAGAGTCACAGAGACTAGAATTTACTCAAAACTGTAAAATGTAGTAATGTCTATTTATGATTTGCGCTTGTAGTCTCTCTTCCTATTAGAATCTTTCCTCAACTAATGTCCATGATTAAATCTCTACTAAACGTATTTCTTTCCTTCTTTCTATTTTTTTGTTCCCTTTTTCTTTTATTTTTTTCTTTTTGGTTTTTTGAGACAGCGTTTCTCTATAGCTTTGGAGCCTGTACCAAAACTAGATCTTGTAGACCAGGCTGGCCTCACTTTGCCAAACATATTTCATAATAAACTACAAATATTAAGCAAATGCTGAGAGACAGATAAAGTTAAGTGTGATTTTTCTTGCAGATTAGCAGAGCTATTCTCAGCAGACAAGCCTGACTAGATTCTGAAAACAAAAGACTGAAAACTGCCTGCTCCCCCAGACTCTGGGATCTGAGGCTTTTTTTGGCTTTAGTTGGAACAAAGCCCATATTGCAACAATGTACAGATACACCCATGTACAACTAATTAAAATCACAGTAAAATCATACAAAATAAATAAAGGAAAGAAGAAAAGAGGGAAGAAAGGACAAAATAAATTAATGAAAGATAGAAGAATATCAGGCATTAGGATAAAAAGGGCAACTGTCTCAAAACAATGAAGGCATCATTCAACAATACTACAAACAACATCATGTTTTTGTTTGTGGGAAAACAAAAGCAAAAATACCCTCAAAGTCACAAAGCATTTCCACTAGAATCAAGAACACGCCATGAATATCTATTCTTTCCATTTCTGTTGAATAATAGTGCTTGAAGCCTTACCTAGAGCAGTAAGAAAAGAATTAGTAGATAAAGTGGATAGAAACAGGAAAATAAGAGGTAAAAAGGTGTCCTTGTTTACAAATGGTATGAATATGTGGCAATAAAGGAACTGAAGACTACCAGAAAACTCACATAGATGATGAGAAATACATTCGAAAAAACAACAAACATTGCCACACATATAAGCATAGGTAATACAGCAATTTAGTAAATTATAAAATTAGTGTGTGTGTGTGGTCTTAGGTAGGTTTCCAAAGCTGCAATAAAACACAGTAACCAAGGAAAGTTATAGAAGGAAGGGTTTACTTGAACTTATGATTACAGATAGATAAGAATCCATCACCATCACAGTGGGGAAGCATGGTTAGGCATGATGACATGAACAACAGGATGAGAACTCACATCTCAGTACCAAAACAGGAAGCAGAGAGGTCACAGTGGGTATAACACGTGCTTTGAAATTTCAAAACCTACATGTGCTTTGAAATCTCGAAACCTACTTATACTGAGCCACTTCACTTAGCAAGACCACACCTCCTGAGCTTCACCGGTCTATGTCACCAACTGGGAACCAAATACCCAAATATGTGAGCCTATGTGGGTACACTATCATTCATTCCTTGGCTTATGAATGACGTTCTCATTCCACTCCCCAGCTTCCAGAGGCTTTTGTCCATATTGTAATACAAACTGCATGTAGTTATACAGTGAATGTTTCCACAATATTTTACTATCCATACTGATTTAGAGTAGGAACTCTCTTTTGAGACATAAGGAAATCTTGTTGTCTCCCCTTTAAAATCAAAAGGCAATCCCATACGTCTAACATACGATGACACAGATTATTTATTGCAATTCCAAAAGGCAGAAATGAAAGTATCTTTAGGAAATATTGGACCGGACCGGAGCAAAACTGAAACCCAGCAGTGCTAACACCAACTTCTGGAACTATGTCTGATGTTAAAGAACTTAAAGGGCTCTGCTCCTCCAACTTGGCTGCCTGAAATATACATCTTTCTTGGGTTTGTTCCACTTTCTGTGTGCATCTTTGCATGGTGTATAGCCCATACACAAGGTCCACAACATTTTCAGTTATGCAACTCAATCTAGCCTTCATTTCTACATCACAAAAGAATCTCTCGGGGACTTGACACAGGGAATTCCTTCCCACACATTCTTGGCCTCAGTAGCTTTCTAAAACCAAGGAAGAAATGGCTTCTTTGTTCTTGCATTATTTGTGACTCTACAGCCAAAATGATGAGGATGACACTGCAAAGTCAGGCTACTAGCTTGGCCACCTTGGTCCTTTGGGTGATATTGGCATCAGCTGTTGTTTGTTGTGGTTTTATAGGAGGAGACAACATTTTATGCTCTCTTTCGTAAGTAGGAAGCTTAACTGGGTGACATCTTATCCCAAGGGTTCCCTTACAATAAATCCATTACAGATCTGTTTCTTACTGCTTCTTGCCTTCCTTATCTGCTTCAAGCCTTGCCTGAAACATTACGTTCAGTGATGCCTTCTTTGTAATCATGTCATACATTATGTATTTCATCTCACCCCCTTTGTTCTCTTTCCTTACCACCTTATGGTAAAATACAAAATAATGGAAATACATTAATTTGAGAGATAAGAGTAAGCTAGAAATGTGCATAAGCCAATAGGACAAGCAGCATGCACAAAAAAAAAACAAGCAAAATCTACCCTAACTGCCCATTATTAAAGCTGAGTAGACATCCGGATGTCATGTACACACAAACCCAAAATTGCCATCATTAACCAATGGCACAGAAACGTTTTCATGCTCTCTGTTTTTCTGTGTTGCTTTGTGTGGTTGTTACAAATGAAAACATTTTGGTGTGTTTTTCCCTAAAGTTTACACCGAAAGGTAAAGCCATGGAAGCCAGGTTATCTTGTGTGTTTCTAGTTTCAAATGAGGTTTCTATTGTTAGTTATTTTGGATGCCTGCCAGAGCACTTGGCTTCACATTTGGCAGGACAGCACAGATACGTGTGTGCCATTTCACAGCTTTCATGTGAAATAATTTGCCATGTAAAAAAAAAGTAAAATTGACACCTAGTATGCTGTAGGGTTTCTTCAAACCCCAGAATCAAAAGTGTCTCTCTATTAGAGGAAGAAAGAAGTCCACTTCAATAGAATGCAAGAGCTAGTCTTGGATGTTTGTTCAACTTTCAAGAGCTTGACACTATGTAATTTGTTATAAACATATTTAGACACAACAAAAGGTGGGAAAATCTTTCTTTGTAATAATTAGGTCTGCCGTGTACTCACAACAAAGCTTAAGACAGAACTACCATTGAAACTCTTCTTGTAGAATAGATAGATATCTTACGTAGAAATAGGATTTCTTACGTAGAAATAGGATTTATAGATTAATAGGAAGCAAGCAGGCTTAAGATAAACAAGTTCACACGAAGGGTCAGGGGAAGAACAGCGCTATAGATTGATGGAGAAAAACAAACTGAAGATAAGGATATTGGGGAGCCAGTGTGTCCTGTCCACAGAGATAGCACAAAGTTCACCATGAGACTATTAACTAAACCCATCCCAGACTTCTGGTTGTACATTTCTCCTTATTAAGAGACAACCCTGGAGGGGCGGTGGGGGCACACATATTTAATCCAGCACTCTGGAGGCAGAGGCAGGCAGATCTCTGTGAGTTCAAGATCAGCCTGGTCTACAAGAGCTAGTTTCAGGACAGGCTGCAAAGCTACAGAGAAACCTTCTCTTGAAGAAAAGAGAGAGAGAGGGGAAGGGAGGGAGGGAGGGAGGGAGGGAGGGAGGGAGAGAGGGAGGTAGGGAGGGAGGGAGGGAAAAACCTGGGTGCTTAACATTCCTAGTTTTTCTAGTGCTTATCTGTGAACAAAAGGACATAAACGCCTCCTATATGTGCTCATGAAACATACTACACTTCATTTATAAAGCAAATAACACTCAAAAACATCAAGATGTAATTCCTTTGTTTGTTTGTTTTGTTGTGGTCTTACCTAAATCACTCATACTGTGTGAGATAACTATAAAGTTTCTTTCAGACAATTTAGCATTTTCTATTTCTACATATAAAATATGTGTAGTTTCAGAGCTAAAGTGCAGTTTGGTTTGCCTCAAGAATTTGCCATATATGATACTCTACCCTTATTTGCCATCCTTGAAAACCCTGATTTTATTTTCCCTATTACATTTAATAAAACTTAGCAGCAAGAAAAAATATTTTTTGCACATCCCTGTTGATTATAGCAAAAAAAGACAGCTTATTCATTTTGCCACTCACCCCACATGTGCCCAGTCCCTATGGAGCAGGTGGGTATAATTAGATTGGAACATAGTTTGGCTTACAAATTATTTCCTATTGGCTACATAATGCCTCTGCTACAGCAAAGAAAATAAACACATTGTTATGGAGATGTTTTAGGCAAATATTTGACAGGCAAACATAGTTAGATTTATGCAAATAGAACTTTATGAATAAAAAATTCTGAAACTGTCACATCATGGAGAGCAAAAATTATTTCAGAGAAGTCTTTCTAAAATCAAACATGAAAATAGAAGGATCTGACCATATTCATTTTGAGTGTTGATTACTGAATTGTTCTTTGCTTGGGAAAATTTGCATGTCATTTACACAGCGAAAGAATTACATGGTTACAGAACTGATGAGCAGCGACTGAAATAAGATTAATGTCATGAGTGGCCATTCATGTTATTAGAAATAGGAACAAAGTAATGTGTTTCAATAGCTCTTCTTATTCTAAGAGAAGGAGACATGAAATGTTCTTACTGGAAAATAGGGAAACTCAAAGAGAAGACACAAAACAAAACAGCAAACACAGAAAATATAAAATTCCTGCTGATAAAGACAATTCTTTCAAGTATAAGTGGATGTGTCCCATGTACACAAGAAAGAATAAGATTACGTGGGAGGTCTATTTCACAGCTACACATTAGCAAATAGTTTATTATATTTAGAAAGATGAAATATAAAATATTTCTTTGTTGGCTTGCTATCTAGAGTGAATTTAGTAACATTTGATAGGCCTGAATGGATTAACAAACTGCCTACAGACGCCCCTGGTTCAAATATTTAGCTCAGTATCAGGGGAAAATGTATTTATTTTGTCCATATCAAAATTTATCAAAATCACACAAATATCTTCTTGTGTAGAGCTTAGCACAAATTTTACTTTATTTTAAAGTACCAGTTTGTATCTTGATATATCTTATGTCTGACAAAATTTTACTCAGTTAACACTTAAATTATAAAAGTTCTTACAGAAAAGATATTTCAGATAACTGTTTTTTAATTTCTAAGTTTTCAAGTTAAAGCATATCCTTGTTTTTAAATATTAATTAGTACCCAATTTTAAATGTTAGTTTTCTATTTTCTAGGGCAAAAACACCCTGGAATGCAATATAATCAATGTCAAAAACAGGTAAAAAGTAAGAAAAAATTCCAGAACTCCTAGAAAGAATTATTAGATTGTTGACTGTATAGATAGTTCATTATCTGTGAACTAGACTTCATACCAATGAATAATTACTTTTGAGAGTTCTGTGATTTCATTCTATTTTTTTGTTTCACAGTGACAATGATTGTATTTATATAATTTTCATATGTAACTTAGAGTTATTTGAAGGGAGTTTCCAACTAATAAGGGCTAAAATATAGGTAATTCAGTCAAAAACACAAGGAAAGGAGGAAACGATTGAGAGAAGTTTGCAAAAAGTCAGTGGAGAACGTATTGGGCAGTGAATTCCTGCTGGAATCAAACACATCTTAGGCCTGCTAACACATTTCAGAGGAGCAGTATTAGGATCGTGCCGTGCAAGGTCACTGGATTTGACCATGATGACTAGAATTACTTAATGTTTTTGATGTCACATGTGAACAGTTGTGCATGTCCCTGACAATGACCCTGTCTGAATGAGATCAAGCTGTCTTAGAGACAGAAATTTTCAGTTAGAGGAGACAATTAAACTTACCATAGTCACACTTCCCCTGCTTCTGCTCAAAACTTACTGGAAGAATTTTGAAAATCATGTTAAGTCCCAAACACATAACCATTACTGTTATTCCTAGAATAAAATACAAAGGGCAAAATAATAATTTTTTGTAGCTCAAGGAAAGTTTATATTAATATATTTGCAGATGTAAAAATATGAATCTTTATATATATATGTTTTATTTCATTTAATTTAATATGAAATGTATATTTGATTTCAGAGACCTGTGAAATGTTCTTTTTAATATTTTTTCTATTTTCTGCTCTATAAATTATTAGTCATGGATATTTAGTTTCTTGTTAGTTACTACGAGAAAGCTGTATAATTACAGTTTCATAGATTCCCTACACTAGGTTTTAAAAATATTTTGTAATGAGTATCCTTTGAATCTTGGAGTGGCTCCATGGTCTAAAGTGTTTAAAAAGCTGATACGGATGGTGTTTCTAGGAGTAAAATCTCCTGTCAACGCTGATTCCTCTGACGACATCCATGTGTGCAGAGATCTTACTGTTTCCTGTATGATGCGAGTACATTCCCCGTTCACTGTCTTCTGTCTCTCCATCCTATAGGCGTATAAATATTAACCACCTAATTGGAATCCTCTTTAAGGTATTTTTTAAAAAAACTAAAACACTATACTGAAGCAAGTCAGATTGCACACTTTAATATTGTAGTGGAGTTCATCATAGTCCATTTAGCGTGATGTTGCAGACCTGATCCTGACCCACCAGGCACCATGTGCTAGTTCTAATCTGCAAGATTAAACAGCAAATGCCAATAGACATATACTACAGGCTCATCATTGTTTTATCTACCATGACATACTGAATGGGTTGGAAAAACTTTATCTTCAGGTCTGGTCAGTAATAATGGGATACCTAATGGAATCTGGGACACAGATATGTGCAGCTGCCTTTTGATGCCTCTCACATACTTGAGGTGGTCATTAACTAAGAGATTCTGCCTTAAAGCCTTACTGTAAACATAGTGGCAGATATAATTAAAACTATATTGGCATGGCTATACAAGAACCTATTCTTTAGTAGTGTATTTATATATTATACAACTTACACTAGAAAGTAAGAAATTACATAAAATGGTAGAGAAATTAATATTTTCCACAAATTGAATCATGCTAGGACTTCAATAATTTATTAGATATGTTTTATTTTATAAACTTACCTTGTCATAGGAAGTTTTATTAAGAGTTTAAGGACTTTTTTAAGTTTCAATTTTACTAAAACAACAATAGAAGAGTGTATGAGTTCTTCTGCAAATGAATGATGAGGCAACTTATTCAAAAAAAGTGATTGCTCAGGACTTCTTGTGGAGAGAATGATTTGCTTTAAATGAACATCATAGAACTTCAGAAGTTATTACTGATGTATCTGTTTTCTGCATGGCATATTTTATTTATATTTATTCATATGAAAGAATCAAATCATTCTTGGGTCATGGATCTCAATTCTATAAAAGTAAATAATCCTTAAGAACTTTCTTTACTGGTAAGGTCTACTCTCTAGATGGCTGTGTCTTTCCTTAGTTTGGAGAAGTTTTCTTCTATAATCATCTTAAGTTTTCTTCTACAATCATCTGGTCTATGCTATTGGCCAGGGATTTTTCTCTTTATTTATACGTATAATTTGAAGATTTGGTCTTTCATGGTATCTTGCAGTTCCTTTATATTTCTATGTTTTTGTAATTTGTTATATTTTGTTTGTGTGATCCAACTATTTTATTTTCAAGCCCTGATATTATCTCTTCTGCTTGAACTATTCTATTAATCAGACTTTCCTCCTATGTGTTATAATTGCATTTTTTGTGGTTTACAATGCCATCTTTATTTCAGCTCGAGTTTTCTTGAATATTTCTATGTCAGTATTTAATTTATTTCTCTAATTTGCGTAGACTTTGCAATTTCTTTTGGTGATTTGTTTCTGTTTTCTTGCAGATCATTCAGGATTTTATTACTATCATCTTTAAGTATGTTGAGTTATTTGTTTAACTCTGTTTTAAACTTGAGATATTTAATAAAATTTAGTTTTCATAATATTTTATTTAGAAAAATATTGTTCATACAATACATTTGATAATATTCTTTCCCCTCTCACTACTTGTTCAATGGAAATTATGAACATTCTGATACATATTTTTTATCACAGATTTCAGGAAATTCTCATTGGAAAACATTTTTCTAAGACTGATGGATTTGGAGTAGGCATCCTGTCTTATCTTCCAAGTTGTTTAAGACTTTGAGATGTGACCTAGACTTGTTGGTGTGTTCGACTTGAGAATCTATGCCATCTCTGTTTAGTGGAAATTTGTTTTATTTTTGCTTTTGTAGTTGCTAAAGCTTGGTTGATTACAAATGAGGTAAGAGGGATTTGAAGGTCAGTCCTTCATATACTCAGTGGTGATTTTGGATTGAAAGAATGGGGGTGATTTCAATTGAGTGGTAAATAACAAAACATGTTATGGAACAAATGGTTGTAACTGTTGGTGCAGCTGTACAAGTCATGTTATATGAGATATGCCTAGGAACTTTAGCCCTGTGTGAGTGGCACATGGTCTTAGATACTCACCAGTGTAGGCCAGGAAATAGCATGGTAAATGGCTTCTTACAGGCAGACAAATGTCCAGACGTCTAAGTAGACTGTAGTACCGTCCACAGGTAATGTTTCAGTGCTAGGTCTGGAGATTAGGTAATGGGTAAAACTTAGCAAATTTACCACAGTGAGTTTTATTCTCATTTTTTTATTAAAAATTTCCATCTCCTCCCCTCCTCCTCCCCCCTCCCTCCCCTCCCTTCCACCCATACCCCCAATCCCTCCCTCTCCAAGCCAAAGAGTCATCAGGGTTCCCTTCACTATGTTAAGTCCAAGGTCCTCCAACTCCCCCTAAGTCCAGGAAGGTGAGCAACCAAACTGACAAGGCCCACAGTGAGCCCGTCCATGCTGTAGAGATCAAGCTCATCACCGTTGTCCTTGGTTTCTCAGTCCTCCTCCACCGTCAGCCACATTCAGATTATTAACACCAAGCTCTAGGTGTAAGAAAGGTCCTTCCTCAATAAAAAATCTGGAGAGTCATCAAGGAAGATATCAGACATCAACCTTGGACCTCCACATGCATGCAACAGGTATACCAACTCGCATGGAAAAATACATACTTTACACATATACACAAACACACAGACACACACTGAGGCCTGTCAGGAATATGTTATACAAGAAATGTTGAACTGTTTTTATATTTAATATAATATATTTATATATTATACATGTAAAATTATAATATTTATATTTAATAGCAATCATCTTTTAATAAGTACATTGATATGTTTCACATTTATATAATGATACTTGTTGTGGGAATTCTAGAAGCAACTAAACAACTTGTGATTTGTTCTTTAATTCAACCAGACTCTGTTTCCTGGGGATCCAATTCAAATCCTCACCATGGTATTAAGAGCCATTAACTGCTGAGTCTCCTTATCTATTCCCATTTTAGCAAAATAACTTTAAGGAAATATTTAAATATACTCTAATTTTATTAAAATAAGCAGTGTTTCCATTAAACAGCTTGTTAATTTATAATAATAATAATAATAATAATAATATAATAAATTATCACTTTAAGGTTTTAACCATAGAAAAGCCTATGAGAATATGCTTCCTTCTGTAGGTCTCTATATAATTGAAAATTTTTATGTGAGCAAATATTTGTGGTCTGGAAAGACTTTCAAGGGAGAAGTTATGCAATTTTCCCATCAATACCACATTAATACAGGGTTCCTGTGGCCTCTCATCCATTTTTATTGTAAATATTGAGTGAAGTTAGGCTCTGTGGGAACTAACATTTCTTTGAGTGTTATTGCCATTGATAGCCAGAATGGATTGCCAGAAGATCCTCTGTTTAAAAGGACAGAAATAATTCTGACCAGAAATGATTGCATTTTCTTTTGTAATACATTAAACTGTCTTCTTTGTCTCCAGACCAGCGGCCACAGGTAGTGTGATACAGAAGGAACAGCGCTATCAGGATTAGAAACATTTCTGGATTAGTCTTCAGTGTTTCAGAATGGATGCTAGCTGATGTGGAACGCAAAAGCTGGCTCTGGATGATCCATCATATGCCTGCTGACAAATGAGCTGCCTAACATCAATAGAAATCCTTCAGTAGAATCCTCTATATATGCAAAGGGAGACAGATACTACACATGCTCTCGAAAATGAGTATCCCAAAGGGATCTCTGCACTCTGCTTTGCCGTAGCCCTGTCCTTTGGTTGTAACATGGCTTCTGTCAAAGATTAGATTTCTAGTCCCTGGATTATTTCCTTTGTGTTTCTGATTATTTTATAATAAGGGTAGTGATTTCTTTTTAATATCATGAAAGATATGAGTCCTCTAAGGTGATGAAAGGGGTTAGCGAACAGAGGCACTTGAGCTCCCACGTGACTGTGCCCTTCATGACTCATACGGTGGAAAGAGAAAAGCAGCCTTGGAAAATGGTCCTCTGTCATCCACACGCGAGAGAATGCATGCTCACACAGTTAATCAATCAAACAAATAATTTTTTGATTGAAAATATTTTCTTTACTATATATTCTTATCAAAGTTTTCTGCGCCTCATCTCGCAAATTCAGCACGCTCCCTGCACACCTCTGCACACCTCTGCACGCTCTCTGCACACCTCTGCACACCTCTGCACGCTCTCTGCACACCTCTGCACACCGTCTGCACACCACTGCACACCGTCTGCACACCCTCTGCACACCTCTGCACACCGTCTGCACACCTCTGCACGCTCTCTGCACACCTCTGCACACCTCTGCACACCGTCTGTACACCGTCTGTACACCGTCAGCACACTGTCTGCACACTCTCTGCACACCTCTGCACACTCTCTGCACACCATCTGCACACTCTCTGCACACTTTGCACACCTCTGCACACTCTCTGCACACTCTCTGCACACTATCTAATGATATTCCTAAAGGTTGAGCTTCCTTCATTCACTTGCCATTTTGTTTCTGAGTTTTGCTGTTGTTTGAGAGCGAAATAGATTTTTAAAAATGGAGATAAATACCAAGAAATGTTTAAAGTAACAGGAAGGTAGAGACACCAACAACAAATCACAGAATGAAATCTGTCTGGTCATTTTTTACATAATGACAATAGTCATGCACATTTTCTTCTAGAGGATATAAAAGACCTATTAGTAGACTAATATTGTCAGCTGCAGAAATTGGAACATGTATGTCCTACTAGGAAATAAACTAATCAAAAGGATTCAGGAAGAAGGACTGGGAGGTAGGTTACTGATTAAGAATGGCTGTTCTGCAGCATAAGGACCTATGCTCAAATACCCAGGAATACAGACACACACACACACACACACACACACACACGTCTGGATGTGTGTGTGTGTGTGTGTGTGTGTGTGTGTGTGTGTGTGTGTAATATGCCTTGTTGTATGTGCCCACCGCCCACATGTTTAGCATTGGGGAGCAGAAAGAGACAAAGAGATAGATCACAGGCAATCCCTGGTCAGTCATTTTAGTGAAACAGGAAGCTTCTTGTTTTGTTTGAGATTCTCTCTTAAAGGAGTAAGGTGAAGAGCAACAGAGAAGGATACTTGAGGCCCTCCTTGGGCCTCTACATGTGGGTATGCAGATTTACACATTCATATCCATGTGACACATTATTCTGCATAAATACACACACTTATACATGTATGTATGCAGCAACAAGAGAAATATAAAGATCTTTCTGGAGACAAAGAAAATTGGCAAACTGGTATCTGAGAGTATCTTATATTTAGGGACATCTGAGAATTGCAGGTGCCTGAGACTCCTACACCAAGATTCATGGAGAACTTTGTGGTTGGCCTGGAGTAGTTCAATATAAAGCATCATATGTATGACATATAGAGAGAAATCTTGTGAAAGACACATCAGATTTTCTCTCCTGATATAATACAAAATTGAACAGGGAAAATGAAAATTCACTACAGAACACACTCCATAAATACTGTAGAAAAAGTGCATGATCAGAGGGTAGAAAGGATTCAAAAGGATTATTTTCTTTAGCACATTTATTGGTAAACTATCATTACTCAAGAAATAGAAGAAAATGAACCTTAAGTTGAAATTTTATCCAGGATGTCTTCCATTTAAAATAATCATGAAAAACAATCACAAAATTTTTAGATATCCCCAGAATGCATATTCTGCAACTCATAAACACAAGTTTACCTCTGTGAGATTTCATGCCCATTTCTGAGCCCCGTGGGGACACATGCACACACACTCTCTCTCTCTCTCCTTCTCTCTCTCTCTCTCTCTCTCTCTCTCTCTCTCTCTCTCATACACACACACACACACCAAAACAAAAAATAAATAAACAATGATTCAAAAGTCAGAAGAAAACAACACGAAGAAATAGAATATACTCGAGATACATTTGGAATTTTCCAGACACCAGAGAAGCAAATTATGTTACTATGAGCAACGGGGCTGTCAATTAGGTCTGGAGAATTAGGTCTCGTGTGAAAACATGGCCTGATACAAACAAGCAGGAATTTGGAACCTATTCATTTTTACTAATACTAACATCAAACAAAGAGAATTATTGACTCCAAAAGATCAGCAAAAACAAGACTTCTTCCCAATAGATTCAAGCACAAAGAGCACCCTGAAAGAACCCAGTTCACAGGGCTGACCCTGCATTTCCATCCTCAGCAGTGGGAAAAGACTGTCACCTCTCTGATTTAGCCTGGCCTCACTCCTCACAGATACTCTGTCATATGAGTGGTCTAGCTCCTATCACCTTTAAGCAATCCATTGTCATAAAGCTGTTATGTGTAGAGACATCTATACCCATCTGGCATGTGGGTTAGAAATTATGAAAATTATTTTATTCTTACTTCAAAAATAAAACTATCCTTCAAAAATGCTTTATTTTAAGATGGCTACATACATTTTTACTTCTCTCCAGTAAGGGTAGTTCTCCATGGTTTAGTTCACGGTTCTATGTGATGTTTAAAAGATATAAATGTAGCCGCGTGGTGGTGGCACACACCTTTGATCCCAGTACTCTCAAGGCATAGGCAGATGGATCTCTGTGAGTTTGGGGCCAGCCTGGAGTACAAGAATAGTGCCATAACAGGCTCCAAAGCTACAATTAAAATTGTGAATAACTTAAATTTTTGATATAGATATAGAAAGATAGATAGAGATAGAGATAGAGATAGAGATAGAGATAGAGATGATTTTATTTAACAGCTACAATTAAAAATTGTGAATAACTTAAATTTTTGATCTGGGTTTTTTTAATACAATAACAAAGGCCAGTTCCTACTTAGGAATGATTAAAATATGCTTTTTTTGTTTTTGAAATCTCTATAATCACTGTGCCTTAGAAATTTTGGTGTTAGGCAGAAATAATTCTCTGTGTTGTTACTTTTACCACTCCTTGATATCTGTCATTTTCAGCTTCTGGTGTGATTTGGGGAAACTCCTGATAAGAGAAAGCTGAAGTACCTGGTAAAGGACCAAACTGTAGGTGAAGGAAATCAACAGCTCTTACAAGTATCATTTATGACACTTTCAAAAATATATTTAAGCAAAGCATTCAAATGGCACTGGTATGGTTGTTGAATATTTTAGAAATAGAGATTAATCTATGAAAATAACTTTCAGTATTAAAAATCAAAGTACTAAAAAAAACCCTGCATTGTAGTTTTCAATTTTAAACCAGCTGTAAGAAAGAAGAAACACTTTTAAAATAATGGACAGAAATAAAACTGCACTTTTAAGTACTTATCCATTCAGGCTAGCAACACACATCTTTCAGAAGTAGAGGAAAAAGGCATTTATACCAAGGGTGAGGCACTTTCTAAGATTTCTTTCATTTTGATGAAAATGGAGCCAAAAGCAATATCAGTGTTTCCTAGAAATATTTTTGTACAAAATAGTGTACATTTTAGTTTTTTTTTTTTTTTGAGACAGGGCTGTATTGTTTCTGGGCCAGAATTACTGGGATCAAAGGTATATACTAATAAGCATGGCAAATTTTTAACATGGACAAGAAGAGACTTAGGTATTTCTGTAATAACTAAATCAGGTGTAGTTTTCAGTAGTAATGAGCTTTTATTGAACTATTTTTTTACATTCTATTTTTTTCAGTTAGATTGACTTTTTTTTCAGCAAGGACATGCTAGAAAATTAAAATGCATTTAGTTTCAGATGTTTTCCACAAAATTTAAAATAATCAAAATTTTGTTTATATACAAGAGATATTTGAATGCATAAACAATGTACAATAGGAATTTTTTTTTAAAAAAATTAAGCAGTTTTGGCTATATCAGCCAGATGAATCCAAAGGTGGAAATGCTTGCTGCCATTTGATGACCTGAGTTAGAGTCTGAGGTTACATGCTGGAAGGAGAATTGCATTCAGTAGGTAATTAGGATGTTTGGTTCTCTAATCTATTTCTCATTGTTTTTCAGGTAGTGTGCTGCACATTGTTTTCTGATCCCAGTTTAATGACTAAACTATTCTTCATTTATTATAGTTTTCCATTTTTTGAAAATTCCTATCATTTCTTACATGTTTATTCATTATATACTGATTGACTTAGGTACCACTGAGCTGCCACTGACAAGTGATTTACATCACTCATGATTCAAAACAAAAAACACACATACCACGCTTTGCTGATTAAGGTCACAGGACAGCAGAGCACAAGCCCCATCATTATTCATCAAATATAGACTTGTAAACACATTAAAATATTATTCAGACCAAAATTCCTCCCAGAAGTATTCTGAGTAGATTGAGCTATGAAACAATTTTTATCTCCAAGAAATCCCTGTAGAACATTTAAACTAGTTACATCTAGTCATTTTAAGAAACCACCTCCATGAATATTATGTAAAGCAATAAAACTGTGTATTGAAGACAAGCTCTCTAAAATCAATGGGTATACTTTGGTCTTTCTTTTTGAGATTTAAGGCAAGTCTGTTGGTCTTGTTTGAGATTTTTAGAGCTTGCCTGCTTTCTCGTTCACATTTTTCTGTATTCCTCGCCATCTTCCTTCCTCATATTTTTTTTTCTCTCCCAGGAGATGAACTTCCATTGGAGCAAGCATATACACAGCATATCTGTATATGGGATTTCTCAAGAATATGTAACTAAAAAAGAAAAACGTCATTTTGTCTACCTTTCATAACTATCATTGAAGATTATTTGGTCATAAAAAAGTTATAATATAATTCCTGCGATTCAATCACATTTATGAGATTCCTGTGTCATATAAAGAAATGTTTCTAGTTTCCAGAGTTGATGTTCGACACCTTTGAGGACATTTATAGGTCTACCACTATGTTTTTCCTATGTTACTAGGTAAGGATGGGAAAATTAGTTTAGAGAGTGAACAAAATTCAGGAAGAGTGAGATTCAAAAATGAAACAAAACAAAAACATCAATACCATTATTAAAGTCACCAGTACTTAATAGAGATACACAAGTGGTCAAAGCACAGAAAATAAGTGACTGTGGGTTTCTTCCCCCTAGCTGAGGTCCCTGTGTCACAGTCTGTTTTCCATAAGGTGCAGAGACTGTTTTTAAGGAAGAGAAGGAATGATTGCAATAGTAACTTCTGGAGTGTCAGGCCCATTGTGCTCTTGAACTTACTGCAGCAGTGGCTTCGTGCACTAGGACAGGATAAAATCAAGGCAGTCAACATTCAAGACTGGATCAGGGATCCCTCAGTGAGTCTCATCTGTACTTGAGGAATGTTTGGCACTGTGGTGTGAGGAAAAGAGTCAGTGATGTTTGATTTGGTAAGATAACCAAGCCTAAATGGATCCATCCATACATGCATGAGTGTAAAAGCAGCAGAAATTGTCCACAGTGAGTAATAAGGAGACCAAGGGAACAAAAGGAGGAAGAGTAGACATGAATTTGGGAAGAGGACATCAGAAGGACTGGAAGGAGTTGCAGGAAAGGTGAGAGGTGTACTGGGTATAAATACAGCCTAACCATACATGGAATTACTACAGAATATGTAATTTAAAAAAAGAAGATAGCATTTGGAACATTAATATATTTTGAGTGTAGGTTCTTTTAGGGATAGTGTCCTGATAAATTAGAATTAGTGGGAATTAATTAATTCCCTTTGTTTTAATCAGCATCTTTTTTTTTTCTTCTATGAAGTAAAAAGCAGTTTTATCTCACTTTGGGATAAGACGTAGGAAGGAGGTTCAAACTAGACCACTTAGATCCAATGCTTCATTGACAAAGGGAAGTTCTCTTGATTTCTCCTAACATTAAGAGAAGAAAACACCATCTGTACTCCAAAAATTTTTTAAATCTTCTTTGAATCTATTTGAAAATATAATTCACTATGTATTATCAACTTCATGACTAACACACAGATGATTCAGAGTTTAAATTTGAGTGACAGGTGAGATCTATGGGGCATCCTTTTCATATGGAGAGAAAGTTTAAATTTAAAATTTAAGTGTTTTGGTCTCTATCATCATTGTTTATGTCACATATATTCGTGTGAGCTTGTAAAGAACTGATGATGTAGCGCAGTAACCCAGGTTCAATTTGTAAAATGCTAAACATTTTGGTTGTAGTCATATATATCTGTTCAGATAATGTATTTATGCAGTTTTATGTCACATGTGTAACCTGAGCATTTTGACATGAAAGCCAACACAATTTCTGTACCTGATCACATAAGTTATCTACAAACAGCACATAAGCAATTTTTTTTGTCAATAAATCCTTTGCTGTCTCTTTATCCTGAAACCTTATTAAATATTATTAGTCAATAATTAGCTACTGTGGATGTATTTTACTTGACAGAAGGCTTTTTTAGCACAAAGGAAGCTGTGGATTCGGTTCCCCTTAACATGTAAAAGCTGGTATGATGGTGAGTGCCTTCATATCTAGCACTAAGAAAGTACAGAAGAAAATGAAAAGTCAAAAGTCAAAGTTCATACACCACAAACTGCCAAATTTTGTGGAACAATGGTCTCGTACACTGTAAAGATTTGTCACTTATATTGGTTTAATAAAATGCTGATTGCCATAGCCAGACAGGAAGCATAGGTGGGGCAACCAGAACAGGAGAATTCTGGGAAGAGGAAAGGCTCAATCTGCAATTATCACCCAGACACAGAGAACACAAGATGAAAATAAATACTCACTGATAAAAGTTACCAAGCTACATGGTTAACACAGACAAGAATTATATGTTAATGTAAGATATGAATTAATAAAAATCCTGAGCAAATAGGCCAACCAGTTTATAATTAATATAAGCCTCTGTATGCTTCTTTGAGACTGAGTGGCTGCAGGACTGGTGGGGGGGGGGACAGAAACCTCTGTAAACACCAATTAAGGAAAGAAATAAATGATTACAAACAATAGCAGCCTTTTAAATATTTTTTTGCTTAGAAGTAGAATATTTATACATTCAGAAATATTACTTTGAATTACAGGGAATCTTAGCTTCCATCACAAGACAGTATTTCAAATATCACTAGAAAAGTACTAAATTCCAGACTAGAACACATACATTGATATGATACTTAGATTTCATTATTTAATTTCAAATAAATTTATTTTCAAAACCCTTATTACTTTATTTTTGTACTGGTTGCTCAAATTACATGTATTATTTAATGTTTTACTTATTGTCTCTATATTCAAATATCAAAATTTGCTTTCAGATACCTAATATGCTCAATTTTTATTATTTTTACACTTCACATTTACAAATTTACCCTGCTGTGGGACAATGGCTTTGTACCCTATAAAGATTTGTCTCTTGTGCTTGTTTAATAAAATGTTGATTGGCCAGTCGTCAGGCAGGAAGTATATGTGTGGTGACCAGAACAGGAGAATTCTGGGTAGAGGAAAGGCTCAGTCTGCAGTTGTCACCTAGACACAGAAGAAGCTAGGTGAGGATGCCTTGCTGATAAGAGGTACCAAGCCACATGGCTAACACAAACAAGAATTATGGGTTAATGTAGGATGTAAGAGTTAATTAGAAGCCTGAGCTAATAGGCTAACTTGTTTATAATTAATGTAAGCCTTTCTTTGTTTCTTTGGGACTGAGGGACCAGGCAGAACAGAAACCTCTGTCAACACTATCCCAAATTGATAAGTTTCATAGGAAAATTTGAAATGACACTTAAGCCAAGTAGTGCCTTTAAACATCACAAACCTATTCACTGTTGATAAGAGAGACAATTATACTGAAAGTCATCAAGAAAAAGGAGCCAAGCATCGCTTTTGCAGAATGCTTAATATGCAATATTCATATTATTCAAGCTTTGATGACAATATTCATTGTGGGAAATCATATTCACATGCATTGGTTTCTTGGAAGAGCCATGAGTCTAATTATTCAGTGATAATTAGTTTCTCTGTTCCTATGTTAAGTTGGTATAATCCCTCTTAAGATTCACTTTTTACATTTTTAAGTAATAAAATTGATTTAAATGTTTTCTTTATTAAATAAATGTGCTTATAGACATAAAATAATACCTTTATTCTGTGTTATATATGCTACAAAACTCCTCTTCTGTGTTTTATGTGGTAGCATCCTCATAAAAATGTTATAAATTTGAGTGGCATCATCAAGATTCTCAGCTAACATAATTACTAATAAAATTATAATTTAGTTGAAGTGCTAGCTTTCCAGCATTACTGGGACAGAATATTAAAATCAATTGCAAAATAGAAGTGTTTGCTTTTACCTCAGTTTCAAGTTATCTTTTGTTTGTTTTTGTTACTTGAAAATGAACCCCTTCCCCAAACTGTGAAGCTGACAACTAAGCCTTTTTAATACAGAGGCTTTGGGAACTATTTAAGATCCAAATCATGGCAAAGAAAATATTGCATAGTAGAACTAGGACAAAACAATATAAAGTTTATGCATTTTTTAAAATGTATTTATTTTTTATTAAAAATTTCCACCTCCTCCCTCCTCCCATTTCCCTCCCCATCCTCCCATTCCCCCTCCCCGTCCTTCTCTAATTTATTTTACATTTTTGGTAGTTCCACATCACGAGGAGTGGATTTGACACCAAGAACAATATGTTCCAGTGTCTGTCTTCTTCACCAAAGAAGATAGGCTAAATAGGGACCTTATTTTTGTCTGAGTTCCTTTCCTAATGAAATCTGTGGAAAAAAAGAAAAGAACAACAAAACAGTAAGAAAAGAACAGTTACAACAAAAATAGTATTTTTAAGACCAGTAGAGAATAAGATTTATTTTTTTTTATTTTTTTTTCTCATGGTTTATTTTTTTTTATATTTAAAAATTTCCATCTCCTTCCCTCCTCCTCCCCCCTCCCTCCCCTCCTCCTCCCCCTTCCCTCCCCTCCTTCTCCTCCTTCCCTCCCCTCCCCTCCACCCATACCTCCCCTCCCTCCCTCTCAAGGCCAAGGAGCCATCAGGGTTCCCCACTCTATGCTAAGACCAAGGTCCTCCCAACTCCCCCCAGGTCCAGGAAGGTGATCGACCAAGCTGAGAAGGCTCCCACAGAGCCCGTCCATGAGGAACAATCAGAGCCCAGAGCCATTGTCCTTTGCTTCTCAGTCAGCCCCCGCTGTTGGCCACACTCAGAGAGACGGGTTTGGTCGCATGATCCATCAGTCCCATTCCAACTGGAGTTGGTGATCTCCCATTAGTTCTGTCCCACCGTTTCCATGAGTGAACGCACCCCTCTCGTTCCTGACTTTCTCCCTCATGTTCTCGCTCCTTCTGCTCCTCATCGGGACCTTGGGAGCTCAGTCCAGTGCTCCAATGTGGGGCTCAGTCACCTTCCCCATCTGTCGCCAGCTGGAGGTTCCCTCACGGTCCTGACTTTCTTTCTCATGTTCTCTCTCCTTCTGCTCCTCATCAGGACCTTGGGAGCTCAGTCCGGTGCTCCAATGTGGGGCTCTGTCATTTTCTTCATCTATCGTCAGGTGGAGGTTCTATGGTGATATGCAAGAAATTCATCAGTATGGCTATAGGAACTGGCCTTTTCAGGCTCCCTCTCCTCAGCTGCCCAAGGAACTAACTGGGGGCGTCTCCCTGGAAACCTGGGAACCCCTCTAGGGTCAAGTCTCTTGACAACCCTCAGGTAGCTCCTTAAATTAAGATATATGCTTCCCTGCTCTCATATCCACCATTCCTATATCCCAAGCACCCCATTCCTCCGAGCTCCCCCCGCTCTCCCCTTCACACTTTTCTCTCCCCATCTTCCCTTGGCCCAGTCTTGCCCAACCCTCAAGTTCCCAATTTTGCCTGGCGATCGTGTCTACTTCCAATATCCAGGAGGATTACTATATCTTTTTTTGGGAGTTCACCTTCTTATTATCTTCTCAAGGATCCCAAATTTATAGGCTCGATGTCCTTTAATTATGGCTAGAAACCGAATATGAGTGAGTACGTCCCATGTTCATCTTTATGGGTCTGGGTTACCTCACTCAGAATAGTGTTTTCTATTTCCATCCATTTGCCTGCAAAATTCAAGATGTCATTGTTTTTTACCGCTGAGTAGTATTCTAGCATGTATATATTCCACAGTTTCTTCATCCATTCTTCCACTGAAGGGCATCTAGGTTGTTTCCAGGATCTGGCTATTACAAATAATGCTGCTATGAACATAGATGAGCATATGCTTTTGTTGTATGATTGGGCATCTCTTGGGTAGATTCCCAATAGTGGAATTGCTGGGTCCTGGGGTAGGTTGATCCCGAATTTCCTGAGAAACCGCCACACTGCTTTCCAAAGTGGTTGCACAATTTTGCATTCCCACCAGCAATGGATGAGTGTGCCCCTTACCCCACAACCTCTCCAGCAAAGGTTATTATTGGTGTTTTGGATTTTAGCCAATCTGACAGGTGTAAGATGATATCTCAAAGTTGTTTTGATTTGCATTTCCCTGATAGCTAGGGAGGTTGAGCATGACCTTAAGTGTCTTTTGGCCATTCGAACTTCTTCTGTTGAGAATTCTCTGTTCAGTTCAGCGCCCCAGTTTTTAATTGGGTTAATTGGCATTTTACCGTCTAGTCTCTTGAGTTCCTTATATATTTTAGAGATCAGACCTTTGTCAGTTGCAGGGTTGGTGAAGATCTTTTCCCAGTCAGTAGGCTGCCTTTGTGTCTTAGTGACAATGTCCTTTGCTTTACAGAAGCTGCTCAACTTCAGGAGGTCCCATTTATTCAATGTTGCCCTTAAAGTCTGTGCAGCTGGGGTTATGCGTAGGAAACGGTTCCCTGTGCCCATTTGTTGTAGAGTACTTCCCACTTTCTCCTCTATCAAACTCAATGTGTTCAACTTAATATTGAGGTCTTTAATCCATTTGGACTTGAGTTTTGTGCATGGTGATAGATATGGATCTACTTTCATTCTTCTACAGGTTGACATCCAGTTATGCCAGCACCATTTGTTGAAGATGCCCTCTTTCTTCCATTGTGTACTTTTGGCTCCTTTATCAAAAATCAGGTGTTCATAGGTTTGTGGTTTAAGATCCGGGTCTTCTATACGATTCCATTGGTCAACCTCTCTGTTTTTATGCCAATACCAAGCCGTTTTCAATACTGTAGCTTTGTAATAGAGTTTGAAGTCAGGGATGGTAATGCCTCCAGAAGAACCTTTATTGTATAAGATTTTTTTGGCTATCCTGGGTTTCTTGTTTTTCCATATAAAGTTGATTATTGTTCTCTCAATCTCTGTGAAGAATTTTAATGGGACCTTGATTGGGATTGCATTGAATCTATAGATTGCTTTTGGTAGAATTGCCATTTTTACTATGTTGATCCTCCCAATCCACGAGCAGGGGAGATCCGTCCATTTTCTGGTATCCTCTTCAATTTCTTTCTTCAAAGACTTAAAGTTCTTGTCAAATAAATCCTTCACTTCCTTGGTTAGAGATACTCCCAGATATCTTATGCTATTTGTGGCTATTGTGAAAGGTGATACTTCTCTGATTTCCCTCTCTGCTTCCTTATCCTTTGTGTATAGGAGGGCGACTGATTTTTTGGAGTTGATCTTGTAACCTGCCACGTTACTGAAGGAGTTTATCAGCTGTAGGAGTTCTTTGGTGGAGTTTTTGGGGTCACTCATGTATACTATCATATCATCTGCAAATAATGAAAGTTTAACTTCTTCCTTTCCAAATTGAATCCCCTTGATTCCCTTATGTTGTCTTATTGCTATTGCTAGAACTTCAAGCACTATATTGAAGAGATAAGGAGAGAGTGGACAGCCTTGTCGTGTTCCTGAATTTAGTGGGATAGCCTTGAGTTTCTCTCCGTTTAATTTGATGTTAGCTGTCGGCTTGCTGTAAATAGCTTTTATTATATTTAGGAATGACCCTTGTATCCCTAATCTCTCCAAGACCTTTATCATAAAAGGGTGCTGAATTTTGTCAAATGCTTTTTCAGCATCTAATGAGATGACCATATGGTTTTTTTCCTTCAGTTTGTTTATATGATGGATTACATTGATAGATTTTCGTATGTTGAACCAGCCCTGCATCTCTGGGATGAAGCCTACTTAATCGTAATGGATAATTTTTCTAATGTGTTCTTGGATTCGGTTTGCCAGTATTTTATTGAGAATTTTTGCGTCAATGTTCATGAGTCAGATTGGCCTGTAATTCTCTTTCTTGGTTGAGTCTTTGTGTGGTTTAGGTATCAGGGTAACTGTAGCTTCATAGAAGGAATTTGGCAGTGACTCTTGTGTTTCTATATTATGAAATACCTTAAGGAGTATAGGTATTAGGTCTTCTTGGAAGTTCTGGTAGAATTCCGCATTGAAACCATCTGGTCCTGGGCTCTTTTTGGTAGGGAGGTTTCTGATAACAGTTTCTAATTCTTCGCGACTAACAGGACGATTTAGAGCATTTACCTGGTCCTGGTTTAACTTTGGTATATGGTATTTATCTAAAAAACTGTCCATTTCTTTTACATTTTCCAATTTTGTGGCATACAGGCTTTTGTAGTAAGATCTAATGCTTTTCTTAATTTCCTCTGTGTCTGTGGTTATGTCCCCCTTTTCATTTCTGATCTTATTAATTTGCGTGTTCTCCCTCTGCCGTTTGATTAGTTTGGCTAAGGGTTTGTCAATCTTGTTGATTTTCTCCAAGAACCAGCTTCTTGTTTCATTGATTCTTTGGATTGTTTTCTGTGTTTCTATTTTGTTGATTTCTGCCCTCAATTTGATTATTTCCAGTCTTCTACTTCTCCTAGGTGAGTCTGCTTCTTTTTTTTCCAGAGCTTTCAGGTGTGCTGTTAAGTCACCAATGAGCACTTTCTCCGTTTTCTTTAAGTGGGCACTTAGTGCTATGAACTTTCCTCTTAGCACTGCTTTCATTGTGTCCCATAGGTTTGAGTATGTTGTGTCTTTGTTTTCATTAAATTTCAAGAAAGACTTTAATTTCTTTATTTCTTCCTTGACCCAGGTGCGGGTCAGTAGTTGACTGTTCAGTTTCCATGAGTTTGTGGGCTTTCTGGGGGTAGCATTGTTGTTGAATTCTAATTTTAAAACATGGTGATCCGATAAGACACAGGTGGTTACTAATATTTTTTTGTAACTGTGGAAGTTTGCTTTGTTACCAAGTATATGGTCAATTTTCGAAAAGGTTCCATGAGCCGCAGAGAAGAAGGTATATTCTTTCCTATTTGGGTGGAATGTTCTATAGATGTCTGTTAAGTCCATTTGGTTCATTACCTCCATTAAGTCTTTCAATTCTCTGTTAGGTTTCTGTCTGATTGACCTGTCCATTGGTGAGAGAGGAGTGTTGAAGTCTCCAACTATTAGTGTGTGTGGTTTGATGGCTGCCTTGAGTTCTAGAAGTGTTTCTTTTACATAAGTGGGAGCTTTTATATTAGGGGCATAGATATTCAGGATTGAGACTTCATACTGATGGATTTTTCCTGTTATGAGTATAAAGTGTCCCTTTCCATCTCTTCTGATTGATTTTAGTTTAAAGTCAACTTTGTTGGAAATTAGAATGGCCACGCCCGCTTGTTTCTTAGGGCCATTTGCTTGATAAACCTTTTCCCAACCCTTTACTCTGAGTAGATGTCTGTCTTTGTGGTTGAGGTGTGTTTCTTGTAAACAGCAAAATGTTGGATTCTGTTTTCATATCCAGTCTCTTAGCCTGTGCCTTTTTATAGGTGAATTAAGTCCATTGATATTAAGTGATATTAATGACCAGTGGTTGTTAACTTCAGTCATTTTTAGTAGTAGAGTTTGTGTGTTTCCCTTCTTCTAGTTGTGCTGGTGAAGGGTCGCTAGATGCCTGAGTTATTGTCGGCGTTGTTGGACTCCTTGGTTTGTGATTTTCCTTCTATTACTTTCTGCAAGGCTGGATTTGTGGCTGCGTATTGTTTAAATCTGTTTTTGTCCTGGAATATCTTGTTTTCTCCATCAATGGTGAATGCAAGCTTTGCTGGGTATAATAGTCTAGGCTTGCATCCATGTTCCCTTAGTGTCTGTAGCACATCTATCCAAGCTCTTCTGGCTTTCATGGTTTCCATTGAGAAATCAGGTGTAATTCTGATAGGTTTCCCTTTATATGTTATTTGACCTTTTTCCTTTGCAGCTCTTAATATCTGTTCTTTATTCTGTATGTTTTGTGTTTTGATTATTATATGGCGTGGGGATGCTTTCTTTTGATCCAGTCTATTTGGTGTTCTGTAGGCTTCTTGTACCTTCATAGGAACATCCTTCTTTAGGTTGGGGAAGTTTTCTTCTATAATTTTGTTGAATATGTTTTCTGGGCCTTTGAGTTGTAATTCTTCTCCTTCTTCTACCCCAATTATTCTTAGGTTTGGTCTTTTCATGGTGTCCCAGATTTCCTGAATGTTTTGTGTTAAGAATTTGTTAGATTTGTTTAGTTCTTTAATCTGTGAGTTTATTTCCTCTATAGTATCTTCAGAGTCCGAGATTCTTTCTTCCATCTCTTGTATTCGGTTGGAAATACTTGTCTCTGAAGTTTCTGTTCGTTTACTCAGAGTTTCCATTTCCAGTCGTCCCTCAGATTGTGTTTTCTTCAATACCTCCATTTCATTTATCAGGTCTTGTACTGTTTCCCTTACCTGTTTGATTGCTTTTTCTTGTTTTTCTTGTTTTTCTTGGGTATCTTTGAGAGATTTATTTATTTCGTCTACCTTTTTGTTTGTCATCTCCATTTCTTTATGACAGTTTTTTACCTCCTGTTTAAGGTCCTCTATTATTTTCATAAAGTACTGTTTAATGTCGGTTTCTTCTATATCTTCTGGGGTAGGGTGTTCAATTCTTGTTGTTTCGGGATGTCTGGCTTGTGGTGATGTCATGTTGCCTTTCATGTTGTTGGAGGAGCTCCTGCATTGGCGCCTGCCCATCTCTTCCCTCAAAAGGAGCGCGGAGGTGTTTGGTGTCCACTTCAGATGGAATGTCAGGGCACAGGATCAGGGATTCCAGGCAGCCCAGGGTCGCAGCCCAGACAAAAGGGCCAAGGTGGGGGCAGGGCGGGATGGAATACCACACAGCGAACCTGGCAGCACAATCTGAAGGAGCCCGCACCCCTCCACAGGAATCCTCAGACCTGCCTGGAGGCCAGAGTCTGACCCCTTTGGGTGGATGGCCTTAGAACTGGAGCAGGACACCCCAAAGAATGATGGATCCTCTGGCAGACTGTCAGGTCCCCTTGCAGGCCAGGCAGCTCTCAGACAAAGGCCTACCTTGCCCCAGGCAGTCAAATGAAGGAGGGGACCTCCCACAGGCCTGGGTGCACTCAATTCCAGGTCCCCAGAGCCCAAACAGGCTGAGCTGTGGGATTTTGTGGCCCCAAAGACGGGAGGATGAGGCAGGGGGAGGGGGGGAGGATTCTGGGTGCAAGCTGGGAAGGGACAGGGAGAGAGAGGAGGTATCCTGGGAGAATAACCCCTGCAGGAAGAGCAGGAAGTGTGCTGGTGGCAGGGGGAGTTGTGGAGAGTCGGTGGTCCCTCTCCGGGCAGCTGCCGCGGTTCGGGCACTCACTCCTCACTCACCCCAAAGAATGATGGATCCTCCTGCAGACTGTCAGGTCCCCTTGCAGGCCAAGCAGCTCTCAGACAAAGGCCTACCTTGCTCCGGGCAGTCAAATGAAGGAGGGGACCTCCCACCGGCCTGGGTGCACTCAATTCCAGGTCCCCAGAGCCCAAGCAGGCTGAGCTGTGGGATTTTGTGGCCCCAAAGACAGGAGGATGAGGCAGGGGGAAGGGGGGAGGATTCTGGGTGCAAGCTGGGAAGGGACAGGGAGAGAGAGGCGGTATCTGGGGAGAATAACCCCTGCAGGAAGAGCAGGAAGTGTGCTGGTGGCAGGGGGGGGGCTTTGTGGAGAGTCGGTGGTCCCTCTCCGGGCAGCTGCCGCGGTTTGGGCACTCACTCCTCACTCACCCCAAAGAATGATGGATCCTCCTGCAGACTGTCAGGTCCCCTTGCAGGCCAAGCAGCTCTCAGACAAAGGCCTACCTTGCTCCGGGCAGTCAAATGAAGGAGGGGACCTCCCACCGGCCTGGGTGCACTCAATTCCAGGTCCCCAGAGCCCAAACAGGCTGAGCTGTGGGATTTTGTGGCCCCAAAGACAGGAGGATGAGGCAGGGGGAGGGGGGGAGGATTCTGGGTGCAAGCTGGGAAGGGACAGGAAGAGAGAGGCAGTAACCGGGGAGAATAACCCCTGCAGGAAGAGCAGGAAGTGTGCTGGTGGCAGGGGGAATTGTGGAGAGTCGGTGGTCCCTCTCCGGGCAGCTGCCTCGGTTTGGGCACTCACTCCTCACTCACCCCAAAGAATGATGGATCCTCCTGCAGACTGTCAGGACCCCTTGTAGGCCAAGCAGCTCTCAGACAAAGGCCTACCTTGCTCCGGGCAGTCAAATGAAGGAGGGGACCTCCCACCGGCCTGGGTGCACTCAATTCCAGGTCCCCAGAGCCCAAACAGGCTGAGCTGTGGGATTTTGTGACCCCAAGACGGAAGGATGAGGCAGGGGGAGGGGGCGAGAATAAGATTTAAATAGCCTTTAAAATTCAATAATTTTGTCCATATGATGAAGTTTATGAAAAGGAAGAGTGTTGGTTTATAGGGAAGGGACAAATGAGTATAATGTGCCTTCTCGTGAGGGATTTATGATGTGCATTTAACATTTATGATAGCGCTATCTGTCACTGCCTGAGTCAATCTGGATATATGTTAGATATCATTTGTTTCTCATCAGATGCTTATTTCAAATGTCATCTTCAGGATTTATGCATCAGTTTTCCTTCATATAATAAAAAAGAACACTTCCTGTTTGTAAAAGAGCATTCAAACAAAATCTTTTTTTTTCCAGTTTATTTATTTTTTATTAAAAATTGCCATCTCCTCCCCTCCTCCTCCCCCTTCCCTCCCATCCCCTCCACCCCCACCCCCACTCCCTCCCTCTGGAGGCCAAACAGCCATCAGGGTTCTCTACACTATGTTGAGTCCAAGGTCCTCCCAACTCCCCCCAGGTCCAGGAAGGTGAGCAACCAAACTGACAAGGCTCACACAGAGCCCGTCCATGTCGTAGAGACCAAGCCCATCGCCATTGTCCTTGGCTCCTCGGTCAGCCTCCACCATCAGCCACCCTCAGAGAGTCCGATTTGGTCGCATGTTCCATCAGTCCCATTCCAAGTGGATTGCCATACTCATGAATATCTTGCATATCACCATAGAACCTTCACCTGGCATTGGATGGAGAAAATGACAGAGCCCCACATAGGAGCACCGGACTGAGCTCCCAAAGTTCTGATGAGGAGCACATGGAGAGAGATAATGAGAAAGAAAGTCAGAACCATGAGGGATGCGTTCACCCACTGAGACGGCAGGTCAAACAAAATCTTATTCCTATTTTAATTTGGTTGAATCCAACCTGCATATTGAGCCATGTTGTCAGTCTCTGAAAAAGTTGTGGTAACTTTTTTGGAAGTATAAAACATGTTAAATGGGAATTATCCTAAATAAGAATGCATCTCAATATCACATATTGACATTGCCATCTTACTTTGGGCAAAACACCTTCAAGCAACCCATTTAAAATTTAAATTCTTTTTTTTTTTTTTTTTTTTTTTTTTTTTTGGTTTTTCGAGACAGGGTTTCTCTGTAGCTTTGGAGCCTGTCCTGGAACTAGCTCTTGTAGACCAGGCTGGTCTCGAACTCACAGAGATCCGCCTGCCTCTGCCTCCGGAGTGCTGGGATTAAAGGCGTGCACCACCACCGCCCGGCTTAAATTCTTTTAAACCTAGTTCTGCTTTAGGCCCTGTGTTCAAAAACTCTCTGATGGGTTTCCTTGTCCTCTACAGTCACATGTTCATCGGATTATAGACTGACTACAGCTCTACATATAAGCAGAACACTTTATATGTCACAACACGTATTGGTTATGTCAAAGTTAATTTCTGATGGCGGTGGTAAAGTACACCATACTAAGACTATCCTATTCATGCAGTTAGGTGATGATAAAGTATACCATGCAAAAACTATCTTATTCATGCCATTAAAATCTCTTTAAATACTTTGTTGTAATCTTAATTTTAAGTGTATCAGTGTTGAGTGTTTGCCTATATGCATGTATGTGCAATGGTAATAAGAAAGTTTAGGATTATCTAGAACTGGAATTATGGATGGTTGTGAGCCACCAAAAAGGTACAGAGAACTGAAACTGAGTTCTCAGTAGACCATAACATACTGTTAACCACTGAGTTATCTCTTCATCCCATGAAATCTTAATTATAATCCAAAATTTTAGATAATAAATAATAAATTAATATTCTCTCTATATGTTTTTTTAAATGCATATTACTTTAATAAAGAAAATTCAATATAAAAGTCTTAATAAACATAAGTAATTTATCCTAAATAAACCTCTCATTTTGTTCAAGTTTATTGGAAACAATGTAGTCTAAAGAGGGGTGTATAATAGTGCTTTTGTATATTTTTATAAGTTATGTGATTAATATCTAACTCTATTTATACTTATTCCATTTATTGGAGAAGGAGCCAAAAAAAGAAAAAAGAAAAGAAAGAAAGAAAGAAAGAAAGAAAGAAAGAAAGAAAAGGAGAAGAAATTCTTCATCAAATCAATTCAAGGATTAAGGACAATTTCTTAAGCCCAGTACTTTTATTCATCCTTATTACTACTGACTTGATCTTAAGACTTCAGTTATTTAAGTATTTCAGAAGTCATAGTGTAGGGTTAACCATGTTAATCTTTCCGTTTTGCCAGTTGATTATCTTAATCTCCTTTAATCCTTTATTAATGTGTACATTTGAAATAATCCTGTGTCTAATTTACTAAAATTAAAGAAGTGTGATGGAGTATATAAGTTCTTAAACCAGTGTGAATACTAAGAATATTTCACTTTTAGCAAAAGGATTTTTTAAAGAATATTTGAGGAAACATCTTTTTCAAACTGTTACATAATAAGTATCTCTCTCCCTGGGTAGTCAAGAAGGTATTTAGAAGTTGAATCTCTCTCATCCAAAATGATTAAAGTATAGATCAACTTTTCAGTCCTCTGGGAGCATTTGCATTAACACTAAAATTACATTTTAAAATGCTGTGTCCTATTCCACCAAGTTAAATCAATGTGCCTGCATTGTCCCCGAAGGCCAGCAGAAATGCAGGAAGGCAATTTTAAGAGTAAAAAACCTCTGCAAACAATATCTATTTCCAATTTCTGGAAGGCAAAAGGGAAAAAAAAGAGGGTAACTTTCACAGTTCTTTAATCAGTTTTATTTAAAATAAGTTGCCAGGTCTTCAGTTAACAGTAACTAAATCTGAGCACATGAATTTCAGTATTCCTAAAACTCAGTTCAAAATTATTTGATGAGTACATATATGTTATTTCCAAAGTTACTTAATTATGTCATGTATTTTATCTGCATATATCTTCCCAAGTCTGAGAAAACAACAAGAGATATTAAACATTTTTCTTATTTACCTATTAGGCAACTGCAGCCATACTTGAGAGTAGAAAAAAGGGTAGTCAAGCTGGTTTTAATAAGGAATTGGAGTATACTTTAAGTCAAAACACAGGGTTGCTTTACATATATTTAGTAGGATTATTTGATTAGCACTCACTTTATAAGAGATAAGATATCATTAACAACAACAAAAAGATGGGGCACATCAAAGACAAGCAGTTTTTTTTAAAATTCAGAATCAAGACTAGAATTAAGATAAGGATTAAAGCAAAGAGAACTTTTTGAATAATAAAGTATTTCAATGAGCAAATGTTCATGGCATGACATAGAAAAAAAGTAATTTAATGAAGAATTGAAGTTGGTAATATCATTAAATGATATTGTTGCATTATAAGATGATATTCCCTGGGATTCATCCATGAATGAATATACTTCTCCCATCCTACTATGAATGACATTTCCTTCCATCATATTTCTTGCTTTCTTTTCATAATAAGTGCAATAACAATATTTTAAATTGCTTTCAGTGATTTTTAATAGAAAATATAAAACACAGTTTGTTTCAGGAACTTGACTAGTATACATTTTAGATTTGGACTCAGGTAAGGATTATAAACATTACCATCAACTGACATTTATGAACTGGGTGTAAGAATAAGTGGATGTAGTCAGAACCTGAGAATTAAACTGTGTGTTTCCTTAGTGAGAATTTTCTAGAAGGTGATAGGACTTATATCTAGAATCCTTTTCAAAGGACCATAGTCAAACATGGTTTTCAGGTTTGTGCTATCGACAAGTTGTGGAGCCATTAAAAATTAGTATCTTGTGAGGAAGTTAGATATTGGTGTGTTTCCTTGAGGGGAGTTATCTTGTTATTACCTACCATGACAAAATTGGCTTTATTGACTATATACATCT